>NC_055966.1:6217336-6564836 GCF_018492685.1 Alosa sapidissima
TGTGCGTGTGTGTGCGTGTGTGTGCGTGTGTGTGTGTGTGTGTGTGTGTGTGTGTGTGTGTGTGCGCGATCCTACTTATCATTTGGTCATGCATCATTCTTGTCTTCCCCTCCCTCCTGCAGGTTGAGCACGGGTGAGGGGGATGGGGCGTGGTGTCCGATGGGGGCAGTGTACCCCAGCGGCTCTGAGTATCTCCAGGTTGACCTTGGAGCTCTTCACTTCCTGTCCTTGGTTGGCACACAGGGTCGCCATGCCGACGGCCATGGACGGGAGTTTGCCCGCAGCTATCGGCTGCGCTACTCCCGTGACGGACGCCAGTGGTTCACCTGGAAGGACCGCTGGGGCCAGGAGGTATATGGACTTTTCTCTTATACACTTTCTCTCTCTTTTTTTTCTCTCTCTCTCCCTCTTTCTTTCTTTAACTTAGTCACGCTCTGAATTACAATGTCTAGTAATGTTTTTTTGAGTTGATTATATTCTTTCTTCCATTCTCCTCCTCAATTTCCTTTCTCATTCTCCTCTCTCTTCCTCTCTGTCTCAGTTGATACTCTGCAGCTCTGCCCATCTTGTTGTTCTTTGTCGTATGAGCTGAATTGCTTGTTTGTGCTTGTGAACTGACTCATCACCTCTTGATAGTTTATGCAAATACATAGTTTATGCAAATACATCCTTGTCTTATCCTTGTGTCTGTGTATTGTTCTCTGAACAACATTGTGTCTCGCTAAAATTGTTGCCCTAATTGTAATTCATTACATGTAAGGCCTAGTCTAAATCCCTTGGCTCCTCTCCATTGACTAAAGGAGTTACTCAACAAAGTTGCTTTAGAAGTTTTGACTTAGCTACCATTATATTAATAACTTTCTTAATATTGCTCCTATCAGGTATGTTGCTATGCATAAATGAGTAAAAATGAATAATGTATATAATGCAATAATTATTAAAAGAGCAGGGGAAATGTAATCTGTGGTTTTAGCTTTTGTTTAGGACTGTGTGTGATGCTGTGTGTTGCTTTTGCTTTTTCCCCTCGCAGGTGATCTCAGGCAATGAGAACACTTACGACGTTGTCCTCAAGGACCTGGGCCCCCCTGTTGTGGCTCGTATGGTGCGCTTCTACCCCCTGGCCGACCGCGTCATGAGCGTGTGTCTGAGGGTGGAGCTCTACGGCTGTCTGTGGAATGGTGAGTGGAAATAATTAACTCATTCAGAGGAGTCATTCAGAGGAGTTATCAGTTTATCAGAAAGCAGCTACTGTAAGCAATGGCCATTGTTGGTGTAGGAGTTAAAAGCAGCCTTAAGTATTTATAGACTTGATTGTGAAGTTTACAGTGTGTGTGTGTGTGTTTTCTTCAGATGGTCTGAAGGCCTACACAGCTCCTGTAGGGCATGTCATGCACTTGTCTGGCGCCCCTGTCTATCTGAACGACTCTACCTATGATGGCAGCATCGAGGCAGGGTAAGTGGGCAAAACCGTTTCAGTGTGTCTGAATTAGTGTGTTCTCCCTCAGTCATAATCATCAGTTATTTCACATATGGCCCACACTTTGGGTTGGTTTTAGGCTTCAGGCCCCCTGAGAACAAGCCTCATATTCCACCCGGGGTAGGTTCTGGTTGGGACTGATACAGCTCACATGAGGGTATGTTCAGCGCCAGCAGTTTAAGGGAAACGTGGAGAAGCCTCTGCCAGCACTGACTTCTCTCCCAGCCCCCTGGCACCCGACAGACATCCGCCACTCTCTCTGTCCGTCCTCTCTCCCGCCTCCCCACTGCACCTGGCGCTGGCCGCCTGGCACCCATGCCCACTGTCCATCTGACCTCGCGCTGCTCCTCCAGCTGTCAGGGGCGGGCGGAACCCACTGCCCCGCTCGCAGAGGCCGAGGGGGCTCTCGCTCGCCCGGGCTCCGTCTGGCCGCATTGTCACAGGAGGCTAATTGCAGCCATATGCACGGTTTTAATGGGCCATAAATGTTTGCGTTAGCGGGTGAGCTAATGTTTTGAGATGCAAGCCAGACGTGACCGGCGCACATGTGCGTGTGAGAGAGTGAGGCATGAGGGCCCATTTGGTGACCCGCGCCCTGATCTCTTAGCGTGAGAGTGTCGGCGAGTGCCATCTGGGGCTGTGTTTGTGCGCGGTCTAGGAACAGAAAATATACGTGTGTGTGTGTGTGTGTGTGTGTGTGAACCTACTCCTTGTCCATATCTATAGGTGTGGGTGCTAGTGTAAGTATAAGCAGTGGAACTGTAAAACCTGGTGTTGCCATATTCAGGATATGCAGCTGAGTGAGTCTGCTTTGTGCTGAGATGGGTCAAGTGTGTGATGAAATGCCATAATATGTGTGTGGTGGATGGACATTGTTGGCCTTTGTTGGTTTCCTGTGTGTGAGGTGCGGTTTGTTGGCCAGGCGCTGTGGTGTGACACACTGGCATGAGTTTGTTCATGTGTGTCCAGCACATCTTAATCCCTTTCAGTTTTCAACATCAGTTCAATGGAGCTGCAGACCCACTCAGACTGCACTTTGAAAAATGTAACTCATGTGTGTTAACTTTGTCTTACTTTTAAGTGTGCAGTTTGTTTATGTTTTTCTTTGGTGATGTTTTGCTTTTCTCTTTTGTCAGTTCTGTCCCAACAATCAATATGTTCTTTTTGCCTTTATCCGTGAGGTATAATTTGGCCTGGTCTTATTATCCCAGTGTTTTGTACATGTCCCAAGGCCAGCGTTTTTTTGGCCATGTCAGTGGGAGGCCTTTCAGTCAGCTTCAGGACAAGCGCGCTTAAGCGAGCTCCGTCTCACGTCTGCTCAAGGCAGCGCTAGGCAGGCAGCTCACGGGGGAAAAGCAGCGCTTGTGGATCATTTGTTTTATTATGTTTACAGAAATGTATGACTTTCTCTTGGATATTCTACGTTGTGGTCGGTGGTTAGTGTTACTGGCTGCAGTACGGCTGGCCAACACTTGTAGGGTTTTGAAGCCGGCTGAAGGCAGCAGGGACACAATCACCCAGCTGTTCGAGCACACACACTCGCTGGGGTGGTGAAATGGGTAAAATGAGTCCCTGGTTGCACGCCTGGGAGAGGTATCTGTAGTATCCTGGATTGGACATACCCCTGGCGTTCCAGAGTCGAGGGGTAGTTACCAAAACAAGCAAACATAACAAAATGAAATAAAAAATGTACACCACAGCTGTGTACCACACAGATGAATGGTTTCTCTTCTCTGGATATTTACAGTAAAACTGTTGGATGCAGGCACAACTCTAGTCAGTCTTAATGTATGTGTGTGTGTGTTTTTGTGTGTGTGTGTGTGTGTTTATTTCCCTCCCGTGTGCAGGGTACAGTTTGGTGGTCTGGGCCAGCTGTGCGACGGCGTGCTGGGTGGTGATGACTTCACCGAGAGCAAGGAGTTGCGCGTGTGGCCAGGCTACGACTACCTGGGGTGGAGCCGCGAGGCGCTGGGCCAGGGCAGTGTGGACATCGAGTTCCACTTCGAGAAGACGCGCACCTTCCACACCATGCAGGTCAGCCCACAGCCACATACCCACACGCCAATGTGCATGTCTGAAGACCTCAACACTCCCTCTCTCTCTCCCTCTCATCCCCCACTGTTCTGCCCATTCAGCAGTAAGAGTAATGATTTCCCTCTGTCTCTCTCTGTAGAGTAGTGCTCTCCGCTGCTCCATCACTTTCTTTTCTTTCCATTTCTGCACTGCTCTCTTTGTCTCTCAAAACCAGTTCTCTCTTTTTTACATAAGGCATTCAGTGGGCTTATGCAATCTTTGCTTGCATATTATTGTGTCTGCATACCAGTCTATGTGCATTTTGTTTGAGTGCAGTTTGTATGTGTGGTTGTCTTCGTCTCTCCGCTCCGTGGTATCTCTCCGCTCCTCACCCCCCCCCCCCCCCCCGCTGTGCGCTCATCCCCGGCTCCCCCGTCCTCCGAGGAGCAGCGCCTCCCCTCGGGAGTCCTTCTGGATTTCTCCCCAAACGAGCGCTGTGGGGAAGCAGAGCTGTCAGGAGGGCTGCTGTAAATCCTGAGCAGTCGAGGCCCAGTAAACAGAACAGACTCCCAAGCCCTAATGAACTGAACGACCGCAGCCAACTCGGAGCACCGAGAGAGAGCGAGAGAGAGAGAGAGAGGGCAAAAGGAAAAGCATAGAGAATGGAGGAGGGAGGGAGGGAGGGAGGGAGACGGAGTCAGACAAAGAGAGAGGGGGTGAACTCCTAATACTGTGACTGTAAGTCACTGTCTGCCTCGCAGTATGTGGCTCTTGGAGCTCCATCCTGTTTTGTTTTGTGATCTGTACTGCGGAGCTCTCCGCAGTTGGCTGGCAGAGTGGGGACACCGCAGCAACCACGGCCTCGGCCGCGTCTCTTTCTGCAGGGCCATCATTCAGCCTCTCCCCTGGGTGTTGCTCCATCGGCATCCTACAATTAGAGCCCAGAGCCTTCTATTAATATTTGATCTGCTGCTGGGCTTATTTGTTTTGTCGCAGGTTGCTTCTGACGCAGACGTGTCGGGATCAGCCCGGCCTCAATTGTTTTGGTTCTGACCTCAGCTGTTAGACCTCAGCGCTTTATAAATGTACAGTTAGAGAAAGAGAATTTGTTTCTCATCAGCGGATATTGCCTGAAAATTCTGCTCACAGTGAGAAGCACGCACATCAGAGCTGGCCTGAGGTCAGCCTGATGGACTTAAATGTGTTATTTCGTCACAGCAACGATGTGGTCATTGGATTTATGGCTTTTAGGTTTGCAACATCCACGTAATGTTTTTTTGTTAGTGGGTTAGTTAGTGGGAATGGACTTCAAAGCACTTCCTATGTTTTGGCTGCTTTGGTTACGCCTCTTTGTTACGTCTCTCCTGTGATGGTTCCCATGGCGCAAGTGTTCAGGTCCAATCCATCTCATTGTTGTCACCGTTTCTCCTGCCTCCATAACTCATGCTCTGCGTGCACTCTCCTTCAAGGCTTGTGAAACATGTTTGCAATCGTTCCTGCACTCTTTCATTTTTCCTTTTCCTTCCAAAGTGGTGGAGTTTTTCCCCTCCTTTGCTTTCCTGCGTCTCTGTTGTCCCCTTCCCGTGTGAGTCTTTTAATACCTGCACCGCTGCTCTACTCTTGCCCCCTCCGCCTGTGTCCAGCACCACTCCCAAGGGCGATCCCCCTGGGCTGGACCAGGGGTCAGCACGGCGTCTCAGAGTGCAGATAAATAGGCTTAGGAACCTGGCTGGCTGACAGTAGTAAAGTGGGTGGGTGTGGGTGCTCACAATCTTGTCTGTCTTTGTCTGTGTGTGTGTTTTCAGCTGTGTGTGTCACTGTGTACGTTTGTGTGTGTGTGTGTGTGTGTGTTGCAGGTGTGTATCTGTGTGTCTTTGTGTGTCTGTGTGTTTTGTGTCTTTGTGTATGTGTGTGTGTATTTGTAGAAACGTGTGTGTGTGTGTGTGTGTGTGTGTGTGTGTGTGTGCGTGCGCGCGTATGTGTGCGCACGTGTCTCCTGGGAGGTTGCATATTACTCACGGTTTGTTGTCTTATTAGGGCCTGACTTGATAGAGTGGGTTACATGTTGACCTATGCCCGGGCTCCCCTGTTTTTTGGGTTTGTTGAAGAACAGCTGCTCATGCTGTGTGTGTGTGTGTGTGTGTGTGTGTGTGTGTGTGTGTGTGTGTGTGTGTGCGCGTGTGTGTGTGTGCGTGTGTGTGTGTGTGTGTGCGTGTGTGTGTGTGCGTACATGCGAGCACATGTGGCTTTGGTTAAGATGTTGGTCTAACAGCTAGTGTCAGGTTAATTGCTAACCTGTCAAAGAAATTGTTACATACCCCACTCCCTCTCGCTCTCCGCTCTCCTCTCTCTCTATCTCTCTCTCTCTCTCTCTCTCTCTCACACTCACACACACACACACACACGCGCACGCACGCACACACGCACGCACGCACGCACGCACAGTATCCTCACCGCACCCTCTCTCTCTCACTTTTCTCTCCTCTCTTTTTTTGCCCTCTCCTCCACTCTCTCCATTCTGCAGTAAGAGTAATGATTTCCCTCTGTTTCCCTCTGAGGAGTAGTGCTCTCCGCTGCTCCGTCGCTTTCTTTCCATATCTGTATTGCTCTCTTGGTCTTTCAGAACCAGTTCTCTCCAGCTTTTTGAACTGTTTGTCTGATATTACATTTATTGGGATTATGCCATCATTCCATAAACACTATGGCACAAATGATTTTTCTCCTTCTACACTAAGTAAGCATTTCCCTCTGGTGTGTCAGCAGAGACAGATGAAGTTATATACTTTCTCTCCCCCTTCCTCTCAGTCTCGTAAAATTATACTTTGGAAAAAAGTTATTCCTCTCATCTCTCTTATGGGACCTGGGTACATTTTTTCTCCCTCCAAAGACTTTGATTTACAACACTGTCCTCTTTGTCTCTCTCTCTCTCTCTCTCTCTCTCTCTCTCTCTCTCCTGCTTGGAATGATGAAGAGAAGGAAAGGCTTAATATTTCATTTGCTCTCACCAACATACAAGCACAGTGTCTACATAAGTTACAGATTATCTACAACAAACTGAAAAAAGCACCAAATCATCTGTTGAAATGTCCTTATTTGTCCTTATTAATATCGCTCCTTCAAGCCCCAATCTCTTTGCTACTTTCCATAAACGACAGATAAACAGTCTTTTCCTCCACACTAAATTGATACTGCCTATCCCTTAATCTCTGATTGTGCTCGTAACTCTCTCTGTCTTTCCGCTCTCTTCTGTTTCCCTCCTCTAAAACTACTTTTCCAGCACAGCATCCTCTCCACACATCTCATATTGTGTACTGTTTATTTTGAAGTAGCGAGCCTAGCCAGTGTTATTTCCCAGGGGGCCTGTTTGCGCGAGGTTTTCTCAGCTCCTAATGATCCGGTTTAAAGGGACCAGTGTTATCAAAGCCTTCGCGTTCCATTTTTAAGGCCTTAATCAAGAAGTGTTTGAAAAGCTGAAGATAGCTTCGCATTCACACTCAGTTTTTTTCTCTCTTCTATTTTTTCAAACAAGTTGGATATCTTGAAGCTCTGTAAATGCAAAGGATTGTCAAAACAGGCAAAAGTCTCTTATCATGAAAGACACACTTTTCTGAACCAGTGTTGGAGCCTCAGAACAACTAAAATGGGTTTTTAATGTTAAATCTCAAATCTCTCTCTTCTCTCCTCTCTCTGTCTCTCTGTCTCTGTCTGTTTTTTTCTCTCTCTTCTCCTCTCTCTGTCTCTCTCCCTTCTCCTTTCTTCTTTCCTCATCTCCTGCAGGTCCATAGTAATAACCGCCACACGCAGGGCGTCCGCGTCTTCAACAAGGTGGAGTGTGTGTTCAAGCCGACACTGCTGCAGCCCTGGTCATCGCCGCCGCTCACCCTCCCGGTGCCCCTGGCCGACCTGAAGGACCCCTCCTCGCGGCCCATCTCACTGCCACTCGGCGGGCGTCCCGCCCAGATCCTGCGCTGCCAGTTCTTTTTCACCGACCCCTGGCTCCTGATCAGTGAGATCTCCTTCTACTCCGGTGAGTAGTCAGACCCACGTTCAAGCATCACCGTCCAGCCGCCCAACCGGGCCCCTCTGCCCAGCCCCCAGCCTTAAGGGTTGTTCACACCAGGAACGATATCTCTAAAGACAACTATAATCAGAACTCTAACTATATTGATAAAAGCGTCGTCACTGTCCACACTCAGCAACGATGAGGAAAGTCTCTCCTAATGTTAATGATGGATTCTGAATGGCTGTCAGCTTTTTATCGTTGTCAAAATTGCTCTGAAAGGGATCTCCAGCAATATCGTTCTTCATGTCATTATCGTTATAGTTTATGTGTGGACGTCATTGTTCATATTAGCTAGAACAATACTTTTGTTATAGTTGAACGGCCCTTTAGGGAGGAGGGTCCAGACCAACGCGGCCGGACCTCCACGTCTGTCCCAGGGTGGCTGCGCCACTGATGGAGGGGCTGTGGGCCTTATGGGTTCAGCCCTTGAAGGTATAAATGAGCTCATCGTGGTCCAGACGCATAAGCGAGATCAGCTTCAAGAGAGGCCAAATTCATGGCAGATTGATTTAGAGAGAGGCTGTAATGAAAGCAAGGGCTCGGGATAACCACAAGTGTCTATCTGACGAGATTTATGATTTATGATTGGCCGCCTGGCTGGGGAGGCGCCCGAGGAGGGACATAAGTCAAGTTAACTGCGTAAGGCAGTCATCTCGGAGGGCGATGACTTGGCGCTAGTTGACGCACTGAGGCTAGTGGTCACCCCTGACGCAGCCTGACTAAATGACCACTCAACAGGGTAGCGACCACAACGCAAGTTCTACTCCCATCAGTATTGTGAAATAATCAGGCAAATCTCTTTTTTGACAATGTTCGTTTACTTTACTGCGTGGACTGGATAGCCACAGGGTGCTACCATCACTGGGGATGAACAGCAGTAAATCACTGCTGAACTGTCCTCTGGCCTGACCACCTCAGATCTGAACGTGTTTATGTGTCAGCTTAAAGATAATTGAGTGATCTTGCAGCTGCAAGTGAGCAAGTCCAGCTTGATTGGTTCTGCAAATGTAAGACCAAGCATCCTTGACTCAGATCTGTTGGTCAGATGTGTTAAAATAGTATACACATGTATTCTTTCATATATTTCTCTTTCATATATTTCTCTTTGTGTGTGATTTTAGTGGCTCTCAAATGAAGTTTTAAATAAAATGATCTCTGTCTTTCTCACTCTCTCGGTGTCTCTCGTTTCCAGAGCCGTACGTGGGGAATTTCTCGGAGACGGCCTCCGTTGTCCCGGTGCCTCCTCCCGCCTCGCCCTCCAGCACCCCCTCTCCTGCCGCTGCCGTGCCCACCTCCCCTCGGCCCTCCCTCACTCCAGAAGCATCCAACCGCACCAGTGAGCCCACCGGTGAGTCCAAATTCTCTCGCCCCGGGTGTGTCCGCATGATTGCACCATGGGTGTGAGCGCGCGCCTGTGTGTGTGTGTGTTTTGTGTGTGCACCAAACCAATGGTGGAAGACCAACCCCTGTGTGCAATTAGCTCTGCTTCCCCATTTACTTTTCTCTGTACTTTTTAAAAACCTCCTCCCCCTCCTCTCAAATCCTGGCTCTCACTGTTGCACACCCTCCATCCATCCTGCTCTTTAACTCCTATCTCTCTGTCTTTTTTTTTCTCTCTCTCTGTCTCTCTCTCTCTCTCCCACCACCTTTCACCATCCCTTGTTCCTCTAGACCCCCCCACGACAGTCACCCAACCCGTGACGAACAGCACGGTCAACGAAGCACTGGCAGGTGAGACCAGAGAGAGTTGAGAGGACAGGAGAGAGAGAGAGAGAGATTTGGGCTGTTAGTGTATGGTAGTGGGCCCCCTGCTCTGCGGGTGGATGATGGGTGGCTTGGGGTTGCCACGGCTTGTCTGTGGGTGGGGGGGGGGGGGGTTCTGTGTGCGGGCCTGCAGCAGTGGGCATCTCTTCATGTGGTCTCCCTCTAAGTGCACGTTTCTCCAAAACCCTCTCGGCCTGTGTGTGTGTGTGTGTGTGTGTGTGTGAGAGAGTTCTAGAGCATGGAGGAGCATTGCATCCAGTAGATGTTGCATAGTGTGGTGTGCTTGTGTGTCTGTGTGTGTGTGTGTTTTTTGCATGAGAGAGAGAGAGGGAGAGGGAGAGAAGAAGAAAGAGATTGGAGTTTGTGTGGATGGAAATTGCATGCTTTTTTGGTCTGTTTGGAACTGTGTTCCAAACTTGCATGTAGACTTGCATGTTGTTTTTACTTGTGTGGTGTTTTGTGTAGTTGTGCCAGGGTGAATTTGCATGTTGTGGGTGTGATGAGTTGATGGTTACTCTAGTCTACACCATACTAATATGATGGTTTTGGCATTTAGTCAGAGCATTCCATGCAAGCTTATTAAGTGTCTGTGTTTTCAAGGGTAACGGAAATACAAGGACAAGACTCTGTACTGAGGAGTGGTGGTCTTTCATCCTCCTTATTGGTTGTCATTTCATTAAGTCACATCCTGCTTTTATTTACACCCTTTGTTCCCGTGCGACCACACATTCAGCAACAACAATCTCATCTCTCTTGTTTGAGTAATTAAATGACTGTTACTCTACAAAGCATTCTGGGAGGGGGGCGTGTTAGCTGCTCTTAAGACAGAGCTCTCCAGAGAGTGCACTGGTTTCAGAGCCATAGTAATGAGCCTGTGGGCCATCAGAAGGTCATTCAAAGGCAATAAGGCTCCCACTTTACTTATGTCTGTTTATCCTGCTGCATCAACATTATTGCTGCATCTCAGAGGCCTGGGGCCCACAAATAGGGCGCAGATCACTTAGTGGTACACATCTGGTTATTTGCTGCCCTTTTATGTGGCATTTGGCTCACAGCAAAGCACTAAAGTGTTAGATCAGTCAACTAAGGCACTCAGACGGTTAATGATTTGACTGTTTGATATGTTGCTGTGTGGTGTACTATGTTGCACACTCAAAATACAGAGTACTAAGCAACAAGCACACCACATCAGCAAAACACACACACACACACACACACACACACACACACACTTAACAGAGAGTTAGTGTCACCCACCCTGTTATGAATGATTGACTGATGTTTAATTTTCTATCCCATTTCTCCAGACAGTGTTAATATACAAACTGAATAACACATTAACACAGGCTGGCATTCTGATTATTGACACACCCATGCACAGATTTACTGTCAAAGAAATTCATACACACTAAGACACACAGATGCGCACATAAGGCATGAGTCATGACACACATATTTTCACACACATACACACACACACACACTCACACACACTCTATCCATATGATCCTGCTACTCCCATTTCCCCCTACTTAACCCCGGGCCCCACCCTCCTGCCAGACCCTGTCCCCTCTAATCCCCTCATCTCTGGCCTCATCTGCTTCTCCAGGGGTCGAGTTCGCTGCCATGACCCCCAGGCCAGGCGTGCCCGTCGCCAAGGACGACAGCAGCAACACGGCCATCCTGATTGGCTGTCTGGTGGGCATCATCCTGCTGTTGCTGGCCGTCATCGCAGTAATCCTCTGGAGGCAGTACTGGAAGAAGATATTGGGAAAGGTCAGAGAAAAACCTCCTCCCTTCGGATGCTTGCTTATGTGTGTGTGTGTGTGTGTGTGTGTGTGTGTGTGTGTGTGTGTGTGTGTGTGTAGGGTCGGATCTGTTGTTCTGTTGTTGTGTGTACTCTTCCAGTAGTTTATGCTGTGCTATGCTATGCTATGCTATGCTATGCTATGGACTGCTTGTGTTTGTGTGTACAGCATATACCGCATGTGTTCACAAGTAAACTCCTTCGGTCCCTCAGGCCCAGGGCAGTCTGTCGAGCGACGAGCTGCGCGTCCACCTCTCGGTCCCCGCCGACAACGTGGTGATCAACAACACACACAGCTACTCCAGCCGCTACCAGCGCATCCACACCTTCCCCGACGAGCGGGAGCGTGAGGGCGAGGGCGAGTACCAGGAGCCCAGTGCCCTGCTGCGGCCCCGCGACGACTGTGACAGCACAGGTGTGTCCCGCCACACACACACACACACACACACACACACACACACACACACACACACACAGCCCTGCCACTCAGGCTGGACAACACGGACACATGCATTCCAGCACATGCACTGCTTCTCAGTACTGAGGCTGCCATTACCCACGATGCATTGCTACACACATGGGTGGTCTTAAGCAAAGACAGAGAGATTGAGAAAAAGCCCATTCAGACAAATGGAAGTGGTAACGTTAAGTTACAGTAAGACAAACACACAGTGTCTATATATACGCTTGCATATAGGGAGGCCATACATGCCAAGCAATACAGATAAAGCACACACCCACTGACACTTATAAAGTCATGAATGGAATCTTGGCCAATTGAAATTCCTCTCAGACCAATATGTTATATCAAGGAAGTAGCCTCAGCTCAGTCAGCACATCGAGGTCCTACCGGTGACTTACTGAGTGGGAGAAAGAATGAAACCACAGTCCTGTTTTGAAGGGCACAGTGTAAAAAGAGAAGCATGGCCTGCATAACGGCCCGATTAAAAAGGTAATCTTGGAGGGGGATGGTGGCGGTATAGGGCGCTCAAAGCCGCTGCCTGAGGCCAGACACAAAGCCCTTATTGTTGCTGCTGAAGAAGGAGAGATAGACAGAGGAGGAGAGCAGTGGAAACTCAGGGAGAAAAGAGAGAGAGAGAGAAAGAGAGAGAGAGCATTCCTACAGGTTTACAACACCACAGGGGGGTTGGCATGCTGTCTGTATGCTTTATTCAAAAGGATATGTCTGGCGTATACACACACACAAACAATACACAGTACACAGACAATAGTCAACACAAATGCACACACACACACACACACAAGGAGATACAGGACGCAACATCCAGTACATGACAAGTACACACATGGCCTGTTTGTTCTTGCTTCTTTGAGTTGTTAATTAACTGCCTGCCTGTGTTAACATTGCCTGTGACATGCTGCGCCGTGCTGTACTACTCGGGTTAACTGCATCCCTTTGCTGTAACTTGGTATGCTGTGTTGACCTAATGTGTTATGTGTTGTGTTTTTTGTTGTCATTGTTGTGTCTTTTGTTGTGCTTTTGTTCTGTGTTGTGCGGTGGTGTTGTGCTGTGTTGTGTTGTTATGGTGTGGAATTGTTGTGTTTGTGTTGTGGTTTTCTGTTTTGGTTTGTGTGTGTGTGTGTATGTGTGTGTGTATGTATACGTGTATGTGTACATGTATGTATTCCATCCCAGCCTTGCTGTTAAACAACCCAGCCTATCACCTTCTCCTGTCAGAGGCGAGGTATGTGCCCAGCTGGCTGACAAACGCCCCCAGGTCTCAGGAAAAGCCCCAGAATGTGCCCCAGGGTAAGAGCAGGGGTGAGGAGCGGGGCAGAACACACATCCTGGGGAAAGAGGAAGTGCACAAGGGCAAACGTAGCCTTAAAATAACACAGCACAGGGACAGGGGTCAGCAGAGCCCTGTGATCAGGAGAGAGCAGGAGGAAATAGGTGATGTGGACCCAGCTTAATGGGCTTCATAGAGGGGGTGGGGAGAAGGCCAGTCACACTCAGTCAGATAAAAGTGGGGAAGGAAACAAAGGACATCTAAGGTTTTAACAAAAGATTTAGAGCTAAATAAAGTTACATTTCACAAGAATAAAATAGTACCGGTAAATAATGGTAAATATATCAGTGGGGAAAGGGAATCTTGTAAACATGGAGGTCAGGTGTGTTGAGTGTAATATTGACATAACATAACATTTATTTCATGAGTATGCATGTCTCTACTGATTCATATTTATCCATCCATCCATCCAACCAAGTGTGTATGTGTATTGGTGCAGTATGTTTTTGTGTGATTGAGTGTGTATGCTCTAACTTACCTTGATAATCAACTTATTAAAACTTATTTACTCATTAATAACATATAACACTAGCTATTTTAGTTCATAGCACAGATATTTGTAAAGAATCTCCAGTTTGTCATTAACTTTATCATCCCCCTCTTTCTCCACCTCCTTCCTCTTTCACAATCCATCCATCCGACTCACTTCTCCATCCGTCTGTCATCCTATCTGCCGGTCCTCTTCTCCAGCCTGTGGCGTTGACATGGACATGGAGAAGTTTCCGTCCACCCAGGACGAGCCGCCACCGTACCCCGGAGCACCACCGTATCCCCACGGCCCCTCGTCGTCCCCTCCCCCGCCACTGCTCCCCCCGCTGGGCCCGGCCAGCGTGCCGCACTACGCCGAGGCCGACATCGTGTGCCTGCAGGGAGTCAGCGGCAACAACACCTACGCCGTGCCGGCGCTGTCCTCCTCGCCGCCCGACTGCCCGCCGCTGCCCGAGCTGCCGCGCCACTGTCTGCTCTTCAAGGAGAAGCTGGGAGAGGGCCAGTTTGGGGAGGTGAGGGCCTGCCATCACATAAACACGTCTACTGCCCCATGCAGACCCAGACATGGACACACACACTGCTCCTAGTGTGTGTGTGTGTGTACGTGTGTGTATGTGTGTACACTATACCTAGATGGGTTAAATGCAGATGACACATTTCCTTCAGGACAAATAAAGTAACTCAACTTAACACTCTCACATGATACATCTAGACATGACATACCAGATTTCTTATACACACGTCTCATGTAACCTACTTACACATACTGTACGTGATACATTGCTACTCACACACAACATATCCACACACTCTCACATGATATATCCAACATACCAGAACATACACTTATATGATGCATCAGCACTCACACACAAACGACATCTACACACACACACACACACACACACACACACACACACACACACACACACACACACACACACACACACTCACTCACACACTCATTCACTCACTCAAACCCACTTAGACATGCACACATGCACACTGATCTGATCCTAGGTTGGCACATAAACACGTATACACACACGTGAAGGGTTCTCATTTTAAGGAGGTGTACCACACTGGAACTTCTCCTTCACTATAGAGCTGCTTGAGCTGCGTAGGTTACACACACACACACACACACACACACACACACACACACACACACACACACACACACACACACACACACACACACACAGCACACACACACACAGCACACACAAACCATGAAGGGTCGTCTTTGCTTATGAATAGCTGGCTTTGCTGCGTATAGCATATCCACTAAGTCACACAGAGATGAAGAGTTTAGCAGGGGTGCAGTTGTGCTTGCTGGGAATTGATAGCCCCTGTGTGGTTATGTGGGTGTACAGGAGGCTGTGTGTCCAGGCAGAAAGCAAACAGCATACTGTACTGTATATCCCTGTCCCATCTCTTCTGCCTAAACTGTGCTGACAGTCAGACACATTCACAAGCACCATACTGTTGATGTTGTATGTTCCCTTCCAGAGGCACACATTAGCACAGAGGCGCATCTGCTGCTTTATGTGGGAGTGATGAGTTTAGCAGGGGGATGTTAATGGCCAGTGGCACCTCATGTATCCTGTGTGTACAGGGGTGTGTTTGGGTGACCGCTGTGTCAGAAAACAAAACATTATGTTTCACCCTCCCCTTGTTTTCTCTCCAAACTCTAGCGTTAGCCTTGTTTATTTGAGACGTCCTCAGGGAGAGTTCTAGTGGCTGTTGGTGACCAGTGTCTGTGTGCATGGGTTACATAGGTCCACTTGTGTGAGATCGAGAATCCTCAAGATCTGCCCAACCTCGAGTTCCCCTTCAACGTGAGGAAAGGCCGCCCCTTACTGGTGGCAGTGAAGATCCTGCGCCCAGATGCATCTAAGAATGCAAGGTATGTGTGCACTTAACAGTAGGCTTATTTATTCGTTCAGTGTACCAGGTCACACGAAGCCACGTCATATTTAATCACTTAAAGAAACATATTATAATTATTATATCATAGTTTAATGCCATTTAACCAAAGTCCTTTTAGGCAAGTCCCTCCACTTGGCGGTCATATTGCAACGATTTTTGGGTACTCATCGGGCATCCTATTCGGCAGAAATGCGCGTGTGCAAGGCTTCACGACACCAATCTTGCTCCAGCGGCAAGTTCACAACACATGATTGGCACAATGTCTGCACAACACAGCACATAATTGGCTCAATGTAGTCACATCACACCACATGATTGGCTCAATGTATACACATGTCGACGTTTTGGCGAGGAAGGGGTGGGATATGTGTAGACAACGGCCATATTGGCGTTACAAACTAACCCCATGCATTTCTATGGAGGATTTTTTGAGTGCTGTGTCTCCTCATTAGAAAGTCTCTGATTTAACTGACTGCCCAGCTTAAGTTTTGTCAGTCAATCTCTTGCTGTTTCCCACACATTATCTTTTACCGTCCTATACTGTTTTCAGCAGAGTCTCTGTTGTTGTGATCACTATTGTGCTGTTCCCCAGGAATGACTTCCTGAAGGAGGTGAAGATCCTGTCTCGGCTGAAGGACCCCAACATCATCCGGCTGCTGGGCGTGTGTGTGAGCAGCGACCCGCTCTGCATGGTCACCGAGTACATGGAGTGTGGAGACCTTAACCAGCACCTGTCCCATAGGGTGCTGCTGGACAAGTCTGGACCCTCTCACAACACACCAACCATCAGGTAAGCCCACACACGCACACACACACACACACACACACACACACAAACATACACACACACACACACACCCAGTTAGGTTACACACACACACACACATCACAGACACATACTGTAACTCAACTATTAAGTGCACAGGCACAAAGCATATGGGTAAATGTAACTCTGTGAAGGACGTTCCTACATTACACGTACACTTCAGTACACACCACTACTGACACGCACATACAGTACATGCCTGTCAATCCCAAATTATGTGTATTTATTACAAATTTGAATCAGTGTATGGTAACCTTATTTAATGTAGATCCTTGACTCTTTCTTTAACGCCATTCTTGACCGTTGTGTCTTTCTCTCTCTCTCAGTTACCCGGCTCTAATCTCCATGGCCAGTCAGATCGCCTCTGGCATGAAGTTCCTGTCGTCCCTGAACTTTGTCCACCGAGATTTGGCGACGCGTAACTGCCTGGTGGGGGGAGAGCGTGGCGAGCCAGACGACGGCAGCGGCGAACGCCAGATCAAGATCGCTGACTTTGGCATGAGCCGCAACCTGTATGCCGGCGACTACTACCGCATCCAGGGCCGCGCCGTGCTGCCCATCCGCTGGATGGCCTGGGAGTGCATCCTCATGGTGAGAGAGAGTGAGGGAGAGAGAGAGAGAGAGTGAGAGAGCGAGTGAGAGAGAGAGAGAGAGCGAGAGAGACATTACTGCCACTGGGGTTAGCGGTGGAGATGCACATGCACAGTATGCGTGAGAGTCAGAAAAATAATAGAATGATATAATGTTGTACAATAATGAGTAATGTAATGCTACACTACTACTACTACTACTACTACTACTACTACTACTAATAATAATAATAATAATAATAATAATAATGATAATGATGATGATAATAATAACAATATTGTTGCAATTCATAATTACCATTAAAATTGGGTTTAGTAATGGAAAGCATGTACTGTATGTCAGCATACCTGTTCTGTATTACAGTATATGTATTATGCATGTTTCATGTGTTGACCCGGTGGCTCTGTGTCCTGCAGGGGAAGTTCACTACTGCCAGTGATGTGTGGGCCTTCGGAGTGACTCTGTGGGAGATGCTCAACATGTGCCAAGAACAGCCCTACTGCAACCTGACGGATGAACAGGTCATCGATAACGCTGGGGAGTTTTTCAGGGACCACGGCAGACAGGTACCCCCCCCACCCCCCCCTTAACACCCATATTCATACATACACACACACACACACACACACACACACACACACACACACACATACAAATACACACACACACACACACAGAAAGAGAGAGAGAGGTTGTAAGTTCCTGAGTGAGTGACTGGTAATCACAGGTTTAACTTTGTAGCAGCACAGTGATGGTGTGTGTCTCCTGTCTGTCTCTGTCAGGTGTATCTGTCCCGGCCGGCCGTGTGTCCCCAGGGCCTGTACGAGCTCATGCTGAGCTGCTGGAACAGAGACTGCAAGCTGCGGCCCTCCTTCGCCCACATCCACTCCTTTCTCACCGAGGACGCCATGAACATGGTGTAGAGACACCGGGAGAGAGAGAGAGAGAGTGTGCAGAAAGACATTGTGTATGACACCTCCTGCAGTAGCCCCACCCCACAGCCACACCCAGACACCCAGAGGCAGAGGGAAGGGATCAGAGACGGGCCGTGCCTCTCCCACTCTCTCCACTGTACTGCCAGAGAGGTGGAGGGACACACGGCACGTGGGCCCTTGCCCTGTCCTCTGTGGTTTGGGTGGAGGAGGTGGTGGTGGTGGAGGCCTGGCCTGTGAACAACAGGACAGGTCACTGAAGAGAGAGAAGGAGAGTCTCTTGTATATTTGTGTATTTCCTCTCGGGGGCTGTGACACGCCGCTGGATCGGTTCTGGTTTTACAGCAGACCCCCACCCCCCCCCCACCCCACCCCACCCCCTCAACCTACAAACATCCCATAATACTCACGAATGTAACAGGTGGTGGGTCATAGCGCTAGATGCTAGAGGTGGCCAGCATAGTTCATGTGGGACTGAATGTCACTGCTACACGGATCTGTCATGATCAGTTATCGCCAATATCGGCAGTACATTTATCAGTAAATCAACTAATTTATCAGTAAATCCATATACGCAGATTAATACTGTTTAATCACTTAATAAATACAGTTTGAGGAAATGAATGTGATATGCCATCACATGCTAACCAAAGCATTATATCAATACTTAATTTAACAATTCATCAAAATTCTAAATATTAACTTTCTTAATGCTTTCATTAATACATTACTAATTGTAGGCAAAATGTGATAGGCTGATCATCAGTGTCGGTGCACTGTATTTGACAAGATTGATGGCAAGCTTTCTGCTGTCTGGTTTGGTGGGAATTTCTCGAGGTGCATCTGACCCTCTCTGGTGGAGGATTACTGTGGTGTTCTCATCTCAATTCTGACCTTTGAGACTTTCAGATTACAGTGTCAGATCCTTTTCATCATTTTAATCCTGGGGAAATATTCCTGTCAGTCCCAGTGTCCCCATCTTGTGTTTTTTTGTGTTCTCTTTAGTATTCCAGGCGAATCCCTCGTTTAGCCCTCAGGCCCCAGATTCATGCGTCCAGAGGTCTGACTGACGGTCCATCCGGCTGTTCAATCAGCTCAGATATTACTGTGTCATTTTATGTCTCACTTAGTCTCCCAACTGAGAACCGTGACAGGGGTCAGTTACCCAAAACTATGGTTGAAGGTGTGTGAAGTGGGACTGTGACTGGATGATCCCACGTGGACCGACCTGAACCCACCTGGACTGTGTGGTACTATAAGTGGTTTTGCTCTGAGCCGAGTCTTAGAGGACGGTCCTCTGCTCTGCTCTCTTTCCCAGCCGTCAGACCGGACCCCCGGCAAGGGAGCCACGTGCATGTCAGTGAGACTGACCCAAACAAAGAGACGTGCGACAGGGGACACAGCTTTGAAAAAGCTCACTGAAGACAAATGAGAGGAGTGCCAAACAGGACTGGAAGCCGAGAGGCAAACAGAAGAAGCTGAGTTTGCTCCTCATAAAAGTGTCTGATCTTCCACAGGCAACTCCCTTTACCAAAATATAAACTGTTCAACAGCTGCACTTTAAACGCCTCAGTGGTTTCCTATTGTCCCAACACAGTGCTAAACAACAATTGATATGTTATACTCTCGCTGACATATAAATGAATATGTATACGAATATACCTTAATTCTGAGATCATTGGTATGATTGAGTATTCAATGTATTTCAAACTTTGCTAATATTGCATTGTTTATTACTTACTTCACTAATGTGTTATTCCCCTCATGCATAGGGTTCATGCAATGCAATGCATATGATGACTGGTGGTAGATTTGATTGATCAGAGCCACTGATTGTTGAATGGATACTGAAATAACATTTGCATACTGTGATGCATGTAAATGTCACGAGAGAATGTTGGTGAATGGCTGTCATACAGTAATGTGCTTGTTGGAAGAATTGCTTTTGATACACTGTAATCCAGTTTTTTATATATATATAAATGTGTACTTACAAACACTCTGTTATGGGTTTCAATTATGTCTGTTACTGACATCTGTTTAAGACATTAAAAAAGATTTGTAAATATTCACTGGGACAGATTCTTGTTCACTAATATATGGAAATCTTATGTTCTCTGTATCTGAGGTCTCTGTTTCTGTGTAGAAAGCTTGCTGCCTACTGATGCCATTGTAATTCATTGCATTGTCTATTTTTGTAGATGTTTTAATAAAGGTAAACTTTTTAGATCAAAACTCATGTAAAAGTTCTGTGTTTTATATTAGGTGAAGAATTACTATGGTTTTGTATAAGAGAAGCTTAGAGACACTAACAAAAACTCTACTGGCTCTAATGCTAACTAGCTTGCTATTTCAGCAAGTGTTGGTGTTGTTAGACTCACTGAGTTTTCAACCCAGAGTACACAATAGAGTAAATAACATGGGCATGACGTGATGACAACAGATGTGTTTATCAATCACCATAATATATCTTACCATCAAAATTAGTTTTTAGATGTTGTAAAAGTAAAGATTGCCTAGAATAACATATTTTAAAGCAGGGGTTTTCAGCCAGTATTTGGCTGCCCACTAGTGGTCCAATAAAGAACTGCAGGTGCAAAGTCTACAGTCTTCACTAAAGCTTGCTTCATAACTGTAAAACTTATTTACAAATGTAATACCACGAGAAAGATCCTAAGCACAAATAGTGGTGGTTCAGCTAAAAGCTCTCACACACCACAGGATGCTGTTAGAGCTTTGCTCATAGACTGACTGCACTGTTTGCCCAGTATTGAAATTAGGGCCCATGGTCTCCACACAATCCACATTAGTCAAGGTGAGGTCTCTCAGTGCGTTTATTGAATAATTAACTATGTTACAACACAACAGGAGAAAATCTCTAACATTTCCAACATTCGAGTTATTGCATTGAGGCACAACAAAGACTATATAATGTATAAAATAAGGCACATAATTATTTTGATAAATTTAAAGCCAAAACAAACAAAACGCCAGTAGTAATATCCAAGTAATGAAACAAAATCAGAAAATAACATGGAACTCAAAATGGTGATAAGATCAAATCCAAAGCTAGAAGCAATGACTGGCTGTCGAATGGAAGAAATGCAAACACTTCACAGTGCTGTTCAAAGGCTTGATTGATCAAAATCCCCCTTCAGTATACAATGAGTATGGAGTCTTGAATTGAGCATTGATGGGGCAGAGGGGGATTTCAGGCACTTGTTGATGGCGGAGCATTTTTTTAGGACTTTGCATGATGCATTTCTTTAGGACTTTGCATGATGGAAGAGGCATACAGTGCAACTGAACCGCATATGCAGTCACATTGAAAATGAGAATCCATAAACTGCATGGTCTCAATCCTTAGCTTTTTCTTTACAAAGAACTATTTCAGTCTGGTATTTAAAAAAGGAAGCACTTGAGCTTGACCCACATTTCAGCGTAAGTGGTTTATGCAAAACTAACTTGCCTTCCCCCACAGTCTTCTACCATTTCTTTCTCTTTGAGCTGCAAACATCAAAACAGAATCCCTTTCTCATGTCAGACACCTACTTCCTTACCCATCATACTCTTGCTTTGCCAACATGCCAGTCGCTTCACAGCGCGACAGAAACTCTCAACGCAGGCCTTTGTGAGTGTACAACCAACTGCAAGCAAGGATGTACAAGTGATTAATATGGTTTCAGTATTCTTAGGTCCACAGACGCAATTGAGCAACAAAACATTTCATATTTAAAACTGGGAAGTCCCACAATAGGCCATCAGACTTTTAAGATCTGACCAGATTCTGTTCAATAGTTCAAGACCCCATAAAACCTGACATTCTGACATTACTGAACTGGTAAAGGTATCTCCATCCCTCAAACATACTGAAATGGTCCTGAACTGTAGATCCAGTGCTGTAGGGGACACAGCCTGCACTGAAGTGCTCGGACATAGGCAAATAGATACAACTGAGGAGGAAAAAAAGTAACCACACAATATTTGGTCAGTTTTTCCTATGACGGCTTCCTGCATGGCTAAGAGTATTGACATAAAGTGATCAGAAAGTAAACTCTCTAAATGTCAGTGTAGTACTTTGGAAAGAGGCAACAGATTGCAACAGGAGCAAGTGGATTGGTTTAAAAACAGCACAGTACTGACATGCATGAGATGACAACAACCAGATTATATCAAATATAATGTAATATACAAGGTAAATATGGTATAACAAGGTACATATGGTATATTATGTATATTTTTCAATATATCTTCCTCTTCTGTTTGTAGGATGAGGGGTTTCTTCTTCTATCTTCTGTATCTCCCCAAAAACATTCAAACTAAAAGAGCATCACTAACGAGTAAAAAATCCAATGGCATCCTTTCACTTAGGCCATGGAGGTCAAGTAAATCTAATCAAGCTATCAGACACACTATGGACAGTTATAGAATAAACTTAGACATGCACACCAAAGGCACAATGGGACAGGTCATCTCATCTCATCTGGTGGATTATTGTGCCATTTCCCAGCCTCTGCTTCAGCCACGCCTTCCAGTAACCTGTAGAGAGAAGGGGAGAGCTCTTCATTTGAAACAAATCAAAATAAAACACACCACAGACCTTTTCCTTAGAACATGTCAAGTGCCAAACAATGACCAAATATATGGCCTGTGTACGGTCATTTCCTGTGTATTAGCTGCACTGTAATAATAAATAATAAATATGTTTATTTTATACAGCGCCTTTCTCAAACCCAAGGTCGCTTTACATAGTAGGAAGGCAAGGAAACACAATAACAAACAAACAAAACAGTACAACAAAGACAAGTAATCTGTACTATGGAGCTATGTGTTGGGTGTGGAGGAGAAGTGATCATTAAACAGAAAGGTCTTGAGATGTGCTTTGAAGAAAGGAAGAGAAGGACAGGCACGAAGGGGTTGGGGGAGGGAGTTCCAGAGTTTGGGGGCCAAGGCACTGAAGGATCTGCCACCCAGGGTGGAGAGTCTGGAGCGGGGGATAGCCAAGAGGTTTTGGTCAGATAATCTGAGTGAGCGGGAAGGAGTGTAAGGGGTCAGGAGGTAGCAGATGTAGGGGGGAGCAAGGTTGTGGAGGGCTTTGAAGGTGAGTAGTAGTATGTATATTTACTCTTTTGATCCCGTGAAATCTCTGCATTTATCCCAATCCGTGAATTAGTGAAACACACACAGCACACAGTGTACACACAGTGAGGTGAAGCACACACTAATCCCGGCGCAGTGAGCTGCCTGCATCAACAGCGGCGCTCGGGGAGCAGTGAGGGGTTAGGTGCCTTGCTCAAGGGCACTTCAGCGGCGCCTACTGGGGGGGTTCGAACCGGCAACCCTTTCGGTTACAGGTCCGAAGTGCTAACCAGTAGGCCACGGCTGCCCTTAAAACCACTTAGTATAAACCACAGGACAGTGTTTTATGCAAGTTAAAAAAACAAAACCATATTAATACCATATTAACTGCCCCCGTGTATTCATCTCATAGCTGAAGAAATTTTGCAAAATCAATGTATAAACCGCGGCTAATAGTTGGGAGATTACGGTATGTACGCCCAGAGACTAAAAACATGCTCCCTCTGCTCCCCTGCTAACTGTACACCAACAGTCACCACCCACCATGACAGTTGATCAAGTAAGAGGAGCACTGAGACGGCTTAAGCTCAAGGCTAATGGCCCTGACGGTGTCTGTGCCAGACTACTCAAGTCCTGTGCAGATGAGCTAGCTGAGCCATTGCAACATCTCTTCAACAAGAGCCTGCATGAGGGCAAGGTACCTACACAGTGGAAAACCTCATACCAGTCCCCAAAAAGCCACACCCCAAAGAACTGAATGACTATAGACCGGTCACCCTCACGTCACACATTATGAAGACATTTGAGCGTGTTGTACTTCTCAACATACTGATACCCCAGGTTCGCCATGCACTGGACCTCCTACAGTTTGCTTACCAGGAGAATGTTGGAGTAGAGGATGCTATCCTCTATCTGCTGCACAGGGTGCATTCACACCTGGACAAAGGAGGCAGGGCTGTGAGAATCATGTTCTCCAGTGCCTTCAACACCATCCAGCCACTCCTGTTGAGAGACGAACTGCTGCAGATGGGAGTGGAGACGAGGCTGGTGACCTGGATTACAGACGACCTCACAGAACGGCCCCAGTTCGTCAGACTGTGTGACCTCACATCCCAGACTGTGGTCAGTAGCACCGGAGCTCCACAAGGAACAGGACTCTCCCCGGTGTTGTCCACCCTCTACACCACAGACTTCAACTACAATTCAGATAGCTGCCACTTGCAAAAGTTCTCAGACGTCACAGCCATTGTGGGATGTATTAAAGATGGGCAGGAGGGGGAGTACAGGGGACTGGTGGAGAAATTCATCAGGTGGTGCAGGACCAACCAGCTGCAGCTGAACACCACCAAAACCAAGGAAATGGTGGTGGATTTCAGACGTGCTACCCCACCCCTGTTGCCTGTTTCAATTGAGGGGGAGACAGTGGAGACAGTCTGCACTTACAAGTACCTGGGGGTACATCTGGACAATAAACTTGACTGGTCTGCTAACTCACAAGCACTCTACAAGAAGGGCCAGAGCAGGCTTTACTTTCTGAGGAAGCTGAGATCCTTCAATGTATGCAACAGACTCCTGCAGATGTTCTACCAGTCTGTCATGGCCAGTGTGCTTTCCTATGCTGTGGCATGCTGGGGAGGCAGCATCAGGAAGAGAGATGCTGGACGCCTTGACAGGCTGGTGAGGAAAGCTGGGTCTGTTGTTGGCACAGAACTGGAGACTCTCACTACCACTGCTGAGAAGAGGACACTGAGCAGACTTGACTCTATAATGGACAATTACAATCACCCCCTGCACCCAGTCTTCGACGACCAGAGAAGCGCATTCAGCTACAGATTCCGTGCCATCCCATGCAAGACAGACAGGCTACGGAGGTCCTTTGTCCCCAGGGCCATCCAGTTGTTCAACACCACACAGAAGGACACCCAGAAAGAGATCATCATAGGTGACTGGACTGCATAATCAACCTTCACACACCTGCACTTTTTTTCTTTTCTTTTTTTTTTTCCTGCTGCTGATACGCCAACTCCACCCCCACTGTGTGTGTGTGTGTGTGTGTGTGTGTGTGTGTGTGTGTGTGTGTGTGTGTGTGTGTTCACCTCGATTTCTTCCTGGACTATGCATAGTGACACTTTGAGACACCTGACACTTTGAACACTTTTTCCAGTTATTGACTCTTTTAGCTGCTCTTGCTATGTACCACTCAGCTATGGCACATGTGATGAACCACTATTTTCTTCTCATCACATCCACAGCTCTGTGTGTGTGTGTGTGTGTGTGTGTGTGTGTGTGTGTGTGTGTGTGTGTGTGTGTGTGTGTGTGTGTATGTATGTATGTATGTGTGTGAGATCTGACTCTGGCTAGATGTATGTAAGCGTGTGCTGTATGGTGAACATATGTGCAATGATGTGTGTAATGTCTTTGTGTTTTTCTATTCTGTATTTATGTATGTGTGCTACTGGACACCTTAATTTCCCTCGGGATTAATAAATGATACTCTACTCTACCTAGTAATTACATCTGAGTAGAAAAATGTGTTTGCTAGTACACATACACCACTGCTCTTTGTACATGTAATGTAAACGTAAATGTAAACCATACTGTAACATTTACAATTTTTTGGACATGAAAAGTGAACACACAAAACAGTGAGATGCTGACATTCCCAGGACAGACCCTGGACGTGGCCCAGTATTTCCACTGACCTGTGAGATGTTGACCCCTGTGAGTTTCTCAATGGTCGCTGGTAGCCTGGTCATAATATCCAACACTTCTCCTGTCAGCTTGGCCGCGCCCACCTCAGACCCTCCACTGGACACCATGGTCAGCTTCTTGGTCATGGACAGGGGCTTGGAGATCTCTTCTGCCATCTAGAGGACAGGAGGGCAAATACACCTGTCAGTAACACCCTACTGCACAAATCATACATCAGCCAAGCAACCAACTTGCTCCACATTAACCCTGCAAAACAATAATTATTAGTAATCCAGACCTAACTCCGCTATTGTGTCAATTAAATGTTCTGCTCAGTCATCCACACGAAAACATGCACTGGCACGTGTGTGTGTGTGTGTGTGTGTCTGTGACTGGTGGGTTGTGATGTTCCCGAGACGCTCACCAGAGGGATCTTCTCCAGCAGCATGTCCACCATGGCACCCTCCTCGTACTGCTGGAAGGCCTCAGCCTTCTTGGCCATCTGCTCGGCCTCAGCGCGGCCCTTGGCCTCCACGGCAAAGGCTTCTGCCTCTCCCTTTATCTGCAGGCAGAGACGGGGAAGGAGAGGGGAGGAGAGAGGAGAGGAGAGGAGAGGGGAGGAGAGAGGGGAGGAGAGGAGAGGGGAGGAGAGGGGAGGAGAGAGGGGAGAGGAGGAGAGAGAGGAGAGGAGAGGGGGAGAGGGGGAGAGAAGAAAGGAGAGGAGAGGAGAGGAGATGAGAGAGGAGAGGAGATGAGAGGAGAGGAGATGAGAGAGGAGAGGAGATGAGAGAGGAGGAGAGAGGAGAGGAGAAGGGAGGAGAGAAGAGAGGGGAGGAGAGGGGAGGAGAGAGGGGAGGAGAGGGTGTGTGAGGACAGCAGGGCGAGGACGGATCAGCTTTCATTGGAGAGAGGAAGAGACGGAGGAGAAGAAGGGCAAGAGAAAAGAGAGGAGGAGCAAGGGAGTCCTGCAATACTCCATGAATCTGGGGGACAGGCCTGAGTCTGAAGTCAGCGCTGTTTTCTGCTACAACTGTCTCCAAATAACAAATCAGGCGAGTTCGACACCCTCCGCAATACTGGAACAGCTGGGCCTCCTCTTCTTTCCTTTTCCAAAACATCTTCTGCTTATTTCTAAACAAAATGGTTTAGCAGCGCAAGGCATTCTGCTCTTATGTAAACAGGAATTAGAGATCAAATTGGAACCACGGCTTAACCACAGGGGATATTTCTCTATGGTCCACAAGCACCAAACAATGAGCGAGTGGGAGGCAGCGTTGAAAATGCCACCCCTCCATCTTACCCAGCGACATCTCTGATCTTTTTACCAGCAACTACCTCTTCCCAAAAGTCATTTAGCAATGGCACATACAAAACACGCACTATGGGATGTGTGTTTTACACATTCTATTACTGTTTTTGTAACATGCTGTATACCAACATTTTTCTCACAATTTCCACAGAATCCCCTCATCCGTGAAACTCCACTTCTCCTTCTTGTCAGCCATGGGGCTGCCAACCTGACCTTCTGAACAGACAGCAAAGCAACCGTGCAAGTCCTGAACTTTAGAATGCAGAGACCTATTCAGCAGTCAGACAAAGGCTGCACAGACAAACTACACGCATGCCCAGCCATGCCCACCTGGCATTTCCCCAAGAGGAGGGCTTGCCCACACTCACGTGGCATGGCGCCAGCCCCGGCTCCACCTCTCACACGCACAGGCAGCGTTCACAGTTCAGCTTCCTTCTGCTCTTCTCTCCCTCTACTCCAGTCTCCCTCCATTAAGCAGAGGCCCAATGGCCAATCACCGTGAGCATGGGCTGACGGCAGCCGTTATGAATAATGTATTACAGCCTGCTCTCCATGCATTGCAATCACGAATCACTTCAGCCCAAATTAGATGGGCAGAGCCATTATCTAGTCCACAGTTGGCAAAAAACCAAGGCATGAGATTTCCCACATCACAACTTTGACCACTTTTCAACTTTTCAAGTCTCCTCAGAAGTGCCCCAAACACTTCCTCCCCCTCCACTACAGAACACGCTGTTGCTTTCGAACTGCAAGAGAAAGTGGTGGAATGGCTCAATGAATGAGGGGAGGCATGTGTGTGTGCGTCACTCCTCTTGTGACAAAGAGGAAGACACACACGAGGAGAGGAGACAGCTGAATGATCGCTCATCTCTCTCGCTCCTATCTCGGCTCTCAGCACCAAATCAAATCAGTGTGTGCAGTACACAGCTGCTGGAGGGCCCGAGTCCAACACAGGAAATGAAATCAAAGAACTAAACAAAACACAATGTAAAACAAAACAGAGGGAGGAAGAAGATAACGAGAGAGAAAGAGCGTGGGAGAGAGAGAGAGCGTGTGAGAGAGAGAGAGAGAGAGAGAGCGAGAGAGAGAGAGAGAGAGAGAGAGAGAAGGCTGTACTTACCCTGATGGACTCTGCCTCAGCCTCCGCCTCCATGATGAGCTGCGACCTGAGAGAGAGAAAGCAGACAGAGAGAAAGAGAGAAAGAGAGAAAGCGAGAACGAAAGACAGCACGGGGGAGGGGGAGGGAGGACAAGGACAAGAGGGAGAATGTGAGACAGTGGAACACAAATAGAAAGGGAGGTTATTTACACCAGTGTTTCTCAAAGTGTGGTCCGGGGACCACTGGTGGTCCGCAAGCTATAAATAAGTTGTTTGCAATATTGAACCAACTTGTATGTAAATCCAAACAGTTCTGCAACACTGTCTATGTAACCTATGCCAGTTTAAATCATATGAATCCTCTAACACAATAAGCAAGGTGCCAAGACAATAAGCAAGGTTGTTCAGTGAGTATGCCTATTGTGTAATATACTGTTGAAGTAGGTCTACTGTTTTTTTTAGCTACACCTATTACAGTAGGTGGTCCGTGAGGTTTCTATTTATTGGTGAAGTGGTCCTTGGTCTGAAAAAGTTTGAGAAACACTGATTTACACCACTCCACTGTACAGTACGTTTACAGTCTAAGCACGGCCATTTTTACTTCAAGGAGTTAAAGCCGAGAAAACATGATGCAAGCCTCAGACAACCCGGCCGCTGAATAAACAGGGGGGTGGGGGGTTAGTAATGCGATAGCCCCCACACCAGCATCTGTCCTCTCACTCTCTAATTAAACCGTGAGCCAACTGTGCCAACCACATATTACTCCTAAACCCCGCTAGTCTGAGTTCAGGATCAGACCTGCGACTAAAAATAGTGCTCTCATTAGCGTTAGAGACTGGGCGGCTGCTTGGGGGTCTCTCGTGACAGGTTGGGATGGGAGTAGGGGGTGGAAGGGTCAGTTCGGCTGGACTCACCGCTCGGCTTCGGCCAGCTTCTCCAGCCGGTAGCGCTCGGCCTCGGCGGGCTTCTTGATCTTGGCCTCCAGCTCCATCTCGCGGCGCGTGATCTCCTGCTCCTGCAGCAGGATCTGCTGCGTGCGCTCCACCACCTGCACCTGCATCTTCTCCTCCTCGATGCGCTGCTTGGTCTTGGCCACCTGGCCGCGGAGGAGCCGCGTGAAGGGGAGAGGGGACCGAGGTCAGAGGAGCCGAGAGGAGAGTCGCCAACCGCTACTCAGATTTGTGGACTCAAATTCAGAGTCACTGATCTGTGATCATTCTGTGCCACTCTGTAAAACTGTCCTTCTGATCCTTGAGCCATTGATCATGTCACATTATGAATCAAATTGTCTCAATTAAGAAAAAAAAAGTGTGTGTATGTGTGTGTACCTGAAGCTGATAGGCCATCTCGGACTCTGCCTTCTTGGAGTTGACTTCCATGTCGTAGACGGCTTTCTTCAGCTCAAAGTCCCTCTGTGCCTGGGCCATCTCGATCTCGTTCTTGTACTGAGCAGACACTTTCTCCTGCATGGCATTGGCCTCCTGCACAGACACAGTTCACATCCTAGTCAGACAGGGGTGAACACACACAGAGGGAGGGATGTAGAGGGCATCTCAGACAGACAGACTTGCCCTCATGACGGCGTCTCTCTTGTACTGGGCTTGACCGATGCGGGCGTCCTTCTGGACCTGAGCTGTGCGGGCCTTGCCCAGGGAGACCAGGTAGTCCTGAGGAGAGGATCACCGTTAAACGCCATGGTGAAAATGAGAAAGAACAGGAGGGTGATGAAAGACCATCAAGCATAAAAGGAACTTCAAAAGGAAGTTATGGATGCCACAAAGGTTTGCCTGTTGACTCAGGAAGTGTGGCCCCTTTCATTTCACAGAGGATATAGTCCATGCAGAAAGATAACTGCAGGATAAATTATCCTACATCTGACTTCTGAATAGTTTATTATTTCTGTACTGGGGATGCATTACATTAAAGGAATTATCCGGAGTAAAATGCACTTTAGATCAATTTACGGATGATTGGGAGTACATACGTTGAGTTGACATCAAAATCATGTCATTCGGATGTGTTTTGAGAAAGTTCGATTTTACCGTTTTTAGTCAAAACTCGTTAGCCTGTTAGTGACCAGGGCATGTCATTTCGCCGCTACAAAACGCTATTTTTATACCTCTTCTACAGTTCCAAACAACATTACACTTACGTGGTAGTGAGTAGAGGGTCACTAAAGCCAAACCAAAGTATCCAGAGGTCTTTATGTGGTTGGATAGAGAGTCCAGAATGAATTTCATCAAGCCAGTACCTTTCCGGAAATGTTGCTGCTGCAGCTAGCATCTTTAGGGGAAAGTCTGTAGGAGTCGATTGCATCACGTCGTTGCACGACATCACGTCACGTGACATTTCAAAATTCCAACCTGTTAGTAAGCTAGGATTTGCTGTTGCATACAACTTCATTTCAATTTCGAAAGAAATACTGGACTATGTTTTTTTTTATTTTTTAAAAACGGCGACAAAATTGTGAATTTCCAGAGCGTGTTACTCCACACTCGGCAATCGACACCTACGGACTTTCCCCTAAAAATGCCAGCTGCAGCAGCAACATTTCCGGAAAGGTACTAGCTTGATGAAATTCATTCTGGACTCTCTATACGACCACATAAAGACCTCGGGATACTTCGGTTTGGCTTTAGGGACACTCTACTCACTAACACGTACGTGTAATGTTGTTTGGAACTGTAGAAGAGGTATAAAAATAGCGTTTTGTAGCGGCGAAATGACATGCCCTGGTAACTAACAGGCTAACGAGTTTTGACTAAAAACGGTAAAATCGAACTTTCTCAAAACACATCCGATTTACATGATTTTGATGTCAACTCAACGTATGTACTCCCAATCATCCGTAAATTGATCTAAAGTGCATTTTACTCCGGATAATTCCTTTAAGTGCTGTTGTGAATAAAGTCAATGCAATACAGTATGTGCTTTACAATCAATGCAGTAAAGGACATATATTAAAGGTTAGCATTCTGACAGCGGAGATATATAACAAGTGCAAAGAGGGGGTAAGAGACATACCTGGTCATCATGTACATCTTTGAGCGTATAACTGACCACACCAATGCCCATGTTGACCAAGTCAGAGGAGGCCACCTTGAACACCTGCTCAGAGAACTTCTTACGGTCCTGATAGATCTCCTATGATGGACGTATCACAGATAGTTAAACACAGGACATTTTGAATGTGTTTCATCACTCACACACACACACACACACACACACACACACTTTATCAGGATACAGACAAAAGACAGGAAGAGGCCAGGAAAGAAACTCAATGCTGCTGACCCCAATGCTACTGTATAATATTTCAACATGTCTTCTGACAGGGAATTATGGCGTTTTTATTATGTTGTCTGCTTAAGACCTGGGTGTAAGCTTTTCAATAAATAATAAATTAATTACAACCATATGTATAAATACACACCATATGTACAGAATCTGTATTGCACCTTTACATTAGACAGATTAAGCCTGCTAACATTTCTGACTACTTTCAGCAGAAACAACCGCAATTGAATGCTTCCTGTTTGTGCAGCTATGGTGACATTGTGGAATTTTGACACACTTCAACTGCAGATGAACATTTATGCATTTTGAGACCAAATAGGCAGATACTTTCTGCTCTTGACACAGATATTTCCATGGCTTTGACAGCATTCATTCAAACAGTTCATTCAAACTACTTTACTTGAGCTTCAACAAGTTCATCAGTTCCTCAAACAACCCCACTATTTACCTAACACTTCCTTTCAATTGCATAACAAGAAACAACAGAGTTCTCTCCACACAGCCAGTGGCCATGCTGGACGTGGGTTTCGTACCTCCACGGTCAGATGGGCGATGATGGCCCTCTGATGTCCCTCCAGGGTCTCCAGGGCGATCTGTGCGATCTGAGTTTCCGACTTGCCCAGGAACATCTGGCACGCGGTGGCCAACATGTCCTTATTCTGGCCCTGAATCTTCACCTGGTAGGGGGTCGAGAGTCAGTGTGGTTGCAAGTGCAGACAGCATAACATACTTTTGTATGTGCATTTTCTCCAGTTAAACATTACTTAATAATTATACAGGTAATGATACAGGGTCAATCTATTCCTTCTATGTTAATACCTAAGCTGTTAGACCTGGGCTTCTGCAAATACATCTGCAGGTGGATACAGGATTTTCTAACAGGGCGCCCCCAGACAGTTAGAGTTGGCACTACATACTCAGTCTCTATAGCAGTGTTTCTCAAACTTTTTCAGACGAAGGACCACTTCACCAATAAAAAAGAAATACACTGCCACCTAGCTATAAAAAAAAAATATTGAAAAAAAAAAATATATATAAGACCTACTTCAACAGTATATTAGCTTACACAATAGGCCTACTCACTGAACCACCTTGCTTATTGACTTTGCACTTTGATTATTGTGTCAGAGGATTCATATGATTTAAACTACATAGACAGTGTTGCAGAACTGTTTGGATTTACATACAAATCATGTGGTGCCGCAGAAATAATCTGTCCCTCAATGTGGGGAAAACTAGGGAGGTTATAATAGATTTCAGAAGGAACAAACCCACACATACACCTGTCTCTAGTTGAAATTGTCAACACCTTTAAGTTCTTAGGCATCCACATTTCAGACTCACTCTCATGAGTTGATGATAACTGACAGCTGGAATGGCTGAACAGTCAAATAGTTGACTAGTTTAAATGGTTAAATTATGTAATAGTGAATTATTGTAGTGAGGTGAACCAGGTGAAGCAGCTGTGGGAAGAGAAAACAATTGGCAGGAGTCATAGTTGATGACAACTGACAGTTGGAATGGCTGAACAGTTAAATAGTTGGATAGTTTAATAGTTAACTTTTTTTAACGGGCTCTGTGCGCTAGCTTACTTGAAGTCGGCTAGCCAGTTTCCTGTTTGTTGACTGTCAACAAGCACCTGAAATCAAGTGCTCACCGAAAATCCTTCCCTCCTTATTTTGTGCAGCCACTGCGCAGAGGCTGGCGTTTTTAGCCGTTTATAACAACTAGAGCCGCCCATGGACATTAAAGCAACACCAAAGAGTTTTTTGTACCTTAAAATAATGTTTCCGTTTCAGTGGTTCATCAACTCATAACAGGGTGAACGGCACTTTCTGCATTCGCTTTGCGGCCCTCTATCGGCTATAACCACACTATGTAAGTTTGCCGGATTGGGTAGCGGATCTGTAGTTCGATGGAATGAGACATGAGAAACTACAAATTTGACTTGCATCTGATATCGCAATATCGTAGCCTACTTTCATAAAATCATGCAACATATTCTACCTTGTCTGTGGACATTGTTATTTGCAAAGCCGGTGGTGGATAAACAAATAGTGTGTTTCTTTGGTTCTTTGGTGTTGCTTTAAGACTCGCGTACATTGTATCTTCAGGTGCTTGTTGACAGCCATGTCAACGAACAGGAAACTTTGGCGACTTCAAGTAAGCTAGTGCACAGAGCCCATAGTGAATTATTGCAGTGAGGACTTTTATTTTGAAATAGTTGTGGGCAGATGAAACAGTTGAACAGGATCTGTAGTATTAAGAGAGCTAGATTGTATGCTTAAAGCCTGAGACAGAGTAGATAGTTTAACAGTTCAATGTAGATAGCGTAATGGATGTTGATAGACAGAAAGTTTAATGGATGTTGATAGGCAGATTGTTTAATGAAAGCTGATAGATAGTTTAATGGGTGAATGAGTGAATGGTTTGAAGATGAATGGATTGAAAGTTGGATGGAATGTGTCTTATATCCTTATAGAATGGAGAGACACAGAGAGAGTTGGCCTAGTTGAGCAGAAAGCAGTTGATACAGGTGTAATCAATTTAATTGGCTCATTGAGGGGGCCTAGTTGAGAAGCTTGCAGTTGATACAGGTGCAAATCAGTTTAATTACCCCATTGTGATGTCATAGTGCAAATGCAAAGTCTATGGGGAAAAATAAGCTTGTTTTTTTGTTAATATCTCAAAGTATAAAGTTTACACAAACGAAAAATACATTGCACAGGTGTCCTTTTCAAGACCTACGTTACAAAGTTTGAACAAAGTTTTTACGTTAAATGGTTGAAGCTGAATTAGACGCAGTAATTTGGTGGGAGGAATAACTAGAAAATGTAATTCCGAGGAATTACCAGTGCATAAAAATGCAAAACATATGATGTACAATTTACAGTGTTAAAATAGATAATGTAGAGATAGTTACAATGGTTTTACATGGTTGTTGCAATGCTAAATAAAGCTGTTTCTATAATGGTTGCTATAGTTGCTTTATTTCAAAGGTTGCACAGAGCCCATAGTAGACGGATGGATATTACTATCTTAAGCAGGGTAGGTATACAATTCTAAAAGGTAGTCAACATTATTTTGCAAAGTGACTCCTGGCCCCAAGAGATCAACCAGTGCTAAATAAAGGGCAATTCAACTCCAGTTTTATCATCAAGACCTGGGTGTGACGCATACCTGTGCAATTCCAGTCACAGAGATGGGAACTCCATAGCGGGTGTAGACTTTATCACTCTTCACATTCAGTGTGAGGGTGTTCAGACTGATCCTTAAAACGAGGAGAGAAAGGGGTCAGATCAGAGAGGGTAACCATGGTGATACACAGAGCAGTGAGAAGCACTCTGGCTATAGAAGTGCATTAACTGGGACCTGAGAATCCACTCCAAACACACTGACTGCCACTGCATGGGATTCTCAGTACAGGGTTACTTGCCTTTTTCCCAAAAGGACATTCAACTTTGTTCTATAAGAATACAACTTTATGTAGTTGTGTTGGCTTTCTGACCTTTGATGTTTTTGGACATTGTCAGGTTTTTTGGGGGGGTAAATATTACTAAAAGCAAAACCTCCAGACTTTTTAAAGACTTTCACCCAAATGCCCATACTTTTCCAGCTCTGGAAAACAGCACTCTACCATTCAATACTTCTCAGAACTGCACAAGCTCTCTGTCAAGAAGGCACACCTGATTAAATCATGTGGGACTTTTAAAAACCACTATCTCATCTTGGTCACACTGACCATGGTGGTGGAGGGTCTGTGTGGATTCACTGTTGTGCATTTTAACCAAATTACAAAATAAAAGCTTAATGCTGAAAGACAGTGTTCCAGAGTAAGTTTCAGATGTTCCAAAACGTTTAAGAAATATCTTATCAATTCAGAATCCAATAATGGGGAGAATGACCCAGCCATTACCTACGTGTCTATGGAGAACCAGCTTTGCAGCTCCGCTGTCCCCTGACCCAAAGAATCACAAATAGCTTCACAGCAACAGTGCAGTATTCGTATCTAGGGGGAAGGGTGCAAGCCTCTAATGGTATTTACTACAGTGAATACTCCAGAACTGTAGGAGCCCAGTGGCAAAAAAACTGCATTGGATACCTTTAAGCCAGGCCTATTCAGCTACATTCGACATGGTCCAGATGCGGCCCACAAGCTTCCTGCAAATCTGACCGCCATGACTATGCTTCAATCAATAACTGCAACAGTGATTGGTTGCAATAGTAGATAATGACAAGCCTGTCACCCTGGCCTGGCAACAAGTACAGGTTCCCACTCTAAGTCAAATTACTTTTCCCTAACAAAAAACCTGAAATTCCATGACTTACTATATAATGAATACTACAATATACCGACCAATGATTTCAGAGCACCCACGTAGCGATCAAGAATCTTTTACTTTTTTAGAGCGGGAGATGAATAAATTGGCATTGACTAAACACAGTTGGGCTACTCAAGCAAGCAGTAACACTAATTAGCAGATATACACAAATTCTGCATGGAAATATAAGTATATAATGTATTCTGGCAAGTACATTTTAAACTGCTACAACAAAATTCCCTGATATTCCATGAATTTGCCCCAAAAATGATCAAATTCCCTGACTTTCAATATCTGGAATAGACTTTCTATAATTCCATGATATTCCAGAAATTCTATAACTCGTGGGAACCCTGCAAGTAATAAACCAATGTGTTTACTGGGTGGCACATGAATACCCAGTGGTTTTCCTGTCTGGCCCACTTGGTACTCAAGTTGAATACTCCTGCTTTAAGCTATTACTATATTATTACTTTAAAATCATCGGTGCTTAAAGTTTAAGATCCATTGAAAGATCCACCGTAAAAAACGTATGAGCAAAAAGTCAGTCACAGCCATGTTTACCATTTTTGCTATGTTCAGACAGGGACATCACACCACATGTTAGTGGAGAATAGTTACATCCAAATAGGCCTACCTTTGAATCTGTTGAAAGCAGGGGATAACAAACACTCTCCCACCAGCAATCATCAGAGGAGGTGAGCGACAAAACCCTGTAAGATAGGGATGAAAGAAAAACATTGTATTACTACCTGTACTAATACCTGTATTGCTATGTAGGCTACTTAAAAACAACACAGCGATAATCTATATTCAACCAACCAAGGTTTTCAAGGACATTGCACTCCCCCCATATTTAAATTTTACTGGGTATATATGTCAGCCCTTACAATCAGATGTATAACCATGCTCAACTGCACAGGAATAGGCTAAAAGGAGTGTTAACTATTAGCCACGATTGCAACATCAGGACTAACTTACTACTGAAACGACTCACATGACTTCACCAGGCAGATACCTCCTAATTTCCTTTATTTATGTCAACACGACTTGAGCAAAACTCCAAGATTGCGTAAAACATATCATTATAATTTACACCTGCTCCCAGTTTTTCTATTATTGTTATGTGAGAAGTGAGCGAATAAAATCAGATAGTGCATCAATCAATTAACGTAGTTGAAGGCTAACGTTATTCAAGAAAAAAATAAACGCATTCTTACCGGAGACCACCATAGCCTCGTTGGGACCACAGGTGTAGAACATTTTGATATTAACGTTATGATCTTGATCTGCAATGGGAGTTATTGTTGGTATTATCATCAGATCACAACTTTAAAAGTAAGGACCAGACAAATACAGGCTAACGTAAACAGTAACATGCGTCCTAAGGACAACGTAAAGTTAAGTGAGAAGCAGCTAACGTTAATGTTAGCATCATCCAACATGAATTAGCATATCCATTTAGTTTGTCATGGTATAAATTATATAATGCGATTATTAACGTTAGAGGTAATCGAGAATGGCCGTCAGCTTACATTACAGAAACATAAAAGACTTAATGGCTATTATTACCAAACTATAACATCTATCACTATTCATCTATAACAGGAGTCCTCCCTCCCTCCCTCTCACTTGCTAGAAGCTAACCTAAACACTACAACTCGGACGTAAAAAACGCTGGCAGGCAAACAGCAAGTTGACGTTAACCTTAGGCTAAACCTACGTCTGCTGAAAGTTTTGATAAACTTAAAACGCTTGTTTTCAACACACATTTAGTAGAACAACTGGTTCTTTACGTTACTCACCAAATGTTATGGAAATATATTACTAGTATTTGCAAAATTCTTCAAATTTCGTTGGCCTTCAACACGACACTCCTACCGAATGACGACTGCACTAATCCTACCGATAGTTTTACTGGAATGGCAAGTATGTTGACTGTTCAATCAAGCATCGACCCCGCCCATTTCAGTGCAGCAAAAGGCACACACTTGTGGCTTGCCCACGCAACCTCTAGCTTACATTCTCATAATAAATGACATTCCCGAGAAACGTAACATTTAAAGTGATGGCATGAATTAGACAGTGCACAGAGTGATTTTAAATTATATACCACGAATTATGTGCAGTAAAACAAATTTATGGTGATGCCCTGACCCCTAGTGGTTAGGGCAGCGAGTTATTAATCCATTGCTGTTAAAGAAGCCCTATGCAACAATTTTAGCAAAAATGACCTTAATTATGCAGGTTGAGAGCCGTTCTGATGGTTCTACAAAACTTTTTGGGTCGTTTGGTGGGTGCTTCGTCACCCCCTAGTGCTTCTCCGCGGAAAAACCGAATATGCAAGAATAACCAGACTTGCATAGGGTCAGAGAATGTCTAACAAGTGAAGAACCGCCACTCTCGGGAAACTTCCGGTTTCTGAACTGGTTGCAGTTCCTTTTCTGGTTCCACATGAGGGCGCTCACGAATAAGTGCAGAATGAATGGAGGTCTATGGAGCTATACCCCTCAAATCCACTTTTCTCTGGATATAATTTTTTGCCCAGAAATTTGAATTTTGCATGCGAAAGAGGGGACAGAGAAAATACAGACCGCTGAGTATTATATTTTTGAGTCACTTATTTGATTTAAAAAGCCTTTCAAATGCGTCAATGAAGTCATTCATTAGCAGAAAGCTAGTGTGTTGTGGGCAACAACGACCCAACCTGTAAGAAATCGAAAGTACGCAAGTACTCGTTCATTCAACTTTTGACCTATAATCCATATTAAGCTTGCAGAAACCACAATCATATATTCGATTTTTCAACGACAACCAGGTGAAAGAGACACATTTAGCCGTCTAGCTCCATAGACCCCCATTGTTTTTGCACTTATTCGTGATCGCCCCTAGCGGAACTACAACAGATTGCCGGTACAATGGAGTTAATAGGGAGTAATCCGGCTCTCCGTAAACGGGCTCTGATAGGGCTTTTTTAAGTTTTCTTCTACTTGGTGCGCAAAAGGTCACAAAAGTAGGCTAGGCTATTTGTAGGCCTGGGCTAATTGTAGAAAAGAAACGAGATAAGGTAGGCTACCCTAAGATAGGCCCATATGTGTTGGTGTAGCATACATTTAAAACTAGTCTATAGATTTGTTATCGGAAGACATTTGTAACAGTGGGATTGTTTGTGCTAGAATAGATTTGTATGGGTTGAACATATGTGTAATATTGGGAATTAATTGTGCAAATTATTTGTGCCAATTACAATCAGTTCTATAGTTAATTTAGTTTTGTATCTGTAGGCTTGTCTGTAGAATAGGCCTAAGACATAGGCCTATTTGTAATATTGATAAGCCTACTTGTGCAATTATAATTTTTACAAATCATTTCTACAGTTACAAGCCGTGATACAAAACGTATGAGGCTGATTTGTCTCCATACACTTTCTGGTTATAATTTGGTGATGCAGGCATATACTGTTCTCTCACACACCTCTGATATTCTACACACCAGTTAGAAAGCCTCAACAACTGGAGGAAAGCACCAGACACGCCCATTTACTACCCTTAGCCTCGTTCTGGATTCAGTCCAGACTTATAAATCCTTTGTCCAGCCGGTGCTGCTCGTGCTCACCCAGACTGTGGCGTCTCGCTGGACTGCAGCTCTCAGGCCTACTTTGTAAAAGTTGCACATCATCTTGTAACAATGAGAGAAATCGTACACATTCAGGCTGGGCAATGTGGTAACCAGATTGGTGCCAAGGTAAGGATGGAAATGTTTAAAAAAAATATTAGATAGCCTAATATAATATCTAGTAGCCTAGTGTAATGCTATTATAGAATCAACTGCAAGTGCATTTATCAGAAGTTTCCTTTTTGTGTATTACCTCTAGGCCATTGCACGGGTAGCCTATATTGTCCTGTCCATTTAATGTCTTTTAATTGGGTGGGGTGTAGACCATTAATTGGAGGCACTCGACTGAATGAAGATTTTATAAAAGACTGACAGTTAATCCTTATGCATATTCTTACGGGCTACTGATGTTATATTTCCATTGTGTATTGTTTTTTATTGTTTCATAATTGCCTGCAACATGTAGACGCTCATTTAGGAAAAAGAAAAAGCAAGCTCCACCTAAACTTTCTTAACTAGGCTATATTTTGGATGCTGCGATGAATATTGAAATATTATCGAATGTTCAATGATTATATATTGAACAATTCAATGAAAACTATAGAGATATCCCACGATGGAGAACTTCGAATAACGGTAGGCTATTGCAGGAGATAGCTTGAATGGCGTGGTGCTTGCCTTTTAAATTATGGGCGTGACACTGCCTTTTCGACACGTCGCTGTTGTCCGCTTGTTTGGTCGAATTTTTATTGTCACTATTGTCTGGTCACACCATGCCATTGCCATAAACTCCGTTGGACAGCTGTCAGAATCATAACTGGGATTCTCGTCTGCCTGTTACTGCCCCATAGGTGGTGCAAAAGCAGACAATGGGGAAATCAGAGCGCGTGGCTAGACATTTTGTCCAAACCCATTCTTGACTAGTTGAAGATTTTTTTTTTTTATCAGATTAGTCTATTTCTTGATTACTGAATGCATAGCCTATACATTCTGAAGAAGTGGGGGTTGTAGACCTAGGCTATACTTAAAGAAGGCTGATACAAGACTCATGGGTGGGGCAATCAACTGACAAAGAAAGATACCATAACCCTTGTCGAAATTATTATTATTATAATTTTTTATTATTATTATTTATTATTAATAATGCAAGGGGGAATAAATCGGCATATCGAAAAGCTTCTTTCCAATGTCTTGCTCATTGAGGGTATAGAAAAGCGACCTTGCAAAATGCCATCTCAAGGGCTGTGTGAACATTCCATCGTTTTTTATGTAAGGTTCAAGGCATGAGAACAAATTACTTCCTCGTTTCATGGTTATGGACAGAAAAACCCCATCATTAGCCTAAAATATCTCCCCTAGAGACAATGATTTTAATGCAGTATAAACCCACTGACTGTAGGATGCTGCCTAATCAATGTCCCTCAAACATAATTAGGAATGGGGTGGGGACAGGGAGATAGAACAGCTGAGACTATGGGGGATTTGGGAACAGAATGGACAGGCATCTAGATACATTCCCCTTTGCTGAAAATAGTTTGAATCAATATTGAAACCATAGGATGTCTTTCAGTCATTAAAGTAATGTCTCTATAATCTACTGTAAAAATAATTGTTGGCTTACATGCACATTCAGTTTCCCTGAGATTATAAAATGCCTAGATTCCCATGGGTACTATTCTTTTAAAAGGTCTCCTTTTAATTTGAATGACATGTTCTAAACAGGAAGCAGCGAGGATGTAGGATGATCTGGGTGTGTCCCTGGCCATTGTCCTCATTCTTTCAAAACAATTATTTTCACATCTCCAAGAAAGCTATCTATATCCTTATATGTCTTCATCAGTCTCTCTCTCTCGTTTTGTCATGAATGAGGTCACTGTTAACTGATTTTTCTGGACAGGCCTCATTCTTTGGTCCATGCAGATTTTTTATTCAACTGAAAATTGTGTCTGGTTTTGCAAAATGTTTTGCGATTAGGTCCGGGCTTTATGGCCAGCCTCACTTAACTCTGCTTGACTGAAATTCAGGCAGCTTATCCAGATTACTCCAAATCCTCTCTTTAATTCTGCATTTCACAAGCTTCGACCATAAAATCGGTAGACATCACCACAAACATTTGTCTGGGGTGTAAGCAGAGTCTGAATTAAGTTTGCATGCTAAAACATACAATCCTCCAGGTTATTTTCAACAAATGGAGACCGCAGAAACAAAACACAAAGCTGCAGACTGTGAGCCAATGTGTCATCGTGACCAGGAATTATTTTGTCTATGCTGAGATTTTTGTAGCATTGTGTAGGGGATTTCAACAATTAAATACAAAGTCACTGAATAGCAAAAGGTATCAGATGCCTAGGAGTAAAAATGATCCTCTTATTCTTTTAGATTCATAGATAATTATCACTCAGTGTAATCACTCTACTCCTCACTGACTTGTAGGTAAATCATAACTACACTATGTCCCTCACAGAAAGTCTTATTTCCTGTCTCGTAGTTCTGGGAGGTGATCAGCGACGAACATGGGATCGACCCCACTGGCACCTATCATGGAGACAGTGACCTGCAGCTGGACCGCATCAGTGTGTACTACAATGAGGCCACAGGTACCAAACTTAAGGACTTTGCATCTCACTTGACATAAAGATACAAAATAACAATGTATACCACAATTTATATCACTTTAAAGATGTATTGACTTTTCAAATCCTGAAATGCAAACAGAGAGAAGTAGCCAGTATTTGTACAGCTAAATAGATGAAGTGAATTATTTTAATCATAAATAGAAAAGGTGGTAGGATACCTTAGCAACTGGATCATATTCTAACTGTTTGCCTTTGGACTGATGGAACACCACTAGACTAAAACTGTTCTCCTGTGTTTTGAGCTGGTGTTTTTGTTTCTTTTTTCTTTTTTTCTGTTTGCCTCTCGTGGAGGAGGTAAATATGTGCCCAGGGCCATCCTAGTTGACCTGGAGCCTGGCACCATGGACTCGGTGCGCTCAGGACCCTTTGGACAGATCTTCAGACCTGACAACTTTGTTTTTGGTAAGATACATCAAAAAGCAATTTACATTAACGTTAAATGGAAGTGCCCTGAGATGATTCGCTTGGAGTTTGCTTGGTGATCGAGTGTTGAGATCAAAAGCGATGTATGCACTACTTACTTTACATTAACTGAAATCACGTTAGTCTCAAAAGTCCACATTTGTTCTCTCCAGGTCAGAGTGGTGCCGGTAACAACTGGGCCAAGGGCCACTACACGGAAGGTGCCGAGCTGGTGGATTCGGTGCTGGATGTGGTGAGGAAAGAATCTGAGAGTTGTGACTGCCTCCAAGGCTTCCAGCTCACACACTCCCTGGGTGGTGGTACCGGTTCTGGCATGGGCACCCTACTCATCAGCAAGATCCGTGAAGAGTATCCTGACCGTATCATGAACACCTTCAGTGTTGTGCCTTCACCCAAAGTGTCTGACACAGTGGTTGAGCCCTACAACGCAACCCTGTCAGTACACCAGCTAGTTGAGAACACAGACGAGACCTACTGCATTGACAATGAGGCTCTGTATGACATCTGCTTCCGCACACTCAAGCTAACCACGCCCACTTACGGCGACCTCAATCATCTGGTATCAGCTACCATGAGTGGCGTTACAACCTGCCTGCGATTCCCTGGCCAGCTCAATGCTGACCTCCGCAAGCTCGCCGTCAACATGGTGCCCTTCCCTCGCTTGCACTTCTTCATGCCCGGCTTCGCCCCGCTGACCAGCCGTGGCAGCCAGCAGTACCGTGCCCTCACAGTGCCTGAGCTCACCCAGCAGGTGTTCGATGCCAAGAACATGATGGCAGCTTGCGACCCACGTCACGGTCGCTACCTCACCGTTGCAGCGGTCTTCCGTGGCAGAATGTCCATGAAGGAGGTGGACGAGCAGATGCTCAATGTCCAGAACAAGAATAGCAGCTACTTTGTGGAGTGGATTCCAAATAACGTCAAAACAGCTGTCTGCGACATCCCCCCAAGAGGACTCAAGATGGCAGTCACCTTCATTGGCAACAGCACAGCCATCCAGGAGCTGTTCAAGCGCATCTCGGAGCAGTTCACCGCCATGTTCCGCCGCAAGGCCTTCTTGCACTGGTACACTGGAGAGGGGATGGATGAGATGGAGTTCACCGAGGCCGAGAGCAACATGAACGACCTGGTGTCCGAGTACCAGCAGTACCAGGATGCCACAGCTGAGGAAGAGGGAGAGTTCGATGAGGATGCTGAGCAGGATGCCTAAGCAGCCAGAGAAAGTTTAGTCAAGAATTAGTTGATGTGGGGGATGGGGGGGTTATGTCGTAGGAAAACCTGTATGGAAGAAGTCAGCAGTTGTATCAGGTAACTAGTATTAGAAAAAAAAGCGGCCAAAAGAATCAGATCAGAGCCTATAGATTAAATGTTGAAGTGAAAAGATCTTTTCACCATAAAATCAACATGCCAAATGTGTGTTTAGTTTTATGTTTCATTACTCTCTCATTGTCATTCTCCGATTAATTTCTTTAAAAAAAACAAACTGAACAGGAACAGAAAATGGTCTAGTCCCAACGTATTCCTACTGGCCTGGTTTCATAAGGTCGACTTTGATTTGAGAGGGATTGTGTGAGGACACAATCAATGCCTAAATAATTGAAGGGGAAAAACCTAGTGACCAGAAGAATCGGTACTGTTGCAGTGGGAGAATAAGCACTTTTATCTTGCTGTGCTCTGTCTGTTTTTACATCCACTTTGCTTTACTCAAAGGCAGATAAAGTGCTGAAATGATATAGAATGGAAACAACTGGAAATGTGTTCATCTATTCTTTCCCATTTTTAGAATTGTCTTTTTTAATCTTACCTTGTGTTGCACTACAAGTAGACCTAACTGGCACAGAGGAGTCGGTGCTGCTTGCAGGGATGGCATTTCAGTGAGTTCCTTTTCCATGAGGACAACAGCAATGATTAGTCAGACATTTTACTGGAAGCACTGGGGGAGTTGGGTAGTGGGGGGTAGAATGATGTAGAGTGGAGAAGCCTCTCTTGGACGCCAACCAACGTCTTTCGGAGGAGCACAATGAAAATCTCATTGACCCAGGACTGAATGATGAGGGGGAGGATAAGGCTGGTACTGTTTGAATGTCTATGGCTCCAATGACAAATGTGCAAAGGTTAGTTGAGGAATTGAAGTGTTCAGAGGACTGAGATTAAGAAATGTGAACTTGCTTTATTTCTTTTCATCCATGTCCCCAAACAACTTTGAGAGTGTGTGTGCGTGTGTTTAATTTCTTCTCATCTCAATGTATTGTTTTTATTTCATATTGAAAAGTACTGAGGGAGATAATAAAAAATAAAACTGAACATTGTTCAAACATTGTTGTAGATATTTGAATTCTGTGGAACTAAGCATGAGTGAAGAGGTTGATTGCAATATATAGCTTAAGTTAAGGCCACTGTTAAAATATAAAACAATGACAACTTGGCCTACACAATTTAATAGAATATAACAAAATAGTCTGTCAGTTATTGCAATACTACTAGCCATGCTGTTATACATTTCAATATCAATATCATAGGCCTATAGGGGGCATATAGCAAGGAGGGTGTAGCTACTCTGGTACTGAGGTCCCATTATATCTTTGCATGTGTCCTGGCGTGTAGGCTATCATATTAGTCTACTGTACATGCACAACATTCTAAAGTTCAGATATGCTAGATGTCTTTGCTTTATTAAATTAGCCTACCTGTGCAAGCAATGTCAGGGCCAAGGGTGTAGTGGAGGCTAAACGCGAGTAAACGCAGTTTATCCACCTCTTATTAGAGTTTATCCACCTCCCAAAATAATTTATTCACCAATTGAACTTTTAACATTCAAAAATCACACAGTATTATCCACATTCACAATATGTACACTCATCAACATTCTAGTGTCCATTGGTATTATCCCCCTGGTATTATTATAAACATTGGACAATAACCTCCACCATCTGATACCGCAAGGCGCAGCTTAACACAGAATTTATAGTTTACCCACCTCTTATTTTACCACTACACCCCTGGTCAAGGCTGTCAGAAACCTTTTCAGGTGAGTTTGTTCGAGCCAAAAATGCAAAATATGTTATAGGCCTAGCTTAACATTTGTTTACAATCATACAACAGGTCCAGTCGAACTATTCATTAATATCTGACTGAAAATGCAAAAGGACGCCTAATTGGTAGATGGGAAATACGCCCCTTGTTTTCAAGCGTTGGCGCGGGGGGTAAATTTCAGGACTAAACAGTGCAGGTTACTTGCATATAGCCAATTAATGCTCAGATTGACACAAATGACATTTTCATTAACCAATAATATTTCGCAAAAGAATTACTGGCATTTACTCCAGCCAATTGATTTTTTCAGTAGGCGGAGAAAATACCGGAAACGAACGGCCAGCTTCCAGCATTCTTTTCCCTGGTATCTTCGCAACGGTGAAATGAAAGAAGTTTACTGAAGGTATTGGTAATATTTGTAAATGTTTGCATGGATATATTTCTTATCTAGTAGACACTAAAATGCCTCGGTGAATTACGTCGTTGTATAGTGCACAACGTACTGTAAGATTAGCTTGCTGGTTTATTTACACAATAAGTTCTAGGGCATGCCAAGCAGCAAGCAGCAGCCTCCTTGAGACAACCAGCTAACGTTTGTTGTAATGTTAGCCTTTTGATATATTTACTATCCACACAATGTATTACAAGCAAGCCACAGGGACGTGTTGTAACACTAACGCTATGTTGTTAGTTGCTAGACAGGCTGTATTAGTTAAGCTTAGAGCTAACTTTAAGTTGTTATCGATAACTTATCTTAATCATAATTAAAGCCATATTAGACTTTGAAATTAGCCAAAAAGAAAATATGGCCATGTAGGTTCAGGTCTTTACAGATGAACCTAACTGTCCTGTGAAATGTGCACTAGCTGAAATAACTTCTATCTTACTGATATCAAAGACTATAGAAGTTTTGTGACCGGCTTAATTTTTTTGCGACCTTTGCCATTCGTTCCGTTTATTGTAGTGCAGTGGAAAGATGGATGCAACACAAGTGGTTCAGGATTTCCCGTTTGATGATGATGAAGAAGAGCAAGAGGATGACAGTGCTGACGAGGAGGAAGCACAGCCAGTGGCTAAACTGAAAGTTTTCAAGAATGTGCATGTCCCAGAGACTGGTGAGTCATTTGTTTTTCAGAGCACACCTGTTACCTTTTTCATGGAAGTGGTTCGTGTGTAGAAAGGATCTATCCAGCTGGGAGTTAATTAGCTGCCTGACACTGTCCTATATTCTACCTAATGTTGTGTGAAGTGTTTCTGGTCTGACTCTCTTCTTACTCGCTTTTACCTTCCCTTTTCTTTTTAGAGTTGCTTCTTTACCCAGGAGAGAATATTTTGGGCCGTGATGCTACTTTCTGCACAGTGCCCTTACCTGCCTCGTCAATGTCAAAGCGCCACGCCACCATTTCCATCTCTGTGTTCCGCTCGAACGGACAGCATGCCAGTGGAGCCATAGAAGCCCTCATCTGGGACATGGGCAGCCTGAATGGCACCAGGAAAGGCCGCTTGAAGCTAACACCCCACGTGCGCTATGCCCTGAGCGAGGGGGATAAAGTGACTCTAGCCGATCTGCCTTGCCAGTATGCCCCTGTCGGGACAGCTGAGGGAGAGACTGGCAAGGGTAGAGCGAGGACACCAGACTGCCTTGGTGGAGAGAGGGGTGAGCAGACACTCGTGCCTCAGGGGGACTGCTACAAAGTGAATCTGAGGACAGAGACGCACACAGAGGCTGTCAGAGCAGTGGAGAGGGCAGCCAATGGGGAGAGGGGGTTTCTGACACCCAGCAGTGGGCAGCATGGGGATGCCAAACCGAGAGGCAGCCATGGCATGTCGGCCAGGCTGGAGCAGAAGGACCAAAGTCCTGCCCCCCTGGTCACTGCATCTGACTCAGAGTCTGATGGAGAGCGAGAGGGATGGAGGCCAAGAGCAACCAAAACTTTAGGTAAACATGCTGTATCTGTTTACACAAATATGCTGATATAGATGCATTGCATATCCGTAAACCACAACATCTTTCAGTATTGTGTTTTTTTCTGATGTGCAGACTATTTGTTTTGGTTCAGGTTTATTGTTTTGCAACATGGTACATAAAGCACATGCATTGTGTAATGTTCTGAATGAGAAATTACATGGCTTGCAAAGCAAACATAATGTAATTTGCTTACAGTATATAAAACATATTGTGAGTGTGATAGATAATGGGATATTGAATGCATGAGATGACCCCCTGGGCTTCATAAGCAGAAAATATCCCATGGGCATTGTTATTAGGGCTGGAATATATATAAATAAATCCAATCTCTTTTCCTATAGTGTCTTCAGATTCAGACTCTCCAAGGATGCCTCAGCCCACTTGTTCAACATTCCAGAGTCCGTCAGGCACTTCTTACATACCAGAGAGGTATAGCTGGGGTTTCTCATTCCATTTTAAATCGTAATAAAAGGCTTATTCATCTGTATTATATTATCCATATTGTCATGCACATGAAAAGCTACTTACCATCTACAATTTATAGTATGATTTGAGAACAAATCCTTGCCAGAATCTTAAGATAACATTTAGCTTATCCTTGTCCTCACATTAGTTTTTTGACCACTGCTTGAGGTTGTATTTGTGTAACTAGCGTGTTATGTAACTGAGTTTTGCTGGTGGCTTTGCACAGCCCCTCTTCCTCAGTGAGGGGAAGAGTGAACGAGACCGTGAGCTCAGGAGGATCCATCTGGACTGACAGGAGCACTGAGGCGGCGCTGAACAAGCCCAGGCCAGACCCCCTGGAGTTTAACATGGACAGTGACACTGATGTGGAAGGAGCTGAGGAGAAGGGGGAGGTGGAGGGGAGGAGCTCACCGCACGCTGCAAATGGAGAGGCAAGTGCGGATCTGGTGGCGGGGGCATCCGCCGGACCTGCCACCAAGCATCCGGATTATCATATAGACCGTAATACTGATGTCGAGGGAGATGACCATGAGGTGTCGGACATTAATTCCACAAAGGCTTCAGTCTGTGAAGTTGGGGAGAATGTATCCAGTCCTGCAGCTGTTGCTGCCGCTGCCACAGCAGCCCCATCAGACTTTCACCTGGAGAGTGACACAGATGTGGAGGATGAAGATGAGGTTGGCCAGACTGTGCAGATGGCCCCTCCACCGGCACACACAGCCCCAGGCACTGATGTGACCGAATCCATGCCAGCGAACGCGGCCTCGGCAGAATTTCATATGGACAGTGACACAGACGTGGAGGAGGAGGGGGATGACCAGGCAGATGTTACACAAGCAGATGTCAGCACCGCAGCTTCCACTGCAGCTCAGGACAAACCAGAGGAGCCTCAGTCCCACAGTGCCTCGGACACCACAGATGACGACGACCCATTCAAGTCGGGCAGCAGCAGCAAAAACACAGAGGCCTGTGCCGGCCAACAGCCTATATCTGCGGCCGCCTTGGAAATCCAGTCTGACAGTGACACCGACGTGGAGGATGAGAGCGCGGGGCAGCAAGCGGCCCCCTCTGCACCCCTGGGCTCCCCGCGTCCCTCTGGACTCCAGCCCACTGCTGAGGCGGCCCCTGGGGCTCCAGAGTCCACAGCTGATGTGGAGGAGGGCACCGGTGGGGGCAAACAGCCGGCATCGCCTCCAGCTGTGACGCCAGCCAAGCCAGATGATTTCAACATGGACAGCGACACGGATATGGAGGAGGAGCTCCAAGAGGACACTAGACCCAGGAAGCCTGGTGAGAGGGCCTCTGCTGCAGTACTCCAGTCCTCAACCCCTATGGGAGCAGGTGGGATTACACGCATTGATATAGTTCATTTCTATATAAACCACAACCAACACAATACCATATAATACAATACATTGAAGAGGTTTTGGAAGATTTTAAAAACGTTATTTATTTAACCCTTGTGTTATCCTCAAGTCTTACCGACACTCTTTATCCTTGGGGTCAATTTGACCCCAGCTAAATAAACCCTCAGAAAATGATTATAATTAATATTGTTACCCAGTTTTTTTGTGACGGGTACTTAACAAGAGTGTAATAACCACCATCAAAAGCCCTACAAAACAATCCCACCCCCCCACACCCCTTTATGAACCTTGGAACCCTGGCTGGCAAAACACTGGCCCATCCAGTGTCAGCAGCCCAAAGGCTTGCTGTTGCTTCCCCTTTTGACTTATACAGTCCTGCCAAAATGACTTATATGTACTTGTGTATATGTAATAATGATAATAACAATATGTTCTCATACTATTCAAATAATAATATTCATAATGTGTCAAATATTCATGTATCCTATGTTTCATACAGCTGGGGTCAAACTGACCCCAAGGAACATCAATGTACAAAATATTTGTACAGGACATTGAAAACAAATTATTGTACAAATTTCATGCTAACTCTGTTGTACCCTTCAATTGAGGAAAAGTCATGAAACATGAAGTAAAAAAAAAAAGTGAACCATATATTTTATGATGTTAAACGTTGCTTAGGGTCAAATTGACCCCAAGGATAACATGAGGGTTAAGATGAAAACTCTTTAGGGGGCCTTTAATGAAGTGTTGTTGCATTCATACATTATGAAATTGTCAAAGCTAGAGTGTTAGCAGTGTCTTATGTAATTATTTGTTATCTAAATACTGCCAACATTCCAATCACTGTTTGTTGTTTTGTTTTTCTTTATTTGCCAGCAGGGCTGCGACTAGAAGAGATGGAGACTCAGCTCTTCCTCAGTCCAGCAGATCATTTTGCGCGTATGTCAAGTCTCTCACTTAAATCTGTGACATGGCTGCCCAATAGTTCTGTGATGTCTCTGTGTGTACGTTCTCTCATCTGATATGATTGGCTAATGATCCACTCCCCTTTCTTCCTGCTTAGGCCCTGTAGGCCTTCCACCCTTCAACCCAGCGACGTCGTCTGATGATGACTTTGTCCCAGAAACCCAGTCCTTTGTGGCCGAGCGTCATGGTGGCGGTGCTCCTCCCGGGCTGAGCGCCCTTGACGAGACGGCTCTGGAGGAGGAGACCCAGCTGTTCTGCGTAGGCGGCGTCACGGAGCGGTCGGCACAGCTCCAGCTCAGCCTGTCGGACAGCAGTCGCCTGCAGCAGCAGCTGGCCACCGAGGCCACGCAGGCGTACGCCCTCCCCGAGATCAGGGACTCGGACTCGGACGGGGACTCGGACCTGGATGCAACCCAGGACTACGGAGCTCTGCAGGCCACGCAAGCCTACGCTGCAGAGCCAGTGAGAGACGAGGAAGACGGCCATGTGGACAGCGCCACGGCTGAAACCCAGGCCTTCTTCATAACCGCGCCAAGGAGCACCGACATTGCGGTTGGCCTTGCTGAAGCCACGCCCCTGCCCCAGAGGGAGGTGCTGAAGGAGGTGGCAGGACCAGGGGAGGAGGAGGAGGAGGAGGCCACCCAGCTGACGGAGTTAGACACCTTCTCCCATATCTCCACCGCCGACACGGTTATCCTCCCACGCAGCCAGAGGCTGGGAGGTGAAGAGGCTGGAAGAATGTCTGATGTGACTCCCACAGACTTGGTAGCTAGTGCCACCGCCCATGAATCCAAGCAGGCAAACATCCCTGCTGCGGAGATCTACAGGGACAGTGACACAGATGTGGAGGAGGAGAAAGATGGCGGCTTGAAGGAGTCACGGCCCACGACTGCCCAGATCAAGGCCGAGGAACTTCAGCTCCACAACGATTCAGATTCAGCAGACACCGGTGATGATGACCCATTCAAGCCAGGCACGAGCGCAACCACTGTGACCTCCACAGGTGGCCAGGCATCACACACCACTGCTAGTGTCTCCTGCTCTGAAACCCAACCCATGTCTGCCTTAAATGATGATGATGAGGAGGAGGTGGAGGAGGAAGAACCAAAGGTAGCACCATCTAGAAGAAAAAGCAGGGCTCGTAGAGGACAAGGACGTCATGATGGCCAACCTTCCGAGACACTTCTCATTGCTGAAACCCAGCCAGTCAGCATGAACGATGATGATGATGGTGATGCTGAAGAGGAAGCATCAAAACCCGCATCCCCCAAACGAAGTGAGAGGACACGCAGAGGGAAGAGGAGGCCTGTTGGAGATGAGGTTGAGTCTGCTGAGGCCGCCTTCAGCTCCTGCCTCCTCTCTACTGCTCAAACTCAGCCAATGGCCAATGTGGATGAGGAAGACGAAGAGGAGGAGGAGGAAGCAAAGCCTGTCGGCCCCAGAAGGAGAGGAAGAACGCATGGAGGGAGAGGGGCCCAGGTGGAGGACGGGCCGGAGGTCACTGAGACTCTGGTCAACTCTGACCTCGCTGTGATCGAAACTCAGCCCGTGTCTGCTGTTGGTGATGAAAATGGTCAAGACAAGGGAGAGCAGGGACCTGCTTCCCCCAAAAGGAGAGGGAGGGCACGCAGAGGTAAGGGGAAGCAGGAGGAAGACGAGAGCAAGCCTGCTGAGATGCCTTCAAGCACCTGTCTGACCACTGCAGAAACGCAGCCCATGGCTGCATGTGAGGAGGAGGAGGAAGAGGATACACAGGCAGCCCCTTCCACATCCAGAGCGAAGACACGTGGAGCAGGGAAAGAGCCCGTCACCACAAGAAGCACCAGAGGCAGAGGGAAAGTAGAGGGGGAAGAGAGAGAGGGAGAAGAGGTGGAGGAGGGGACGAGTGTGGAGTCGAGGAGGCAGACCAGGGGCAAGACTCCTGCAGTGAAGAGAGGAGGACGGAGGAGAGGAGAGGGGGCTGGAGAGGAAGAGGAGGAGGCCGAAGAAAAGCCTGTGCAGGAGGTCAGGAGGGGTCGAGGGAGGAAGAGTGTGGTGCAGCAGAGAGAAGAGCAAGAGGAGCGAGAGAGGCTGGAGAGAGTGAAAGACCAGCAGGAGAAAGAGAAAATAGAAAGGGAGCAAAAAGAACAGGAAGAAAAACTTGAAAGAGAAGAGAAGGAAAGGCAGGAAAAAGAAAGGTTAGAGAGAGAAAGAAGAGAAGAGAGGGAGAGGCTGGAAAAAGAAAGGAAAGAAAAGGAGGAAAGGGAGAAAAAGGACAAAGAAGAGAATGAAAGAAAAGAACAAGAGGAGAAAAACAGGTTGGAGAAAGAAAGACTTGAAAAGGAAAGACAACAAAAAGAGAAAAGAGAAAGAATAGAGAAAGAGAGAAAAGAAGCTGAGGAGAGAGAAAGGCAGGAGAAGGAGAGGCTGGAAAAAGAGAAAGAGGAAAGAGAAAGAATAGAGAGGGAGCAGAGAGAGAAAGAAGAGAGGGAGAGAAAAGAGCAAGAGGAGAAAGAAAGGCTAGAGAGGGAAAGACTTGAAAAGAAAAGACAAGAAAAAGAAGAAAGGGAAAGATTGGAGAGGGAGAAGAGAGAGAAGGAACAGAGAGAGAGAAAAGAGGCTGAGGAGAAAGAGAGGCTGGAGAAGGAGAGGCTTGAAAAAGAAAGACAAGAAAAAGAAGAAAAGGAAAAAGTAGAGAGGGAGAGAAGAGAGAAAGAAGAGAAGGAAAGAAAAGAGGCTGAGGAGAGAGAACGATTGGAGAAGGAGAGACTTGAAAAAGAAAGAAAAGAAGCAGAGGAAGAGGAGAGACTGCAGAAGGAGAAGAGGAAAAAGGAAGAGAGAGAGCAAGAGAAGAGAGAAACCAGTGACCCTAAAATGGAGAAACCAGAGAGTGATGATAAACCCCAGACGTCCACACGAGGGAGGCGAGCAGCCTCCAGACGTGCCGCTCCAGCTCCCCCCAGTGGACAGGAGGAGCCGGTGCTGCCCAGTGATGACTGCCCTGCCCGAAGGACACGCTCTCGCTCCAGCTCCTCCAACTCCGTCAGCTCAGAGAGATCCACGTCCAGCGTGCGCAGCAGCGCCAGCAGGCAGGGGGCGCCAGAGCCACACGCTTCCTCCAGGCGCTCCTCCAGACGAGCCTCCAGAGCTCCCCCTGCTGGAGAACAGACGCCAGCACTGGAGGATGGCTCGAGTGAGTCACAGTGTGGAAGAAGATCTCGAAGGCCATCTACCTCTAGTAACTCGGTGTGCTCTGAAGTGACCGAAGCAGCCAGTGTGGCCAGTCAGAGTAAGGGCCGAGGGAGAGGAAGAGGGAGGAAGAGTGTGAAGGGGAAAGACCCAGGCCCAGTGGCAGAGCCTGAACCAGCACCATCAGAGACTCAAGGCACCGAACCTTCGGCCACCAAGACCTCGGGACGAGGCCGCAGAGGCCGCAAGTCAGGGGCTGGAGACGAGGCGACCGTTGGCGTGTCCGCCCAGGCCGACGATGAGGATAAGCCTGCTGAGGAGGAAGCTGGTCCTGCCCCACGGGGTCGAAGGGGAGCCATCGCACCCAAGCCAGACTCCGTCCCTCAGAAAGCCACCGGCCGGGGTCGAGGTAGGGGTCGGAAGGCCGGCCTGTCCAGCCAGAGCACCTCAGCCGAGGAGGACAGCGAAAGCGCCGACGTCGCGAGCGCCGATGTTTCTGCGCCGGCCAGTCAAGACAGAGGGAAGAAGAGGAGTCACGATGAAGAGTTGGAGGAACTTGACGAGACTGAGGAGGTTCGATTCAAGATTCCTCGCTCGAAGGGGAAGGTGCCAAAGGGACACAGGAAAGCGGAGAGTGAGGACGCCGCTGGAGGAGCGGAGCTGGACAGGACAGACGAGGAGACGGCCCCTGGTCCAGCAGAGAGGAAGGGAAGAGGCCGTCCGTCTGTGGCGCAGAAGAAGAAAGAGGTGAAGAAGGAAGTGGAGGAGAGCGAGGAGGCAGCAGCAGCTGAGGTAATCTATCTCTCTTTCTCTCTCTCTCTCTCTCTCTTGTTTCCTCTCCTATTCACACCTAAACTTATCCCTCCCTCCCTCCCTCCCTTCTCTCGTGTCTCAGTCCATATTTCTCCTCCCCCCATCTCAGTCCCTCCCTACACTTCACACTGCCCTGTACATATTCTCTATCCTGCTCCCTCTCTTCTCCCTGTCTGTCCATCTCTCTTCCTCCTCCCTCCCTCCCTCCATCCCTCCCTCCTCCTCCTCCTCTGTCTCTCACAGTCGGGTCGTTTCCCCTGCGGAGCGCTGACTCAGCCTCTCCATTGAAATGAGCTGTCTGTGCTGGCTGTGAAGGGAGGTAGAGCTTAGAGCCCCCTGTCAGTGGCCCTGGCCTTTAGTGACCACACTGTCACTTTCAGCCCCTCTCTCTTTCTCTCTCACTCTCTCTCTCTCTCATTCATTTCAGCCTGAGGTTCTCTCAAGATGCTGTGTGTGCTACTTAAATAAATAGATAGATAGATAGATACTTTATTGATCCCCAGGGGAAATTTAAATGACCAAATCTGACACCATATCTGTCTCCGTACTGCTCTCTTCCTAAATGACCACTTCTGACGTCATCCTCTCTCATCTCTCTCTTTTATTGCTGTGTCCTTCTCACTCTCTTCCTAAATGACCACTCCTGGGCACTTAACTCTCCATCTCTGTTTCCTCTCCTGCTCTCTCTCTCTCCTCTTCTCCTCCTGTATGTCTCCTCTCAGCCTGACGAGTCCTCAGCCAAGGGATCCAGGAAGCGCGGTGCAGCCGCTGCTGAGTCGCCCACCCCAACCAAATCCGCCCGCCGCTCCGTGGGCACCTCGCGCCAGGCACACAAGGTAAGCACCACACACACACACACACACACACACACACATAAACACACACACACACACACAAACACACACATAAACACACACACACACACACACACAAACACACGCACACATACAGTAAACACACACACACACACACACACACACACATAAACACACACACTCTTTTTCTCAACACAGTCACATACACTTACACTCATATACACTCACACAGAACGGTACGGAATCATTTCCATATAAAACACACTAACACCGTAATTCACACTCGTTCCAATACGCGTATGGCTATGATGGGGTTTACTGTGCTAAGATGCAGTTCTTCACCCTGTTCACCCTGCCATTTTCATGTAACACTGAGGATGTGCATAATCTCTGATCTAATTTTAGCTATCAGAAGCTAAACAAACACACACACACACACACACACACACACACACACACACACACACAGCTGATACCCCCCCCCCTCCCCTCTCTCTCTGGCCCAGGTGCTGTTCACTGGGGTGTCTGATGAGGCGGCGGAGGCTGTGGTGGCCCGGCTAGGGGGCAGCATGGCCAAAGGTGTGAGCGACATGACGCACCTGGTCACCGATGCGGTGCGACGGACTGTCAAGTTCATGTGTGCAGTGGCCAGAGGGGTGCCTATCGTCACACCCGATTGGCTGAAAAAGGTAGGGTCACAGCATGCATCACAGACCGCCTCAAAGAACTCAGCTGGAACGCAAGGCAAACAAAATGACAGAGGACTGGTGTAGAGTGTACAAACTAGGAGTGCATTTGTTGTAGATGTTGGAATTACCATCTGTGTCGCCTTCTCTTTTTTGCGCAATCGATACTAATTGAAGTCTTGCTGCCACCATACCCAAGCAGACTATTTACCCCTTTATGTAACGTCAATTACTCTCTGTGTTGGTGTTGTTGGGTGAATAATGTTTTTTTTACATATTGATTACAAATGGATCGTTTCCTCACTATGTATTGTAGTGAGGAACATGTTTGCACATTTTTTTAAAAGCATAACTATGCCTCCTGTTGTATCTGTATCTTTACTCTTTACTGTCATATATAGACACAGTCACTACAAGTGTGCAGCGCATCTTTTTGCAGTCTTTGTGAATGTCCCTCTGCTTGTGTTGCAGTGTGGGAGGGCTGGGAGCTTTCTGCCTGCTGATGAGTTTCTGGTGAAGGACGCGGAGCAGGAGAGGAAGTTTAACTTCCGTCTGCAGGAGTCCCTGAGTGTGGCCAGCAGCCAGCCCCTCCTACAGGTCTCACCTCCCTTACCGTCTCATCTAGGAACATTTCATCCACTGGAGTCTATCCAGTGGATGAAATCTTCATCTTCATCCACTAGTGTGTTCTCTACGGTTCTCTACAAGCAAAGAAACAAACAAACAGCTTTGCCGTTTTCTCTTTGTCACTCTTTGGTTCCATGTCAGGGTTATGAGATTCATGTCACACGGTCAGTGAAGCCTGAGCCGGCACAGATGAAGGACATCATCGTCAGCTGTGGGGCTCGCTACCTTCCCAAGATGCCCTCTGTCAACAAGGTAACTTTGTCTAACCCCTACATCAGTACATCAGCTCACTGTTTACAAACTTGAGGTGATCTGTTTTATGCACTCTCTCTCTTTCTCTGACACTCTCACCTGTTCTCCACATTTATCACTGTTCTGTTCAGAGATTGTGTCCCACATTTGTTTTGTTTATCTGCGGTGTCTAGTGTGTTCAGCTACAGGAAGATAAGTGGCTCTCTCTGTTTCACATTGAGACCGATTTGGGTGGAAGATTTTCACGACACATCTAAATAGCAGCTGTTACTGCCTCATTCAAGATTAATGTTAAGTTTCCATTTAAAAAAAAAAAATGTTTTGGGCTTTTATGCCTTTTTAATGCGACAGGATAGTGGAGAGTGACAGGAAGTGAGTGGGAGAGGGCGGTGTACGGGGCGGTAATCGAACCCGGGTCGCCGGCGTACGGTGCAGGTGTGCCAGCCAGTTGCGTCACGGCTGGGGCCAAGTTTCCATTTTTCATGTGTTATTGAATTCCAGTCCTGTGGGGTGACAGATGGAACACTGATACATCAGGCCTATGGCTTGGCTATGGTATTGAGAAGGACACAGGCGAAAGAGATCAACCATGGAAATAAAATAATGGAATGCACATTCCTGTTCAGCAACATGTGGAAGGGCGTGTTTGTTCGAGATTGTTCGATTTCTTCATGGCAATTATGTGTAGTGATTCCTCAGGAAGTGTAGTCATTTGATTATTGTAGCATTAAATGGTATCTTTGGGAGAAGTGTTATTGATTGAGGCTGTGCACATAAATGTATGCTCATTATGAAGTCCTACAGGATGTGTGGTGTTCTATGACCACAGTGAATGCATAATAAGCATGTATTTTCAGATATAGACTGGAAATGACTATTTACATGACCGTTTTACGCTACGAGTGTACCAGTTTTGTAGCCCTGAAAACAGCAACATTAAAGTTGATCGCTTATTTTACCATCCATGTTTACATCTCAGGTTGGCTCCATGTTTTGATAACTTTCCCTTTCAGGTTGGTCACAGAGCAAACTGTTGCAGTGAATGTGGATGTCTCTTCTGTGCTGTATTGTCCCTGTAATTCTCTGGCCTGAGTCTCGGTGCCATTGCAGTGTCCTGTAAAGATGTTAAAGCTCTGGCCTGCCTCTCTCCTCTGCAGCCCCAGACAGTGGTGGTGTCGTGTGCAGAGGACGCCGCGCTCTGCTCGTCAGCCGTGGCGGCGTCCATCCCCGTGGTCAGCTCCGAGTTCCTCCTGACGGGCATCCTCCAACAGCAGGCCGACGTGCTCGCCCACGCCCTCACCATCGCCCAGGCCCCTGCTCGGGGCAGGAAGAAGACATGATGCCCATCTCAGAGACCGACGAGCCGGTGCTGGGTCCACTGCCAGGGCAGAGCAGCTCGTGGTGGACGTGAGTAAGAGATGGCCACCACATCACCCTCCCTGGTCCTCAGAGAAGAGGGGATCATTCCTGGACCTGGTCTGTTCTGGTGTGTTTGCCTGCTTTCAGTGGGTTCTGCATCAGAGTCTGTTCTGCTTGGACCTCTTCACTGTTCACTTTGATCTGTGTCATTCATCCAAATGACATATAGTCTGGAGGGTTTTTAATCATTGAATATCCTGTTGCTAATGGACTTAAAACTGTGTTTTATAGACACAAATTCAGATGAAATTGTTGTTGTAATAAATAATATGTGTTAGTGTCCTTATATAAACCTGTAATGCCTTCAACAAATGGCCATGTGTCAATTAAACATTTTTATTTTGCAGATTTACTGTGTGATCTTGTGCTCACTACCAACAGTACACAAGTCATATGGGAAGAGGTAGGATGTTAGTTTTTATCGGTGACTCGGTTGGATCAGGAGCACTTAATACGGTTCCTCTCAGTAATTCTCCTCTGGTAGTACTTATCAGATGTGACACACACACACACACACACACACACACACACACACACACACTCTGGTAGTACTTATCAGATGTGACAGAAGTAAACCCCCTGCACATCTTCACTTTGTTGTTTGCTGGCGTCAGCAGTGGGGGGCTTAAAGCCAATCCGCCATGTTTATCTATGTCATAATATCTTTGCTGGAGGGAACGCCTGTGCACAAAAATTCAAGACTAATTTTAGTCACTTGGCTGTCTCATTGTGAACTTGTTGTGATAACTTAAGTGATTATAATTCAATTGAAGATCACTGTTGCTGATTGCCATCTTAATTGGACTGCAAAGTAGCCCTTGGACACACAAGGTTCAGTTTTTCTGTTTTCTCTCCTGTCTGCTTAGCCGCCTGCTCATCTGTGCTTTTGGTGTAACTTTAAAAAGCTCTGTTCAGAGACATTTTAAGTAGTCAGGTATTCATTAGACCACTTTAGAGAATTGATTCCCCACTGTTTAGTCTATGCCACTCTTGCTGTTTGGGCTCAGAGATAGCATCGGCATGTGTGTAGGCACTTTACTTTCTCCTTGCCCTTTCACTGGCCACCACGTTCAGAGTATACACTATTATAAAAAATGCATACGCTTAATATTTTTTGCATTAGCATGCATGTTGCTCTACTCTTCCTGTTATAATGTCATTGTGCAATATTACTCTTCCTTTACACATTAGGAAAGCATAAAATTATGGTTTATTGTAGTAGTAGGCATATTATTATTATTATTATTATCATCATCATCATCATCACTGTATTCATATAGGCCTGCAATGTATCATGCTGTTATTTAAACTGTGGCATTCATGGGTGGGTGTGGTTGTATGCCGTTTTCAGATGATAATAATGGGTGTTTTATGTGAACCCCAAACTTTGCACGTCTTACGGTAAAACCAATATCCGGTGTTTACCGACTTCACTCGAGCGTCTCCGAGAGCAGCGAGAAGCCGACGTATTCTGATTCTCTTCCAAATGTTCAACCTCAGTGGTTAAGCACTTTCTTGGGGGGCGAGGTTGAGAGGGAAGTGAAAAGGGAGGACTAGGATAAATCGTCTGGACCATTCGCCCCTCTCGGAATTCGGGAACAGCAGACATCTTTATCAATACGGAGACGCGTATCAGTCAAGGTAATTTATAAGGTGATTCTTTGACTGGATGGATTTTTACCGGTGTATGGTCCGCTGCAGCCTTCCCGCGCCCTTGTGATGCTGGTAGATGAAGGGTTAAATTCTGCAGTTATTTGCCTTGTGGGGCAATTTTCCGGTTTTTGAGGCCGGTAGAGTATAGTTATTGTATTGGTTGAAATTAAGACGTCCCTCTTTTGGCTTCGCAAAACGTGTGAAAACGTCGCATGACTTGTGTAGGTTTTATCAAGGCATATGATTGCACACATGCACCGGCGATGGGACACGCAATGAATTATGCATAGGCGCTCAAATTGTGCTCACTCAGCGGACAGAAATGTCAGATCCCAGTTTATGATGCTGATTATGATATGATTCCGTAGAATATTTATTTAGACTGTGGTCAACAGCTTATATTGACTTTATGAATGTCGATTAAAAAATCCTCAGTAAATGGGAAAGAAACGATTCTTGATTTTTGTGGATGTTGATTTTTGCTTAATGCTTAATGGTTTTCCGTAATAAACCTTGTAGGCCTAATGTATGAGCTAATTGTCTCACGCCGTCGAATCCCGGAGGAATTTGTGGGGGTGTCAAATATGTCCTGGCGGGGGAGATTTGAGATGTTAGGCTACTCAATGTAAGATTTTTTTTGTCGTATGTGAAATTACGTTTCCATGTGTCATATAATGTCCTTATGCATGTCATGTCATAACATTGCGCACCTATGCCGGCTTGCATCGGAATCACTCAAGCGCGTACCGCCTCGGTGCGTTCCATCCGCCGCTGACATTTACCGGCTTTTAAACCCTGCTATTACCAACCAGTGTGCCAACGCCAATGAGTGACTGTACTCCGGATTCTAATGGCACCATCCAGGCTATTTTAGGGTGACAGTTTAAATAATGCAATCGCAGAACAATTTAGTCTTCCCCTATAATTTAGTCTAGAGACAAGGAGGGTGGCAATGGATTCCTGTGCCACCCTTCGTGTATGCAATCATTTTCTTTTAATTATTCATGCTTATTAGATATGTTTTCTGATTACTGTGGTGCTGGTGAACTTTGGGGTACTGTTATAATCAACTTCCTTACATTCGTGCCAAATATGGTGTATGACAGAGCAGTGTTAAAACATCAGTCTGCGGTTTCATATGTTAACAGGTTGTGTGCTATGTGTAGTCACTGAGATAGAAGTAGACATGGAGTAGGCCTACTTCCCAACCTCTGTGTTGGCTCTCAGGTCAGAGAGGTCTTTTAAAGGACTTCTGTTTCATTTTTAATGGATGTTGTGTCTGTTGGGTGGAGCCACTCAGGGCATGATTCAGTTCTACCAGTTTCTCTGAGGTGCCATTTTACCTAGCCTGTGTAGCCTAGTGTGTGTTATGGCATCCTTTGGCCAATGTTAATGAGGAAAAGAGTAGGTTGGTGAACAGAGGGAGGAAGAGAGATGTAGAGAGTAACACTTGGGGGGGGAAAATGAGCAAATAATTTGGAGAATGCAGTGAGATAGAGAAAGGTGTGAAGGAGGGAGGAAGTGTGTGCCAGAGAGAAGGGGAAGGGGTGAGAGAGACCAGATGGCAAATTTGACCATGGAAGCCCTTCATTAGCAGCCCAAAAAAGCAAAGGGGCGTGTTTTTGGGCTTCAGCACATGTGGGTCCAGTCATGCGAGCAGAACCCTGTGTGTGTGTGAGAGAGAGAGAGAGAGTGTAGGCTATGTGTGTGTTTTGGCATACACTGATGTTTATGTGTATATCTGTGATAATGTTGACAGACTGCCACGTTCATGCTAATTATACAGCAGCCAGTTGCATTTGGCAAATCTGCTTTGAGGGACAAAAACCTATTTAGATCTCATTGATACTGAATATGTTTAATATACCATGGGGCTTTTTGTTAATTTGTCTAATGTATGGGACTTTGGCAATGTCATTCTCAATGGTTTTGTATTTCGAAATGAGGGCGAGCAGAGACTGTTGGCTTTACATCTCTCCTTCACCCCCCCCTCTCTCTATCTGTCTCCCTCTCTCTCTCTCTCTGTCTCTGTGAGTGTGTGTGTGTGTGTTTGTGTGTGTGTATGTTGTGACTCCATGTGTGGGAGGAGAAGTGACGCGAGACTCTGAAAAGCCCAGTTAGCACTCACAGAGAGAGGCTGAGAATGTGGTGGTGTCATGCTTATGCCAGGCTAATCGCTCCCTCTTTTTTTTCCAAGAATGATGAAAAGAGGGTGCTCCCCGCCGGCCGACGCGGCTCCTCTGAAATGCCACAAGGCTCCCTCTTCATCTCCGGATTAGGCACCGGCCGAGTCGAGCCACACCGAGCCCGCGTGCTGATCGATGCTCTGGAGGGTGGCTCTCCCATGTTGGAGGGCAAGGGGCGGTCGTGACTCCATTTTGTCTGAGTACTCCCCGAGTCCTTACTGTGGAGCGTTAGCAGACTGGGGTCGTGGGCCTTGTGTTTGGGTGGTTTCTCTGATACTCACCACAAGTGTTTCACAGACCTTTTCCACATGTAGCAACTGAGGAAAAGACACACTTTGGTACTGCTGGGGAAAGAATAATGTACTACAGCATCCATGTTTGAAGCCAAGAAATAATTACCGGTACTTTGATTGTAAAGTTCCAGGTTTGTAATGGTGCCAGAATTTCCATTAGTTCCATTTCTTTTAGATCTTGCCTAAGGCCTTTGATCAATATTCATCTGGACCTATCAGCCAGAATGATTAGAGAAAGCCTTTTTAATTTGTCCCCATCTTAGTTTTCAATACTTCATCCCTGCTGCTATACTGATTTTCTACCCTACTCCTCCAGACAGCCCAGCTGGCACACATCGCTCCGTTCCTTACGTCTGGTATAGATATAGGCTGGTATAGATATGAGCTCTTTCATTCAGTCCAATTCAGTTGTATCAGTGCCCTGCAGTTTGAGGTCGGTATTATTCACAAGTGGCTCTTTTATGTTTTGTTAAATTGTTCTGCGATATACACTGTTGCTTTTTATTGCAGTGTGCTGCTAATAAATATGTATAAGCTTTTAAGAGGATGACATCATTTTCAATCATACTGACAGAGGCCTAATATCAGCATGAGTGTAAATATGGCAGCCATGTACAGTAATGTCGAAAGGGTCCTTCTCAGTAATACAGAAAGCGTATGAGGTTGAATACTGTGGCAAGAGTGAACAGGCATCCCGTGATAATGGCACTATCTACCTCAGATGCAAATTGTTTCAGCTTGGATGTAGGGTGTGTGTGTATGTGTGTGTGTGTGTGTGTGTGTGTGTCACTGGACAGTGTTCTTAATGGTATATCTGGATTTGTGTGTAGGCACTTGCACTAAAGTAATTTATTTTCACAAGGAAAGAAATTGCATACCCTCTCATATGAAACACTTGTAAGAAGAACATCGTAAGACCTAAAGACCCATTTCCTGACAGTGGCCTTTTTTAAAACAGCCCCAATATGTACTTGAGTCAGGCATTTTGTTATAAAGTAGTGAGTTTTAAAATGCTATCTATTCTACAATATCTATCCATTATACAATATGTGTATTGAAGAGGAGGTAAACTTCAAATGGATTTGGTACTGGAGATGAATAGGCCAGCCAAATAATGGAAATAGCACTGTTGGGATCCTCCTGCCGGTAGAACAGACAAAGCACCCAGTTATTATTGCACATGACCTATATTTTGTAGTGCCAGGGGATGCAAGGTTTCAAAATGATTTGGAAAAAAGTGGCGTACTTCCAGGAAGCTGTCTGTGTCATCATCTGTGGAGCCAGACAGTGTCCTGTCGCTTTTCGTTGTTGCATCTCCTTTTTTTGTCCTCCCTCTTTCTTTTGTCCTCCCTCTCTTTAGTTCACCTCTCCCTGCCCCATCCCTCTCCTCTCCTCTCCTCTCCTCTCCTCTCCTCACCCCTCTTCTGCCCCTTCTCTTATCTCTTCTTCTCTCTTCTGGTTTGCCTCATTTCTCCTCTCCTCTGCCTCTCCTTTCTTCCTCCCTCCTTTCCTCTCCTCTCCTCTCCTCTCCTCTCTTCTCCTCTCCTCTGCCTCTCCTCTCCTCTCTTCTCCTCTCCTCTGCCTCTCCTCTCCTCTCTTCCCCCCTCCTCTCCTCTCCTCTCCTCTCCTCTCCTCTCCTCTGCCTCTCCTCTGCCTCTCCTCTCCTCTCCTCTCCTCTCCTCTCCTCTCCCCTCCTTTAGCAGGAATAAAGCAGATGCATCGAAGATCCAGAATGGGAGGGGGATGGTCTGCAGTGACTTGGGCAATGATGTCACCAGTCCTGCTGTGGCTGCTCATTGTCTATAAATGAAGTCTGATGCGGACCACCCTGCTGCCATTTGTCAGGGAAAGGAAAAAGAGGGCACAAAAATGAGCCTTTGTGTCTGCTTGTTTGCAGGAGCTCGGTGAAGATGGACGCCATTATCAGACTCCTGGTGCTCACTGGGCTGGTCCATGCAGGTGAGCAGCTTGAGCCCAAATCAAAACCATGCAGACATTGTAATGGCACAGAACATTGTGTCATTCATGAAAAATACAAAAACCTGTTATAGCCTCCGTGATTTTCCCTCTGCAGCAACCAGGCCAGCCTGCTGACAACTGTTTCCACTATATTGCTTTACCTACACTATACAAAATGCACTGTCAACATAACTGTTGCCAGTGACTTACTGCATTACATTACTGCTGGTATTATACTCTGTCACTGGCCAAATATGCCCTGAGCATTGATACTATAGCAGGTGTATAGCTTATATGAAATATGATTATTCTACTTTGTGGCATAGCATATATCTCTACTACCTGTAGAATGTGGTATACAAAGAAAAAAATGTGTTATACATATGGACACTTTATGGGATTCATTCACCAAACAATGGTTACATAAAAATAAAATGCAGTTTAGTATAGCTATACAATTTTCTATTGCTACCATTTTTTTCTCATGAAAATTTTACATCAACAGAAAAAGCAAGGCTTTCCTTCAGGCAGTTTGTGCAGGTAGATGGTGATGTGGTCAGCTTGGTGCAGTGATCCGAGGTGGAGAGAGAGCTGGCTGCCCCAGGAGGCTGAGAGAGACTCATAGGGTGTGGGGTCTGTAGCGAGTAGATTGTGACTGTGGACCAAAACTAGCCGACTGGTCCAATATGTCAGCCCTCTGAATATTTAATGAAGCATCCTCAGTTGTGCTACAGTATACAGTAGCTTCCCCCGTTAATGGAGGATTTGTAGGTCAGACTTAAACACAGTATTCATGATCTGAAATAGTGTGTTTATACTGCATGTTTGTGGATGAACCCTAATAGAACTGTAAATACTGTAGTGTGGAATGGGAGTTGGTTGAAGGTTCATTGTATTCATGACATTGCACTAAATCACTGTTTTCTTTTTCAGCTTACCTTGCGCCATTACCAGGTGAGTTTTCATGCGCTCTCCTTCATCTTGCATATTTGTATAAAGAATCTCACTTCTGTCTGTGCAGTTACCATATGCTATCCCATAATCTTATATCCTCAACCTTCTCTCTCTCTCTCTGTCTCTCTCTCTCTCTTTCTCTCTCTCTCTCTCCCCTCTTCCTACATCTTCAACACCCAATGCCCTCATCTCCTCCTCCCCTCCAACACCCCTCTCTCTCAGCCAAAGAAGAGTCGGTCATATTTTTTGGGGAGGACTTCCACATCCTCCTCCCCCCGGGTGCGCCTGACGTGGTGTTCCACCCGACGGTGGGGGCGGCACGTGGGGAGCTAGTCCTGATGAAGGCCGGCGTGGTGCAGGGCCCGCGGGCCAAGCTCAACCACCAGCTCAGCCACTTCATCCTGGAGAACGTGGGCGAGACCGATGAGGGGCTCTACACCGTCACGTCCCAGGACCCAGACGACAACAGCACCATGACTAAGTCCTTCACACTCACCGTGAGAGGTAAGGACCTCCACTGGACCTCCTCCAAGGACCTTGAGCTGGCAGCAGAGGTGTCCTGGCCTGTACTAACCCTGTTGGACTTCCTTTGCTCTGGTTTTGTCTGTGCATGTAGCTACAAAGAGAGGGATATGGACGAGAAGATGACAAAAACAAGCATTTAGAATATAATCCCCCAGAGCACTATTGAATCTGTCATCTAGTAACTCGTTGCTTTATATGAACCATACAGACAGCTAGCTGTTGTGCTACTTCTAAAGATTTTACTGTCAAGTAGGGCTAAAACAGTTATTTGAACACCTTGATTGTTTATCACGATTGAGGCTAATGAAGTAGAATAATGGAAAGGTGATTGAATCTCTCACAACATTAATGCAGACAAGCACTCTTCACCCACCAATCACATAGACATAAGCAATGCCCTGCATGAATTCCATTAGAGATGTGCGTGTGGGGAATAGCAACAGTTTAATTGCTCACCTAATTAGCAACAGAGCTCAGAGCCCCACCCTGCAGGGAAACACACCTATCTCTCTGTTTCTCTCTCTCTGCCTTGTCTACTCCTCCAAACAAATAGTGTCCTTTTGCAACCAAACCTAATCCAAAGTGAAACTGGCATTTTTCACTGATGTCTGCAAAGGCATCTGGATATTTTTGATGATGTTACAACCCCCCTCTTAGGAATGCAATATGAAATGGCACATGCTCCATTTTAGCATCTGTTTTAGAGACTCCAAGTACGTCTGCCCCTATCTCTCTCCTCTCTTGACTTTCTCTTTATCTTGGTGTTTGTTCTGTCTGTGTCTGCTGATGTCTATCGCTCATGGCCGTATCTCTGTCTTCCCATCTCTCCATTCCCCTCCTAGACTGCTCTAATGAGCATAGTGTGAAGTTCGGAGAGAACTTCGACATCCAGCTCGCTGGTGTCACCGGCCCCATCTCACTCGAGTTCCGGCCCATCGACGTCGAAGCGAACCAGACATCCCGCCCAGCTCTGAGTCTCATAAACCAAGACGGCTACGAGAACCGCCTCGTGGTCTCTGAGAGCAAGGTGACTCTTAAGTCGGTCAGCAGTTCTGACGAGGGCTCCTACACCATTGTGGACGGCAGTGGGAAAGTTCAGAAGAAGGTGTGCCTGAACGTTAAAGGTGAGGAAGGAATCTGTCGTTCTGAAGCGAAAGCACTTTGCACCCCAATCTACATGTCTGATGACTACATGACTCTTAATCATTGGCTCATTCTCTCGCTCTACTCTTGCTGTGTTTCAGAGCTTCAGAACTTTTATGTTGTACCTTACGGGGGCACTTTCAAGTTCAACCTGGTCCAGAACAGCTCCCTGGTGCGCCTGGTCTACAAGCCCAACTACGACCACAGGGCCCGGGTCATCTTGGAGAAGGGCGAGTTGATGATTCCGGAGGAGCTGGACCTGCAGGACCGCTTCTTTGTGGACGGCAACCTGTGCGTGCTGGAAGGGGTCAATAGCCGCGACGCTGGAGAGTTCCACGTAGTTGACCTGAGCGGCTCCCCCATCGCCAAACACTACTTGGAAGTGGAAGGTGTGGTGGACATGAGACAGTGAAGCTACAGGGCTAATAATGAGATTAAAGTTCCTTTAAAATAAGTGGACTCACACTCAATCAAGTGGAGTGATCTGTTTTGTATTTACCAGTCTGTGGAAGTGCCCCAAATAAGTTAAAGAGGAACTGTCAAAATTTTGGTTCCATCCTTATTTTATCTTAATTTTATGGATGGAATTCCTCCTAATATCCATATGCTGACAGCCCATGTTCGCATGGTTTGTGGTCTATGCATATTCTCTGTCCTGCCTGCATCTGCCAATTCCCTAAGCCTACTTTTCTCCAGCAAATCTAAGCTCCAGTGGTACAGTACATTGTTTAGTACCCTGGACAAAACCTGTCAAACAGGCAGAGAGTAGAACTCCTAGCAGTCCTCGTAGTGTCTTTCCAGTCTGCTATTTGTACTTACTTTAATCTTGTCTTTGATCCTTTCCTCTTCCTCACTGCGCTCATCTTCCTCATACGCTCTTCCACCCTTCCTGCTCCCTTTCTCTTCTCTCTTCTCTCTCAGCCTTTAAGCTTCGGCCGCTGTTAGTCACCATCATTGCCCTGGTATCCCTGGTGGTGTTGATGTTGCTTGTGTGTCTGCTTGCCTGTCTCGTGAAGATACGCAAGCGGGCAGAGAAGTCCCGGGCCATTGAGAAGATCGCCAAGAATGCAGGGCAAGATGAGGGTGAAGCCTTCCGACAGGTGGGTACTCTCATTTTTATTGATCAATTTTCAGGGATAGCAAATATGAGTGGAGATATCAGTCTTTCACAGTCTTTTCACAATCTCATTGATAGCAATGCCAAGCTAACAATCCAATGGTTCCAAATACAGCAGTTGTAGTTTCTCTGTGTTACCCCAGTATTGCTTCATGTTTCTGTCAAAACAGCACTTTTCAAAGCATGTGCATTTCATCAACAGCAAGTGCTTTTATCAAAACAGCTCATGCATTACAACAATACAGTATGGGTGACCTAGAACAGCTTGTAATTTACTGGAAATTTTAGGTTCCTGTTTCAAAAGTAGTCCTGTCAGTGGATACAGAACCAGAATGGTACTGCAAGTATATTGTTTGCAATATTTACACATTTTGTCAATGTTACAGTGTACTTTGGACATATTTGGTAGCCTGGCGGGCCATCCTATATCATTGAAATGTATAGTCTGGAATCGAACCATTCACCTCGCTTAATCCAAGGGGCGGGCAGAGAATTGTCTTTCAAACTGCCTAGGCATGCAATAGGCCAGCGCTACGACCATATCCGTATCCGGTCGGCAAAACGGCAAATACATCCTTCTTCGAAAGTAATGACTTAAGTGCATTGTGCTCAACTTTCAAAGAAAAGCACAAGTCCAACTCCTCCAAAGTTGACGCCAACGCCGATTCAAACAACCGCTCTTCGTTCGCCATAGCCACCTTTCTTGTTGTTCACAGTCGCAGGACTGTCGTTATCCTGTTAAGCCCGCCTTAAGACTCTCTAACAAAATAGAGCGCTGTGATTGGATGAAGTCCACGGCGTCAGCCAATAGAAATCCCTATGGTTTGCTACTAGACGTACAGGCTGAGCAAATTAATTTGCCGCCGCTAGGGTGCGTCTAGATTTCTAGGCTACATATTTGGTGTTCTTTATTTCCAAATGAGCATTTTACTCCCTCTTACTGATTGTGATTCTGGCTGTTTTATAGCAAATTAATATTCATGCTTCACACACACCAATTCAAACAAATCAAGCATCTGAGTTGTTTTGTTTAGAAAATAACCTGTGACTATGCAATGCCCAAATTTAACAACAAGTAATTATAAGAATGTTATAGTAATATAGGAATCAACCTGCCATATTAATATCATCATCATGTTCATTTTGCTCTAAACTTTAGAATGCTATATTAACTACTGCAACCATGCTGGTCATGAGGAAAGCCAGCTATTAGTAGGCTACTGCATTTCAGTCCAGGGAGGGGTCACTGTTGCTCAGGTTGTAGCAGAGCTCTGTACACAAGACACTCTCTGGATAAGACTTACTGTTTCATATTTAATACTTATTTTCTAGAGCCTGGAACAGAGGCAGATTAACCCTCACCCATACTTAATCAGTACTATTCTGTGAAACAATTCAGGTTAACATTGCTACATTTATGAAGCGTCATCTGTAATGCATGCCCGGCTTGTAAAATATAAGATCACAGTTTATGTAGCCTACTGATATTATCATTATGTGTATGATGTTCACAGCCATAAAACACAACACCTCTAAAGGCAAGCTGCTCAGAAGACAAAATTCCTGTGGTCACAGGCTGTATCTAGAAGTGTGTACTGTTGTAATTGTTTTGTGTTTGTTTGCACCATTGATGATATCGATACTTGCTTAGAGCACATTTCTACAATGATTTAGAGGCTTGGTGCTCAGCTCTCGTTCGTTGCGCCCCCGGCTGATTGGAATAACTCAGCCGTCCTCATTCACCCAATCAGGTGGTCTCCAGTACAGTCCCTTGAGCCACTAAAAAAAATAGGTTTTCATATGAGTCATACCGAGGCTTGTGTGAATCTCTCCTGCTGCATTGAATTGATTTTGTCTGCCTGAAATGCAATCCACCTGGCTCATTTCTCTATGCAACCTTTAGACCATCTTCCTACACTTACACAGTTGTAATAATATATCTTCATGACATTTTTTTGTTAATTTGGTAGGTGGTCAAAGATGCCTGCAAACAGGTTGACGATACAACTGTTCAGTCCCTGAAGGAGGACATCACGGAGAAGTCCCAGAGCACAGAGGTTAGCATTAAGGTACGTTCAGTCATCCTGGCCAGCATTTCAATTCTTTGTTGCTTTAAAGCTAATGTGCCATTGTGTGCATCTGATGCAAGCGCTAACAATCTTCATTTTCATGAAAGGGTTTGGAGGTGTCCTCAAAAGAGGTCACTGCCTTTGATAAGAACCTTGAGACCAGCGACTCCGGGGTTGGCTTCAACACCACTGCCCTTCCTCTGGACAGCGACACGGAGGCCCCGACTGCCCCCCTCCACGACGATGTCCTGAGCACCTCAGTGGCATCTGAAGCGAAGCCGGCCCCAACCTTAACACCGGAGCCCAAACCAGCTCCCCCACCGACACCTGAACCTAAAGCGTCTCCACCGCCCCAGCCCAAGCCAGCTCCTCCCCCAACACCGGAGCCCAAAGCCTCCCCACCCCCTGAGCCCAAACCAGCCTTAACACCAACCCCCGACCCCAAACCGGCTCTAACTCCCGAACCGAAGTCGCCAGCCCCTAAGTCTCCTGCTCCTAAGTCTCCTGCTCCTGAGCCAAAGGCAGCTGCGCCTGAGGTGAAGCCGGCCTCTACTCCACCTCCGGAACCCAAGGCAGCCATGACACCTCCTCCTGAGGCCAAACCAGCTGTTTCTCCAACCCCACCCAAGTCCCCAGCCCCTGAGCCCAAGCCGAGTCCCACCGCAGCCAAGGCTGCCGATGAGAAACCAGCTGCTGCTCCACCTGCTGATGCCAAACCTCCCGCGTCCCCGTCTCCCGACCACAAGCCAGCGACACCGGAGGCCAAGCCTCCTGCGAGCCCTGAGCCCAAGGCCACGCTCAAACCGGCCCCTGAGGCCAAGCCTGCCGTGAGCCCGGTCCTGGAGCCCAAAGCGCCCACCCCAGACCCTAAACCAGCGCTGAGCCCAACACCGGACCCCAAGCCAGCCGTGTCCCCGGCCGCAGAGCCCACCACCAACGGCACGCCTGAGCCAAAAGCAGACAGCGGATCCGAATCCCCCAAAACTGCCCCGCCCAAGAGCCCCGAGACGGGGATGAGTCTGAAGGCTCCCCCTCCTGCAGACGTGAGCTCCGGCGGAGCTGTGGAAGCGATGACCAACGACAGCGCACCGCCTGCCACGGAGGAGGCCGCCACTACCTGAGCAGAAACCAGCCTCCACTCTCTCCCCCCGAGGAACGCTATCTGGTCCTGAATACCCATTTATGACTTCAGACAATCCAAACACTCTACTAAACGACAACTCCATCACATGCTTCTGGGGAAGGGACTTTTGAACACATGTAAACACTTTTGTGCTTAACCAACGTAGCTCATATGTCACCTAATACTCACTCAAAGGGAAAATATTACTTCATCTCCCAGTACTTATGCATCAAGTTACACGAAGACTGACACCATACTGACCATCTTTATGTTTCATTGACGTTGGTAGTAGATGGCTACAACAGTTATCTGCCAGCCCATATAAATGTAAAAAACCCATAACTTTGGGAAGAGCCTGTATGCATGCACATAACTGAAATTTTTGCGCCACTGCTCATTGGAACTGGGGCACAGGACATCACTGATGTAAAGAAATGCAGCACAGAGCTTCCCCTTCATATGTGGGACAGGAATGATTCATTTAGCTCCTTCACTCATTGACCCATTAACACAAGTTAATGACACCGATAATGGTCTCAATGGCTCACTGACCGTGAGAATGGAAACAGATTCATCATCTCCATAAGGCCAGGACACCTGCCGCAACCACACCCAAGAACCACAAGTGGACTTCAGAAAACAGGGGCAACGCATGGCTGTTCGAGTTTATAGCATCTGCATGACCGGAAAACCCCTTATCAGGACCACTCTGTGTCTTATCATCCTCTCTGGCTGGACTGCCAACAGACTGAACTAACAACTGGAACATTCCATGTGAATCTGAGATCCTGCTGGTCATTCCGCATGGAGACCACACCCTCTCAAGATGCATCTGAAGCACCCAAAGATGAGAGAGCCTCAACCTTTCCTCTCAGCTTTGAGATTTACTCCACATGGCCTTTTGAGTTTCTGCTGTACATCTCGTAGCTGTGTTCTAGTTCCTACCAGCAACCGTATAGATTGGATCCTTTTTTTGCCAACCCCCCTGGCCCTTGCCCTCATATATTGCATGCATAGAAATCCACAGTACTCTAAGAGTGAAGACCAGCAGTTTCCTAGAGAATTCAAAGAAAAGCCTTCTTTCTTATTGCCAATCCCCAAAATGCGGTGAGTAAAGAAATGTATTAGTATATTAAAGGGCCCAGGTCAAGACTAAAAGATAGCATTGTATGTTACATCCAAGGAATAGTATTCTCTCATACTCACAGTCATGTTTGATCAGATTCAGATCATAAAGATTGTTAAAGAATGTTTTATCATTAATGACTGAAATCAATGCCTGCTATATTTGCATAGTCATTTGGAATCCCTGGCACCTAGTCTATTGTATGTTGTTGCCTATAGCCTGAAAGGAATTCTATAAAGAGTTTACACATGGTGTTAATGTTACAGTAACAGTATTCTAAATGTAATTAATTGTTCTTGAATCTTCTTGATGTAAAGTTCCGTGTGAAAATCCACTGCTATGGATGGTTCAGCTGAATGAAATGTGAATCTCTCATGACTTGTTCTGGTTACTGATTGCTGAGGAATTCACCTGGAACCAGTCATGATGGTAGACCGGATCCTGGTGATGTGGCTGACCTCCTTCTAAGAAGCATTGAGGCTCTAGTGGAAGCCTACAGGAGTGAAGCCTCTAATGCACGTTTCAAACAGAGATCAATTGAGTCCAGCTAATTATCTGTGCAGAGAACAAAAAGGCATTTCAAAGGGGTTTGCAGAAAAGCACAAAATTAAAGATGCTGTCAATCAATTACGATCATCAGAGAGCCCCAAAAACAAGGCTGCAGCTCTATTCTGTGAATTTGTGAACTGCCTACTTTTTACCTTTTTACTCACACTTGCCAGTTTTAATATGAATATCCAAAATTCAAATCAATTGAAAGTCAAAGCCATAAAGCATCTCTAAACAACATACATTATAATGTAGATAAAATGTTTAAAAGACACAGTGTTTATACCTGCCTATTGCAGGTTTTTCATCATCACTGGAATGTACATGAGATGTAATGTAGACAGATTATGTAAGGAAATATCACATTTACGAAAGGTAGTGTAGGCATAGGCAAATCTGAGAAAAATATCTTATTATTATACGAGAGAGAGAGAGAGAGAGAGAGAGAGAGAGAGAGAGAGAGAGAGAGAGAGAAAGAGAGCTAGAGAGAAAGAGAGAGCTAGAGAGAGAACCAGTCAGCCCATGGTGTCTGTGCCCTGGGACATAGTCAGTGAATAGAAAAAATCAGTGTTATTGTTTCCCATTAAGCAATACAAAATGCAGTGATTGTATAGACCCAAACAAACACACACACACACACACATATAAAAAAAACACTGGCGCATTCCTCTCTATTGTATATATTGCATGTGTATAGCTAATGTGGTTCCATCACTCAAAAGATGATTGTGTTTGCTGTATGAAATGGTCGTAGTCTTTTACAATTTGACAGAAGTCCCCCAAAGCCGACGCGACCCTCTTATTTCAATCGTATGCTTAATGATGTAGAAACCGGTGGAAGTGACAGTAATGTACACATTCATATTCCCTTCACTAACCAGCAACAACAGCAACTGTGTGATGTCCAAAACAACAGCCCAATTACTAGTTGGTTGTTTATTTGTCGGTAGATAGATGCTAGTATTTCTTTGTGTAATTGTCACCACAATTGCCGATTGTACACTCACCTATTGAAAGTCCTCATTGGGTCCTAGTTCCATTCTATGGTCACCACAGAGATGCATCCAAAAAGACAGTTTAGTACACCGCATGAGCACAACCAGGCCATCCTAACAACAGTTGTGCTGTCACAGTCTCCATGTTTGTGCCCTTGCGTAAAACCATGTGCTGTCAGGTTGGTGTGTGTACCTGGGACAAAACCTGTTCACCATATGGCTTATGTGTACTGTATGTCTGTGTGTGCATTATCAGTATGTGCCTGTTGGTTGGCTGTGCGTGCATTCACTGTATGCTTGTATTTGTTTGTGTAGGAAAATGTGTGTGTATGTACAGTACGTATGTACCAGTGTGTGTTTACAGTGCAAATCTGCCGTGGAAATGTAGGCGATGTGTGTTTACTACCGGTAATCAGCTTTTCATTACAACTCATCCTCTTGGAGGTAGTGTGTTCCCCTGTCCTTGAGAACCATCCAAAATGACCCCCAGCAAGACCATCTAACTTTGTTTTCTTGAAAGGAGACTGGGAACTTTTCCATCAAGATTAACATACTGTGTGTTGGCGGTTAACTGTTATGAGTCTGGTTTACATCATGAACGACCCAAAAAGTGTGACTTCTAAAGCAATCGCTGCCGTTTCTAAACACTCCCAAGGTGCTCTGGAGGATATTCGTTAGCACTACTTTGCCTATAAGAATACATTCTGCAGGCTTCCTCTGTAAAAGCTATTTTCAGCGTAGTTTGTGTAGAGCGTAAATGCCATTGAAATGTTTGAGAGCTGTAGGCTGAAATTGTTGCTTGCTTCTGTGTGTGGCAATGTGAAGTGAAATAGCTTTTGACCCATGAACGTTCAGTTATCACATGGCTGTTATGAGTGGCTCAGTGCTGTAATTGTAAGTGGTTAGTGTATGTCTGGGGGGAGCCCGTGCGTGTTTGAAAATGAACTGAAAGTTGTGTCGGTCATAATCACTCTATATGTTCAAGGGTTTAAGCCAAGGCTGCCCCTACTCAGTGATGGGTGCTCCTGTGAGTGCAATGAGCCATTTTGTAAGTCACTCAGTGATGTGATTGAGACCCCTGTTCACCCATGTGCTAGGATGATATGGGATAAAATTGTGAGAATTTGAGAAGAACCCATTTTTAGTAGAAGATGCTAAAAGACCACTTGCTGAGCCCCATCCTGAGTGCTGGCAGTCTTGTTGTTTTAAGCTCTGGGACCCCTGATTGGCTTCACGCTGGGCTTGGTTTGATTTTTATCCCACACCTGCATAAGTAAGGTTGTCTCTGGCATCTGTTTTGCACTTCTCTGTGTGAGCAGATCTCTGGATCTCAGAGCCCGGCCCCCGTCTCCCCACCTCCCGCTGCCGTCTCAACTTCTGTGACGTTTTACAGTTTGCTGATCTCTGTATTCTCCTTTTTGCACAACGCAACAAACACTTAGACGTTTTATAAAGAAAAGATTGTTTTCTTTATGTCATGTCTAAAAAAATAATAATAAAAGTGCGCAACTGAATTTTGAAAACAACCCCAAGTCTCTGTTTATGTCTCATTAATTTATAATGTGGTGCTTGTCTGAGGGACAATCTGTGTGTGTGTGTGTGTGTGAGAGACAGAGAGAGAGGAGAGAGAGGGGTGGGGGGGGTATCGGTCAGGACTAATTGCATTGTCCCCTCAGTGATTTAACCTATTGATTAAAGAGCTGAAGTAGCTAAAGACTCTGATGTCCATAGGGCCATTACATGACATTGTGACATGGCAAGATGGTGAGGTAGATGAGTCATGCACCGCAGCAGTATCAGACTCAAGCACTTTCCCTTTTCCCACTCTCCCACTGACCATAAAACTGAACATTCAGATCACAATAAAAGTGACACACTGCGTGCAAACACAAAGAGATGAGATCACACACACACACACACACACACACAACCAAATGGTCTCCAGCCCTCCAGGAATTAGGCTGAGCTCTTGGCCAAGGTAGGCAGCCATTTTGTTTATCTCTGTAAGGCTGTCCTCCTCCATCTCTCTCTGTGTGCCAGTCCTGTCTGTCTCCCCCCATCAGTATCTGTCAATGTCACTTGACTCTATTTGCTCTCTCCATGTCACACTGGCTTTGTCACTCTGACTGCCTCTCTCAGGACTCTGTACTCCCCTCTCTCTCTGCTCTTATCACTGGCTCTATTGGGTCGGCACTAGATCTGCGCTCCCCCTTTCAGATCTGTTATTCTCTCTTATGCCTTGTTGCCTTGTCCTTCTGTCTGTCTTCCTGTGTCTTTTTGCCTGCTGCCCCCTTCCCTCGGCTGCATTGTTATCATGCCCATTCCAATCGGAGTCAGTTATGCAGTCAGGTATATTTATAGACAGAGGTAACCTCATATCAGTGCCATAACACTCCCTTCAATCATCCACTGTCCTGCTCAGTTATTGATTCAATTCTATTCTCTCTCACGGATTATGCTATTATAGCAGACCTGTTTTTTTATGTGCCATAATAATTTGATATGTTTACATTTAAGTTAATGAAGCATGTATTTGGAAATAGAAGCATGATTTATTTTATGCCCTTAAAGTGCACAAGGGGTGGTCAAATAATGTGGGTTAATTCCAGAGTTCATCTGTCAAACAAACAAACAAACAAACAAACAAACAAAATAGATTAAATAAATCATAAATAAACCATAACTGCAGTGACACAATCATCAATGTAATGCAGTGCTTCTGTAGCTGCTTTATACTCTATATTACATGTAATGTTCCTCTATTTCAGTAGTGAAAGGTATTGAAGTTCCTTTAAGGTAAAGTGTATCCTCTTAAGCAGGTAGTAGATTTGGTAAACTACATCCCAACATACAACAAACAATTAACAATATCTAATCTGTAAAATGCTCTCTTGAATCTGTCACAAGGCAGGCATGAACATGGTGAGAGGGGAGGCGTTCCTCCCATTGTCTGTGTCACAGGGGTTAAAGAAGGGGAAGATGGGCCCATCCATGTTCTCCATGGAGAAGGAGTGGAGCGCCGTCATGGTGACCGCGTTGTAGAAGGACACTTCCTCCCTGTCGCAGTCCAGGAAGACGCCGATGCGCGTGGGAAGGATGGAGGTCCGCACTGGCGTGGGCTTCGGGTGGGTGCAGGCCACGATGGAGCCGCCCTTAAGTGACAGTGTCCAGAAGCCAGTGGCGGTGGTGCTGACGGCCATCTCGCCCCGAGGGACGTCCTCGCGTGCCACGCCCACCCTCCAGGCAGTCTTTTTGCCCACGTCCACCTCCCAGTAGTGGCGGCCAGTGAAGAAACTCTCCCTGCCCATCACGCAGTAGTAATAGTTGAAGCAGCGGGGGTTCTTCTCTAGCTCCTCCTGGGGGGGCATCTTTTTGTCATCGTCGAAGCGCACTGTGGAGCAATTGGGTGAAAGAGCGAGGAGGGGATGGGCAGTTTCTGGGTCAAAGGTCAGCGTTGTTATATCTGTGATTGACAGATGGACATTTCAGTGGAACATAAAGCTGCTCAAAATTATTTACAGATTATAGTGTACAAAATTGTTCAATAATGTTGATTCACACCCTAGAGATATTATGTACTTGGGTATATTGAGGCTTTCATGTGTTTCCAGATCCTGTACTGAATGGGTCCCACAAACTGTCCAGAACAAACTTCACTGTCCACGGGAGGGGGGGCTATGTAGTTGACGTCACATCTGCAGGCAAACAGCAGTGGAACTAGATGTGAGGTGTTATTTCAACAATACAAATGCATGCTACATCCACTAATACATACAGTAAATAAAACTGTGTCTCAGGTAGATTAAAGAGTGAAATGGTTGACACTAAGAAAACAGTACCTATGTGATGGTACCTAAATAATTGGATTCAGTAACTTGCCTTTGTAAGAGTTCTCTGATTTCCTGCAAAGATTAAATGAATAAGTCAGGTTTTGGAACATTTTTACATTACATATATAAACAATTCTGTGCTATCGAAACAATGCTTTTGTACTATATACTATACATACTGGCCATGTATATGAATAAACATATCACCTTACCCTTTCGACACTTTTAAACACATGCTTAAAGGTTTATGACTGGCAGCATGACAGACTTGATCCAATATATCAAGTGACTGTTGATTTGATGACAAATAGCATCTAGTATATTCTCTGGGATCTCTCCAATGCCCTCTCGTGACGCCCCTGCTACCCTGTCCTCCCCACCCACCCACTCGCCCACCCACTCACTCACTTTGAGCAGTTTGGGACTGTCCTCTTCCCTTAGTTTGATATTCAGGGTTTCAATGGCTCGCTCCAGATTTCTCCCTTGCATAGAAATCTTTCTTTCTCTCTCTTTCAGCAGACTTATTCTTTTCTCTTTCTCTTTCCTGAGTCGTTCAATATCGTTCTCTTCCTCTTCATCCAGGAACCGATGAATGTTCCGGAACTCGGCTTGGATCTCCCGCTCCATTGCATCAAACTTGAACTAATCAAGAGGAGTTTCAGAGAAACATATAGAAAGAATAAAACATTATAGCAGAAACATAAATATGTGAATACAACACATGGAGTTAGCAATGCTGTGGGTTTAGTTTGTACACACTTCACATGTTTACCCATATGGATGCAACTTAATAATGCATTCATGAATTCCATGGCGCATGAACTGTTCTGAATTAATTGACTCGATCCATTGCATGTAAATTCTGGTACCTCCACATCAAGGGCCTCTGCATAGGTGTCCCTTTCTTCTTCATAACACTCGTCAACTTCATGTTTTATCTTCTTAATAGCTTGAATAAGCTTATTCTGAGAACAAGAAAACAAGATATACTGATATAGGTTAAGTTCACCACAAAATTACATTTAGGATTGCTTAGAAAAAACCCCAAATAAGGTCAGTTAGCCTGTGAATAAACTTTGTTCTTTGACTATATATTAACCAAGTCTACTTATAAAGAGCTTATTAATAACACACCAGCTGTCATTATACCACACTCATTGTCTCTGTAAAATGCCAGATGAATACTTACCTTGAAATCATTGAGATGAGAATTGTTGAAGTTGTTGTTGGTGTCTTTAATGCGATTCTTGTACATTCCAAGTGGTCTTTACAGAACAGGAAACAAAAAAAGACTAGCGGTGAACACTGGAGTGGGGAGACCGGGACGTAAAAAGAGAGATTTGGCTGGGTGTCACGATGACAGAGATAGAAAGACAGAAAGATATACTGCAGCTGAAGCGGCGAGCAGTTTGGGTTGTGTCATATGCAAGGAGAGGTTTAAACCCTAAAACAGGTTGTCATTGTTAGTACGCCCAACAGCTTGGGTCAAACATGTGGGCATTAACACAACAGAATGACATAGTAGGAGGGACTGTGGGTCTCTGCTCGTTGCTGTCTGAGAGGAGAGCATGTACAATTTATGGCTCGGAGGTGAGAGCTTTTCTATTTTTGTCTGTCAGTGGAAAGAAAGAAGGTGCATGTCAGTGGACAGAACCGGGAAACAGAAGGGAGGTTATATTTCGTAGAAAATGATCTGTCTAGAGAAAAAACACCTCTGTCCCTCACGCACAAACAAACAAACACACACACACTATGTACAGTATGTGTATGGGCATTGATAGCATTCTCCAAATAGAGTTACTGAACAGAAAGGTTGTTATGTTTCACAGTGAGTGCTCTGTCTGGAAGGGGGTTGGTGCATGTGCTTCACATTTTTGTTGTGTCACAGAGATAGGGAGGGAGAGAGAGAGAAAGAGGGAGGGAGAGAGAGGAGGGGGTGTAAAGTCAGAGGTTCAGTATTGCTCTGTTCCCTTTGTATAATTCATGTTGGTTTCCTGATGATGTTCCTTTCAGGCACTGCTGAGAGAGCACTCTGGGCAAACCCGCATCCTACCCAATCATTTTTACATCAGCTGGTGAATTTGTTCAGAGAGTAAGGCAGAAATACATTTAGGCATCTCTTTGGAAATGCTAGAAATTCCACATAAAAAAATATCTAGCCTAGGCCTATATATAAAATGTGAACCAATGTCAAGTTTAGAACATGCAAGACAAAGGGCTACTTTAGCGTTTTTCACTTCCAGAAAATGGTCATACAGTTTTTTTCTCAACAGCTTATTGAATTTCATCTATATGCAACACCAACAGTGATTGTTTCTCATCTTTTTCTAAATGCTTGCTTAAGGCCCTTATTTTGGTATAGTCTTTTAACGTGTGTAAACTATGTCCGGCTCTAAACGGAAGTAAACAGAAACGATGTCCTGCTAGCCTGCTAGCCATAGCTATGAGCCATAGTTTACATTAACATTTAAATAGCCTAGATAATAGACCTACGTTATCCTTGCAGTCTTAAACACAAGGATTTGCAGCCGTGCATGATTTCAGTCTAGCCATACCCTTAAGATTCGCACTGAGCTGATTCGATCAGCCAGGTAAGTAGACTATGGCTTAAGGCTAACGTGCTACATGTAGATCGGCTTGCTTGCTTGATGTGTTATATACCTAACGTTAGCTCCAATTAAATATGTGTGAAACATATTCTTATTGAGTGATTAAATAAGTTGTATTGAAAGTAATACACTGAATTTGCTCTACCGCCAGTGGTGGGGTCTTAGCTGCAGTTTTTGCATGCCATGCTAACATAAAGTGTCAACAGAAATGTCATGTTACTTGGCAGAGGCTAACAAGTTAGTCGGACATTCTTTTTTAACTCTGGGACGACGGAGTCAATACTACTGATAATTTAAAATGCCTATATCTCTGTCTTTTTCAGAGATGAATGGACAGTCTGATAGTGACGTGGACTACAAGAGGAAATATAAAAACCTTAAGCGAAAGTTGAAATTCCTGGTTTATGTGAGTATCCATCCTGCCACTAGCATTGGCACATTGTTTGGTTTCGTAGTTTTTGCAAGTTAGTAGTTTGTACTCTTGGGTGTCATTATCACAGAAGTCTTGCTATACAGGAACAAGAATGCTTTCAGGAAGAGTTGAGAAAAGCACAGAGGAAACTCCTAAAAGTGTCCAGAGACAAAAGGTGAGATTGCATTTTAGTACTGCTTTTTATTCATTAAAAATGCAATGGAAGCAAGATGCAGAATTAAAATGAAAATACCAGATACATGTTGTTAACCCGAGGATACCATGTGATTGTGTTTGTTTAGTTTTCTGTTGGACAGATTATTGCAGTATGAGAGGGTGGACGATGATTCTTCAGGTAAGTTACTTAAGTCTACTGAGTACAAGGGCACAGGGAATTAATTTCTCTACAGGCTTAACAAAATGTTCACTATATCTAGTCAAGATAATTCATATTCTTTAAGGTATAGCTTATTCTCATGTTAAGGTATAGCTTATTTCACTGAGCTATACCTTAACATGATACATTGGGTAACTTTTGGAGCAGTGTTGCTGTGCTCCTACACAAGTGGTTTTATGTGTTCTGTGTTCTGATTGGATGACCATAAACATTTTCTTACTGATTTAAATTCTTCAGGAAAAAAAATGTTGGCTAATATCAATGGGGAAGTGCCAGAACAACAAAACTCAGGAACATTGAACAGCAACATTCCTTATAAAGAGCTGCCTTGTGTATCATACGCTTTAGAACCAGTTATCACATTTATTTTTTGTCTGTAATGCTTCATTATTCTCCTAGATTTTTTCCTATTTGAACTGTTGTTAGATTAAATTATGGTTAAACAAGGGTTGACTTGACTTCCAAGAGCATGGTCATGGTGCCATCTTCATTTACACGGTTAACACAGAGATATCAGCCGAATTGCTCTGTTGACATGAAATATGATGAATTCAGTTTTATCAGATGTACATGTACAGTATCTTAGTCTTTAGTGTCAATATTGTAGATGATGAAATGTGGGTTTTAGTCTCAGTCATACACTCAGAAAGAAACACTCTTATGCTGGATGGAATAATACTGTGTTCATATATATATAATTTTCTATATAAACATCCTCCTGGGTTGGCACACAAAACTACTCTAGAATTATTTGCTTCATATCCACATCCATTTACAGACCACTGACAGAGACTTTGCATGTCAAAAACAGAATAGCTATGACCAGGATAACAGAATTTCGTAGGAAAGGAAGAGATGCTGTTAGTAGTAAGTAGTAATCTGTAGCCTAGCAGGTACAATTCATGCCCATCAATTGTGAAGCACAGTCATAATGAAGAATAAAGTAGACTGACCTAATCACTGGCATAACGATTTGTGGTGTGGTTAGCCTCTTCAGTATGAGTGTGTCTAAGTAGTAGATTGATACTTAAGCTTATCAGTGTATTGTATTTGTTCTAATATTACATGCAGAAAGATCTATAGGACTGTATAAATAGCATGGGGAGAAATAGAGCCTTGTGACTAAATAGATGCCTGTGTGTGTTTTTGCCCTGTTCCAGACTCCGATGCCACCGCGTCCTCCGAGAACAGTGAAGGAGAAGGTCTCCGGGAGAGAGAGCGGGAGGGAGTCAAGAAGTGAGTATGAGTCAGAGCTGGCTCTTCTCCAAGGCTCATAGTATCGCAAGCACTAGAGAGCCGTGAAGAGTGGCTCATAAGATGTTTAAAGCACAACTAAGCGCTTTTGAGAGTGGAAAATATCAGTGTCAGGTGTAATCTTCTTGCCATTTAGTGAAGACTTTGTAAGCGTCTTGGTTTTAATGCTCTTTTAACGCTCCCTTTCACTCGTCTTCTCGCAGGAGGAGGAGTAGTCCTGTCGTCCCCGGTCTTCCATCCTCCACGTCCTCCCACCTCTCTCTGCTCTCGCGCTCGGCCGCCAACACGCTCCCGTCGTCCACCTCCTCACAGTACCTCACCACAGTGAGTGTAAACCCTGGCCACTTCTCTCTCTCTCTCTCTCACTCGCAGTTTAGCCATCTGACCTGGCTCTCATTCCCCATACACATGTTATGTCTTTACATAGTTTCACATTTTATTCATATATGATTATTTTTTTCTCTCTTTTCGTGTGTCTGTCACCTTATAACCCTTGTGTGGCCAAATGGGATCTCTAAAAATCCCATATGTGGAGTACATGCTGGTTTTGTCTTCTCATGTCTGTCTGGTGTGACTCCATGCATGGCGATTGTGTTGGATTGTGTTCCTTTGTGTTTGCATCCTAATGTTATGCATGGTAATGCGTGTGTGCGTGTGCGTGTGCGTGTGTGTGAATGTGTGTGTTTGTGGTGGGTAGCTACCCTTCCCGCCAGAGTATTTGGCTCCCCCTGCTGAGCGAATGAAGAAAGAGCGAAAAACAAAGACGCCCAAACACAAGAAAGACCCTGCAGGGAAGGTGAGAGCGAGAGATGCAAGAGAGAGAGATAGAAGGGGGAGGGTGGTGGAAAAAAGAAGGTGATTTATAATACATAGCCCTTGGTCAGGGCTAGGTAACACCATCCGTAAATGGATGGTGTCCGGTGTTTCATATTTCATAAAGCACTGGACTGCAGTAGAAGGAGTTGCTCTATGAAATATACATTATCATCATTACTAGCAGTGATGTAGGACATGCGTTAATGCTTTTTATACAAATTTTTCCCTTCTACACACACACACACACACACACACACACACACACACACACACACATACATACACTGCTTAGGTGGTGCCGCCATTAGCCTCTAATTACCCATCAGCCCCTGCAGCAGCCCCGGCGGCTGGCACGCCGTTTAGCTGGGTCCCACGGCAAATGCTGAGCGGAGACACGGCGGAGGAGGAGGGAGACAGCGACGGAGAGAGTGACCGAGGAGAGGAGGAGAGAGGAGAGGGAGACGAGGCCGAGTTAGTCATTGACATTCCCAATGAATGAAGGTGAGCTGGGGGCCTCTATAGCACTCCCATGTTACACCAGCCCTCTGCATGAACTAATGCTATTACACACAATATGGTGTCATTAAAGTGGACATGCTGTTCATGTTGTTAATTTACAGGATAGTGCGTAGTGCCCAGTCACTTGCAATCTTCAAATTGGTTTTAGATAGCATTGTCTGTATTTTCCTCTCTCAAGTCTGGAGATTTTGACTGTTTTGCAGATGTGTTACATAATTATAATAAGACCTAGATCATGCCAGTCACTGTTCTCTGATTTAAACGTTGTGTTATAACTTGACTACAATTTTACCCACGAGCCTTCCTTATCCTACCTGTGTGCATTTTTGTAACTGTCTCAACTTGATTGGGAAAAGAGGGGAAAGTCAAACGGAGACACACCCGTGTGTGAGTGTGAGTGTGAGTGTGTGTTTCTGTAACCACTGCAGCAGAGGTTGCTTCAAAACTATCTTCTATACATTGGAGGCACCATTGAAAACCAATGACTAGTTGCGATGTAATCTTGGTGCCAGGTGCTTTTGACAGACTGGCCAGAGGGGAGCCTTAAGCCTTAAGAGAGACTGATAAGGGCGACCTAGCGAGAGAGAGAGAGAGCGAGACACACTATCCTGGGTATCGGTGACTGCGTCACACCCACTGAAACCTCATTAATTTACTTGTGTGGTTTTTTTTTTTTTAATTTTCAGGTGGGGACGAAGGAGTGGCCGGAGAGAATTCTTGTCATATTTTTTGTGTGTATTTTTTGTATCTTGTTTCATTGTTTTTTTTTGTGTTGCTCCGTCTTGAATGTTAGAAAATAAACACATTTGCTACATAAGTTGCTTGTCTGTTTTTTGTCGCGTTGACACTGTATGTGCCTGCTTTCAGCACCACCCTTATCACACCATCCACATGCTTCCCTTTGTCCTGCAGCATTGTGTGTTGTCACAGTGTCACACAGGGAGAACGATCTAGAACAAACCTACAGAATGTGGATAGAGTCACTGAAAAAAAATAGTTGCATAGTTACAATTCCATAGCAACCTGCATTATACTGTACATAGTGGGTGTATAAGTCCTGTAGTCCTTGTGAGGGTGTGTCCAAGTAATTCTGCTTGTCTATCACCATGTGAAAGGTCTGCTGGTGCATTGCTTGGGAATGCAGCCATACTGGTAGTTGGTTAGCAGGGGTGTGAGTGTTTCTTTGTACTTAACAGCAGGGCAGGTCTGAAGCGTGCTTCATGGAGGCTGCAACTGAGCAAGAGGGAAGGTGGGGTTGTCAAAGGCAACGAGGGAAAAAAAGAGGGGGGAGAGGATATGGGCAGACACATTCTAGCATGCAAGAGGGAGAGAGTGACAGAGAGGGAGAGAATGAGCTTGGGTGGAGCGCAGTCAGAGGAGATAAGGGCAAATTGGAAGAAGAGAGAGAGTAGAGGGAGCAAACGAGAGGAGGAATGAACTGATCTGCTGAGCTGAGCCTTTGTCTGACACAGAGGGGAAACGCACACAGAACCCACCCACATCACGCTGCAGCACAGGCTGCCCCCCCCCCACAGCAGCTTGCAGGGGCTGGACTGACTGAGCGAGTGAGTGAGCGAGCGAGAGAGAGAGGGAGACAGAGCCATGCCTGCTGCTGGAGTCGGTGTTGCTGCGTCACTGCTGGCAGCGCTGCTGCTGCTGGGCCTGCTGAGCGGCCGAGCGCGGAGCCAGGCGGAGACAGATCCCGACTTCTCCCTCTGCCGCCGCAGCTTCTACCAGGAGACGCCCCCCCGGGGAGCCGCCCAGGCAGCGGACGGTGCCGAGCTCGTCCAGCGCTGCCACAGCCTGCCCGGGGGACGGAGCTTCGCCTCGCTCTACAACTCCACCTGTGGGGCCAGCGTCTACTCCGCCTTCTGCCTGAGTCAGGAGAACAACTGGGGAGAGCAGGCGGCCGACACACAGGTAAGATCAGCAGTCCTTCACCTGCTAGCTTCACATGTTCTATCCCATCTGATAGTTTATTTATAAGAACTCAGTGTTCTTTGAGAGTAAGTAAAGCATTGCTGTAGGAGGACGGAACATCCTGCAGTTCATTTTGACCATTACATAATGGGGCTGTAATGGTTATACATAACAATAGATACTACACAACAAATGACATGTACTGTGCATAAGGACGTATTTGTACTCCACTGAATTACACCCAGGCCACATTATGACCACATTATCCTATTTCTTGCTGTGTTTGGAGTCAACAGTAATAGTCTAGAAATGGCACTCTGTGCTGGTCACTGTGTACTTTAAAACCACAACAAATATTTATATCTAAACAAACATAACACTGCCCTCTTGAGGGTGTTCGCTATGTTGTCAGGGTGCAGTGCATCACTGTTGACAGCTAGGCCACCTCAAAGTTCAGCAGTGCTTTCACTACCCTGAGTGGACACATTACTCATGACGGAGCAAATATGTGGTTGATTTGATGTCTACGTTTGCCAAGAGGCTGGTGTTGTGAGGTGACACGCCTCAGTTGCCGGCGTGTGTCTCTGCCTGCTGCAGACCAGCTCATATGTCTGCAGCTTCAGCAGGTCTCATGTTACGTAAGTCAGTGTGCTGGTGCCATTGACCCCCCCCCACTCTTTGATTTCCTTCCAGGCTGCAGATGATGGGGAGGGCTCCCGTGCGGAGAGTCCACCTGACTCTGAGGTGCTCGTGCCCGCTCTCCTGGGAGGAGGTGGGGCCCAGATCGAGGGGAACGCGGCGGCGAACCCTTCCCGCTCGGCGTGGGACGCGCTCGTCTCCAGGCTGGTGAGGGAGGTCGCGGTGCCCAAGTGCGCCGCTGGTGCCCCTGAGGGAGCCGATCTGTTCGTGCTGACCGGAGCCGCTGGGCTGAGCGAGGGGGAGGACGGAGGCTGCCGGGCAGGCGCGCTGTGGTCAGCCGTGTGCTGCGTCTCCGGAGGGGAGGAGAGCGGAGTGTTCAGCATGGGGCTGGTGAAGGGGAGCGGGGAGGAGGAGGAGGAGAGGGTGCTGAGCGTCCAGGAGCTGGCAGAGGTCACCGGGGTCGCCGCAGTCTTCACTGGGTTCTGTGGGGAGGTGGACAGCGACAGCGAAGTGGTGGAGCTCCTCCTCGAGAAACTGGACAGCTTGAGAAAGGAGGCCGAATCAGAGGCAGGGGCCTCAGTAGATGCGGACGGAGAGCTGGCAGGTTCAGTCAGTGAGACGGGTGACACAGGAAGTGATGACGTCCCAGAGGTCACCCAGGAGGAAGTGATGTCATCCAGTCAAAGTGAGGCTCAAGGCAGTGCAGTGCCTTCAGATGACACCGTGAAGCTTCAGGAGGCTTTGGAGATGGAGAATGAAACCCAGAGCTCGGGCTCCTTCGTGGGCGGAGCACTGATGTACCTCCTCTCCTCCTCCGTGTCCCTCCTCTACGCCCCTGTCCGTCCAGTCGTCTCCACCTTGACCGCTCTGCCCGGGCAGGTGACCTACGTCCTGGGTGAGGAGCTGGCCGTGCTGTCCACTGTGCCCTGCGGCACCTTCTCGCTCTTCCAGAACATGGTGTGCGACGCATGGGGCGGGGTGTCGACCGCCGTCGGCCTGGTGACCGGCGTGGGAGAGCTGTGCTTCTCGGGGATCTACTCCTGCTCCTCGCCGCTGGTGGGGAGCCTGTACGGCGCCTGCTACGACGGGGTGGCCGGCGTGGGTCAGCTGGCCGCGGACAGCGTGGGCATTTTCGGAGGCGCCCTGGACAACGCGTGGTCCGTGTCCAAGTTCTTCGGGGAAACGGCGTGGGACTACGGCGGGGGCTACGTGGGCACAGTTGTGTCCGAGCTGGGCCACCAGGTGAAGACGGTGGGCCACGGCCTGGGCAAGCTGGTCTGGAGAGTGGGCAGAGGACTGGGCAACGTGGTGGGGATAGCCGGCGGACTGGCCGGAGGCACCGTGGGCTCGGTAATAGAAAATGTGAACGAGGCCTTTGGAGCAGAGTGAGCGTGTGTATATGTCCATGTGATGTGTGTCCATGAGTGTGTGTTTGTGTGAATGAGGCATTTTAGAGGAAGAAAAAGCCATGGCCTTGGGGGGGGGATACCAACGTTGTGTTATTGCTCTGTGCATGGAAATAACAGCTTAATTGGCATGGCAGAAAACAAACAATGAAGCTTATATGGTGTGTGGTGATCCCTTAAAGCTGCTTCATGCGATTTTAGCACACCACGCCTTGCCAACCTTTACCAGACTTACTACCAGCACAGGATTCCACCCCTCCTTTTAGCATACTATGTACATGCAAATGAATTGGATTCTAGGAATTGTGGATGTTTCCTGATGATTTCCTAATGAAATTAGTTTATGATAATATACACCAGTTGTGTTGTTCTTCTTTTATTATCTGTTGCTGATGGCTGTCAGAATGTCCAGCTGGCATAGGTATTTTGAGTATCGTCAACAGCAGTTTTAAGAGCTGATTTGGTGTGAGGTTTCACAATTAGCTCTCACTGTGTCAGGTTGGGGGTGTGTATAGCAGTAAGGTCAGCAGTATGGTGCGCTGAGTATTAGACAGCAGGGAGGATTACAGAGGGCGCTGGGTCCTAATGAATGTCATTTTCAGGGTGTACAGTTCAGTTGTTGCACTATAAATCAAGTCGCTTGCTTTATTTTTTATGGGTGGAAATGGCTACACTGTTTTACTAATCCTATTCTTCTGAAGTGATGGGGAATATTATGTTTACTTTGTGCTTCCTTGAGGAAAATCTGGTTTGGGGTGGCAGCAAGTTGTGTTGTTCAAGTGTGTCCATATATGACCACATAAATGTAATCCATGTCTGTCTTAATGAATCCAAATGACACCAGTTGACTGTGCATGAACAACAATAAAGACTCCTGCAATCCCACCCTGACAGCTCTTCTTGCTCATACTTGCAATAGGCTCGATTAGGTCTGGGGGTAAAAAACTATACATCATGACAAGCATCAATTTAGTGTAAATGTTTATTAAAATATACAAAAAGGACATATATGCATATGTATAAACCAAGATAAATATGCATATGCAGTACAATTATACAGTAATTGTATATATTCATATAGAATTTCTGACACATATATAAGAAGTTATTTTGCATTAAAACTGGCAGTGGTGATTTTCATGTTCTTCCCCCCTGGGAGAGGGAGTCCCTCCATCAGCAGCAGGGGCTCTGGGGGCGAGGGGAAGGGGATTGGGGGGGTTGACAAGGGAGGTGGGGGGAGAGAAGCAGCCTTTCGAGAGAAGCCAAGGAGCAGCACCGTTCACCTGAGACCCACACTTTGGAACCCTGACAACACTTTTGATGAAGCCAGCACACCTTATGCATCTTTAGTCATCTAACACTTGACCATGCAGTCATAACATTTTATCCTATTGTCCCTATGAGTGTAATCAAGGGTTTACACATTCAGATTAATATGACCTGATATTAAATTAGGATGTCTCTATTTCTTTTGTCGTAGAATAATTTTCTGTAGTGATAATTTTCGTAGTAATAATTTTCTGTTATGATTCCGTATATAAATGAGTATACAATGCAGTATGTGTCGGCCTCATGGAAAGTGTTAGTTGAAAGCTCTTGAGTTTACTCATACAACCTCAAAGAGGACAAAGAAGTCAACGACAACATCAAAGGAACATGGCATCAAAATCCTTTCATCCATCTCCACACACAGCTGGGGATCTCTGCTAGCCTGGGTTGGACTGTCCGAATAGAAGTGTTTATTGTGGACCATCAGCAGTCCCTTCCCTCTGGTATCCACAGTTTATTATGGCTGGAGCAAAGTCTCGCCATCTCAGCGACCCTGAGCAAAGCAGACTTGGTGACCGGAGGACTAACATCGCCCCCCTGGGCTGCTGTGTCCTTCAGCCGGACACGGCCTATGTCCGCCGATGTCCTCCGATGCTTCCTGGTGGTTCTCTGTGAGTGTGTGAGGAGGGATGTGGGAGTGTATAGACGTGTGTGTGTGTGTGTGTGCGCGTGAGACGCACGCGATCATGTCTGGTGGTAGTGGTGATAGTGGTGATGGTGGTGGTGTTCGTGGTGGTGGTGGTGCTCGTGGCGTTGGACCACCGGCACCACGAACCCGGGGCTGCCGGGCAGGACGGGCGCCTGCTGCTGCTGCTGCTCTCGCTCCAGGCCCGGCGGGGTGGCGGGCGGAGGCTGCTGCTGCTGCTGGTGTTGGTGTTGGTGCTGGTGTTGGTGCTGGGGGCCCTTGGTGGGCGAGAGGGCGTCCCGGGCCTTGGCGCGCAGCCGCTTGCTGTGGCTGTGCTGAAGCGGGTGCTGGTGTTGGTGCTGGTGGTGGAGCGTGGCGGGCGGCTGGCTCTGCTGGGTCAGGTGATACACGTCCTGACCGCCGTGGGACCCCGCCGACGCGCTGTGGTGCAGCGGCGCGTGGTAGCCGTGGCAACGGCCCGACTTGCCCCCGGCCGGGTGGGCGCCCACCAGCGCCGCCAGGGCCGCTTTGCCGGCGCCTTTGGGCGACTTGAGGAACTGGGGCCCTCGGCCGGCGCGGGGCTCCACGGCGCTGCAGTACTCCCCGATGACCTGCGAGCGGCGCTGGTGCGCTGCGTGGACCTCGGGCTCCTGGGAGCGCGAGCGGCTCTGGGGGTGGGGGCCTCGCGGCATCGGCTGCTCCTGGGGGGCTGGGGACGAGACAGACAGCAGGGTGAGATTCACCTAGCCAGCGTATTCTCAAGTGCGCTACACATATAAATATATATTCTCTATATTGACTTCTTCCATTTCAAACACTTTTGCATAGATATTACCATACACATATAACTGCAATAACTAGCTTTCTATTACCGAGAAAAGGGTCATTTTCGTAATTGTACTTCATGCAGCGGTGGCCTACCTTCAAACCTCGAGGTGTAGTTCTCAATCCCAGCCAGGTCCAGGTAGTGATTTCTCCTCTCAGTGTTCTCGTCCACACAGTAGTGCTGGCCCTCTGGCGGGTCACTGCTCTGGCCTCTGGATCACACAGCAAGCACACACACACTTTTGGTATGAGAAACTGCAGTGTTACAAGTCACAGTAACTCACTCACACACACACACTAACACTGAGTTGGCAGCACCTTAATGAATGTCAGGAAATGTAATTTAATCATGAATTAATCATTAATTACATTCATTATTAACGGTTGTTGCTGGTTTGGACAAAGGTGAGTGAGTGTGATGCCATGGCAAGAGTGCAGTGCTGTGCCCACCTGACTTGAGAGACGTGTTTACGGTTCTCTTCTGCGTGACAGCGACCCACCTCTCGCTCTGAGGGAAGAGAACCATGACAGGGATGATCCCACAGGAAGATGCTCATCTACTGACAGTGGTCCAATAATATTCCATCCTTTAATACTACAACACCAACATGGCAGACAGGTCTCATTGATGTCTTTATTGCCTCACAACTGCCACTTGCTAAAAACCATAATGGCACCAACACATTTTGCACTGAGACTAAGCTGTAATGTAATAATATCATTAAATTCAGTCAGTAATCACATGATCTAAGCAACTGCCCTGATACAATCCAGAATTAGTCATCCAGAGAAATCGCAAGAAATTTGGGGATTGGCAGAGCTAGACAACCTGGCTTCAGAAAGTAAAAGTCCTACCATATATTTGATAAAAAACATTCACTTAACCATCTGATCTAAATTAGCACAATTCTAAAGCCAAGTAGACGAGCTAATTAGTGATTTGCTGTGTTAAGTGCACAGTCAGAAGGAACACATTGCAGGACTTTTACTCTCTTTGAACACAAGGACTTGCAGGACTTTGTTTTTATACTTAAGCTGGAGTTGTCCAGCTGTGGTTATTGGGGAGGATTAATGGTACAATCACTCCCAGAAAACAACAATTCTCAGCAGTACCAAGCAGCATATAATGACATGGTCAACCACAGGCTAAACAATGTACATCCATGATTAATGCACATATGCAGATGGCTAATCACAATGCAGGACAAGGCAAAGGGACTGAGACGGCCAGTACAGTAACTTAACTCGTGCAGCTGTAGCTGTGCTGGTCAGCACTGCTGTCCTGGGCGGCGGCTCTCACCTGCTCCTGAGCTGATGGTCTCTCTCCGCCGCGTGTTGGGCTCCGGGGTGACCGTCAGCTTCACCCGCAGCGTCTTGCTCTTAGTGTGGCCTGAGTGGTTGACCGAGGCGTCCACCACGTCGTAGATGGTGTGCATCAGACTGGACATGTCCTATAGAACACAGGAGGAGGATACACTTAGGGCTACTAGGAGGCTACTGATTGTCTATCAGTGCTTTACATGTGTCCTCTGCTCCCCTGACACCAGTGTGTGTGAGTGTGTGTTTGTATGTATTGTGCGTGTGTGTGTATGTGTGCATTGTTATATAACAGAGGGTTTTTATAAGACCCATAAAATAATCGCACGATTATCACACAATTCCTGCCCAGCCTCTGTACCTCCTTGGTGACTTTTCCGCTGTTGTCAAAGTCGTAAAGAGTGAAGACCCACTCCTGACGATTATCATCTTCCACGGACACATCACACTCCAGGTCCTGTTGGCATGACAACAAGAGACAGTTACTCAGCAACCCGGCTCACGCCCCCAGACAACCACCAGGGGTCAGTGTGTGAGTGTGCCATTTCACACACCGCCTCAAACCGCTTGACGTCTCAAACCCCTCTTTCTCAACCCCCCGAAGCCAATAAAAGCCTTGCGTTTCAGCGTAGCTCTTAAACCCCTGCATTAGCTGCCATCTTAGCGGAGAGGGGGATTGTCAGAGGAGGAGAGAGGGCGAGAGAGAGAGAGAGAGAGAGAGAGAGAGAGAGAGAGAGAGAGAGAGAGAGAGAGAAGCCAAGGGAATTGCCATGCTATTATACAGTTGTCTTTCTTCCTTTTCCAGGAAAAGGATTTTAACCACATTTCTCAGTTACAGCTTCTTGGCAGGCCCTTTGATTCAGGGCTATCTGGTAACATGACTGTAATTGGGAAAATAAACCGCCGGAGCGCAGGCATCGCCACAGGCAAGCTAGCATCCAGGGAAGAGGCAAGAGCGAGAGAGCCAGGGAGGGAGGGCATTTACATTTTATACACGGGCAAACAGGTCCATTTTCTGCCTCCAAACCCCGAGCGTTCATGTCTCCCTTTGCTTAGCTGAACTGAGCTGCACAAACCTCAGCAGCCCCTCCTGCTTGCCATGTGCTCTTCTGCTCCCCTGTAGGGGGTTGCAGTACATTTAGCATGGGGTGCATCATGGCTCTGAGAGCAGAGGCTTCTATTGTTCAAACTGAGACAGAGCAGAACAAGTCCTGATTGAGAGAACAACCTGAGCTGAACTAGCCTGCTGAACGTGTCATTCTGGTATGTCTACAGCTACAAGACAGCGAACACAGAGATCACACAGACCACTGAAGTTTGAGCGCTGGTGCAGAGGCTTGTGAGGAGCCCACGTGAGCAACGGCAGCTGCAATGTTTGACAGAGACGTGTGTGTGCAGTGTGTGTGTGTGTGTGCAGTGTGTGTGTGTGTGTGTGTGTGTGTGTGTGTGTGTGTGTGTGTGTGTGCAGTGTGTGTGTGTGTGTGTGTGCAGTGTGTGTGTGTGTGTGTGTGTGTGTGTGGTGGGAGCCTTACATCCAGACTGATGCGCTTCTTCCCTTTGGTGGACTCCCTGTGGGCCTCCCGCTCGCCGTCCTCAGCGTGGAGGTACTGAAGCAGGCTCTCACAGCCCTCCGCCTTCTCTGGGGGCAACACCACTAAAACACACACACACACACATAAATACCTATACACACCGCCAAAAAACATGGACATGCACATACACACACACACACACACACACACACACACACACACACACACAGAGATGTGCACATGCACAAACTCGTGCACACATACACACACACACACACATGCAAATACTTATACATGCAATTAAACAGCATGGACACACACACACACACATACATACCCACCTACATAAAATCACACACAGCATCACTGTCATTGTCTATTTCCGTCATGGGCATGTCTCCATGAGAAATTTATGTAGCGTAATGTAAACCTGCAGCCCTTGTGTAAATACTGTCAAAGTCATTTTGTGCCGCTCATCATTGGCTTTAAGCACTCAGACTAGAGCAGGACTGACGGGGCTTTTGTCGCACAACACACACTTGCCGTGTGTATTTCTCTACTTACCCTCTAGGGGACAGTGATGCTGCAGGAATTGACCCTCCTTCAGCTCGCCGCCTGGTATCTCCTGGGAATGAGTGACAGAGAGAGAGAGAGTGAGAGAGAGAGAGAGGGAGAGAGAGAAAAAAGAGAGGCAAGAAGAGAGACAGCAGGAAGAAGAAGAAGAAGAAGAAGAGGAGAAATGAGCGTGGTTGCGCGTCTCTTCTGGCCACCACCACAGGCGCAGTTCGAAAACAAACATCTCCAGCTGAGGCATTTCCTCGGCTGGGCGCCGGCCGGCTGGCCGCACTGGAGCGGGGATGTGCGGGGAGGCCTCTGGGAAGCGCTCCACGGGCCCCAAGCGCTCCACGGGCCCCGGCTCAGGCTCAGGCTCAGGCGCGGCAGTGGAGACGGCCCTTTGAACATCTGCCGCCGCCGCGCTTATTGTGTTTCACCGTCTGGGTCAGAGGACCGCCGCCGCGAAGCCGCGGCTTTCAAGTCTCGTCCAACTCCCACAAAGTCCTGCCGGCGTCCAGCACAGCCATATGCAGCCCATTCTCGCGCTGCGCTCCTCGGGCCGTGCCGGCCATATTTGGCCAAACATGTCGGATTTGGCTTTCCAGGGAACGGCTCTACATTTTTCAGAGGGATGGGGAGGGAGTGAGTGTGTGTGGATTGGTGGACTGGATTGGTGTGTGTGTGTGTGTGTGTGTGTGTGGGGGGGGTGGGGGTGCGGTGGTGGAATGGTTGATTGGTGCATTGGAATGGGAAGTTATTTCAGTTCATTTGATATGCTCCCAGAGAACACTGTAGAATATGGTTGTAAGGCTAGCCCTGCCATGAACAGGGGAATGTTATTCGCTAGCCATTTCTGTTCTTTGTCTTCTTGATGCTCTGGCTGATCATTTAGCCGTTTGAGGGTGGAACAAATCCTTTGAAGGGTAAATGTGTACGTGTGTGCGTATGTGGGAATGGATATGAGTATCAGTGAGAGTGTTTTGGGCATTTCTTATAAATAAGCTATGCCAGTATACATGTGTGGCAGTGTGAGTAAATGTTATATTGTGTGTGTGTGTGTGTGTGTGTGTGTGTGAACGCCTTTTTTTATTTGTTGTTAAATTGCCAAATGGAAAATTCCTGGAGAGCAGGATGGAAGTGATTAGAGAGGGGCCTAGGCCTGGGCTGTGAGCATGTGTATGAGAGTTTGCGTGTGTTGTGTGTGTGCGCATGTGTGTGTGAGAGTGTGTGTGTGAATTCTGTGTGGGTGTGTGTGCATGTATGTATGTATGTGTGTGTGTGTGTGTGTGTGTGTGTGTGTGTGAGGCCTGGTACACGAGCAAGCGAGCAGGAGGGGGCAGAAGAGCTCCGAGCCCTCGAACCTGGGAGATCAGTTAACAGATCCTGCTGCCTCTCGTCACCTTACACTGCCATGCCACAAAAATGCCAAAACCACACGCAGATCCAAACGTGTCCGTAACTATGCAGATGATAAACAGAGAGAGAGAGAGAGAGAGAGAGAGAGAGAAAGAGACGAGCCTCAAACAAAATGAAAAACCTGACAGGCCTGCCTCCCCTGTGCAGAGATTAAGGATTAAATAATCTTCAGGAGAACAAATGGCTGCCAGAGCCTGTGTGTCTTTGGGAGACAACCACAACACAACCACCAGCACTCCAGCCTCCAGCGCGGAGGAGTGGTGACGAGAGAACAAAGAGCAGCGCAGGGGAGAGGGGAAGTGAGAGGTGACCAGTGTTCCTCTCCTGGTGACCTGGGGGCCAGGTGTGCATGAGGGCACATCTGCAGCCGCTTACGCTGGCCCAACCTGAACTTTAGTCCCCGCCCTCCAACACCTACACACGGCCTAATGACAGACTTGCCGTACGTGCGCACATACACGAAGAAACACACACACACACACACACACACACACACACACACACAGGACACGAACACACATGGACACACACACACACACACACACACAAGTACGTACGCACACGTACGCACACACACACACACACATACACACTTGCCAAGCTCTTCTCGAGCCGCAGCCTCCATCATTATTTGCCTTAAGAGGAATCCGGGAGGGGGAAACCCAATCCTATGATCTGGCCGTGACCTTCTGAAGCTGCCGGGGAGATGCTGCGTGTCAGGGCCCACGGCTGGGACACCCTGGAAATGAGGCGCAGGGGAGCGGAGGGAGGGGTGGGGTGGGGTTGTGGGGGGGATTAGGAGAGGAAAGGTCGGGAGAAGGGAGGAGGTCTGGGGAGGCTGGAGGGGTGAGGGGGGTGGCTCCTAAACCCCCGGTCTGCACAGCATGAGAGGAGAGGAAAGGAGCAGAGCGGAGCTGGGAGAGGTGGAGAGGTACCGCTCCTCTACCCAGGCCCCCGAACCAGCAGCTGCCATTAATCAGGAAACTCCATTCTTCCCGCGGCCTGCCTCTCTTTAAGGAGGCTCGCACAGGGGGGATGAGTGGACTCCATGTGCTACTCTCTCTCTCTTTTTCTCTCTCTCTTTCTCTCTCTCTCTTCCTTCCTGAATTTTACCATCCTTTCCTCTCTGGGTTGGACAGACATGATGTATTCATGTGTATGCTAAGACCTTCTCTGATCACACAAACGCATTGAGAAGGGAACTCTGTACAGCTCCCTGGTACAGAAAAACATGTCAAAGTACGCCGCAAATGGGCATCACGGCACTCTCACACATGTGTTTGCAATTGCTGATCCGAATCACAGCAGACAGAGGAATCTGGGACACATTATTGCCACCCCTGAGCAAGGCGCAGCATCCATTAGGGAGGATGTGTGCAGCCCAAAGCAGACGGAGCCATGGTGTGTGTGTGTGTGTGTGTGTGTGTGTGTGTGTGTGTGTGTGTGTGTGTGTGTGTGTGTGTGTTTGTGTGTGTGTGTGTGGGGTTCACAGGACGGAGGAGACAAGCTCACCCTCCCCCTCTCCACCCTCTGCTTCCTCTACACCCCCACCCCCAGCCACCTACCGTCCCAACTCCAGACACTTCCTGATAGTGAGCAGCTAGAGCGCCGACGCAGCCCACGCCTCTGCGAGGGGAACACATGCCACTTCCAACCATAAAAAACGCTATCGCCCACTGCGCCCGCTCGTTAAGCGCCAATGTGCGTGCCATATGCTTAACTGAGTGCGCGCTGGCTGGGTTCCTGTGCGTTTCTTCGTTTAATGCGTTTCTCTCTCTCCTTTATCATCTTCTCCTCATCCCTCCCCCCCCTTGGGGGTCCACCATCTGTAATTATGCTCCGAGGCGCACAACAAAACACGCCGTTTAAACAACGAGGGATCCGCTGAGCTAAACGGCTCCGCCACGAGAAAGAGGGGCCATTAGTGCGCTCATTAGAATGACTTAAAATGCAGGGGCCGGTTTAAAGAAGCCGATGACATTTATTAGGAAACATCCCAAACAAGTGTCTCTTTAATGGCTGTTTGGCGACGTTAAAAAGGCAATGGGAAGGCTAAAACGAGCGTCCTCCTCGGAGTGAGGTCCTCCTGGTGGAGGTGCTGACAGCGCTGGGGCTGGAGAGTCGGCAGCGAGCTGGGAGCCAACGCCAGCCAGCAGCCCTGCCAGACTCTTGTGTGGGACCGAGGCAGCCGGAGAGGGGCGGGGGCAGGGAGGAGGGGGAGGGGAGGGGAGGGGGTGGTGGCGGCGGTGAAGGAGAGGGCTGGGGGGAGCCTTCGCAACTCTGATCCAGGTGACATCAACCCCCTGAAAGCTCACCTCCCATCTTCCAGAAAACACTTCCATCATTGTTCTCATGTTTCCCCCTATATAGATGCTGTTTTTTCCCCCTCTCGATTCCTCGTGTCATAAAAAAAAACACGTAACCACACCAGCAAAGCGAACTGGATGTTTGTCGAGATCCTTATAGCTGGTTACTTCAGGCCAAAAATATGAAAATTTGTAGTCTATGTTGTAAGTCGTCCAAACACATTCATATATCCTTATGCATGCAGTGTGTTGGTTTTGGAGTATTTGGAACGCAGCTCAAATGTGCAGATCAAATGGCCCAGGAGCCAGACCAGCTGAGGTGGACGATCTGCCTCTTCTTTTAGAGAAAACCCACCCTGTGTCCACAGTCACCCGACACATCTGTGGATTCTTTAAGAATATAACGCTGAGATTACAGATTGCAGTCACTGACATGAGTTTACTCTATAAAAAGCCTTCCACTGGTTCAGTGACCTTATAAAGTAGTTACTTAACTTTATACTCCAATTGAAACTGTACACGTAACTTCAAATGGGAGAATAAACCTACATTATGTTTTTTGCAGAGTGTAAGCTTACTCCAGGGAAAAGGTTACCTGTGGCTGACATTCACTTGAGAGTGCCACAGGAAAAGGCTACTTAGTGGGTCTGCTCTTAGTAGCCTGATCCTCAAGAGTGCGGTGGGAAATCGAGCTGCAGCATATGAGGGGTCTGCAGTGGAAAAAGCCTGTGGCTGTAGCCTGAGAACCTCAGAGCCTGATGAAAAGAAAAGCTATTTTGTAAACAAGTATCTTTCTCATTACTGCGGCCCAGTCACTGGAGAATGAGGGGAACCGTTGAGAAACAAAAGAGCCTAATTCCCAAAGAAACCTGGCCTGGGCACCAAAACCAGATGTGTTGTTTTATAATGGTGGGGTAGGAGGGGGAAAGGCTACCCTGAGAAGGAGGAGGAGGAGGAGGAGGAGGAGGAGGAGGAGGGGAGCAGCAGGAGGAAGAGGTGTGGTTTGAAAGTCGAAGGATTTAAAAAAATATATACACGACACAGAACAGGTATCTTCAGTGAAAAAAAGTGTGAGTTGTGCAACATGGCCTGCCTTTCCTCTTCTCTCTCCCCCTTCGAACACGAGTAGAATCTCCCCTTTCCTCCTCTCTGGGCTGGCGGCTGGCCCTCGGCTGGCCCTCGGCTGGCCCGCGGCTGGCCCTCGGCTGACGGTCGGGCTGCACGGAGCCCCGGCTGTGTTCCCGCTGGCAGCTCTGCGCCGCTGGCTGGCCGGCCGGCCAGGCCTCTCCACTGGCAGCGTGCGGAGCTGGCTGATGGAGGGACATCTCGAGCTGGAGCCAGAGTGGCCGTGGCGCCCTGGCGAGCGATATTATTATCTGGCCTCTTGGCTGCCCGTTTGACACGAGAAAGGGAGAGAGTGAGAGAGAGAGAGAGAGAGAGAGAGAGAGAGAGGGAGAGCAATGGCAGTGGAGCCACTTGACTCATAAATAAAAACCTTGTCTCCCAGGACGTAACCGAGCTGAAGAGGACAGTTCCAATCTAGTCTGGTTTGTGGGGCTGACTGAGCCCAGCTGACAGTAGAGGAGCTGGAGGCCAGCCCTACTGTAAGTCCCCCCCTGAGTCACCAGACAGCTGGCCAGCCCGGCCCGGCCCGACACACCCACCGGCCACCAGCCGGACAGCTGGGCCCACCACCGCAGCCTGTAATTGCCTTTGTTTCTCCCGTAGGAGCGAGGTCCCGGCGCTTTGTAAGGGCGGCCGTGATAAAGCCCCAGCCTTGCCACCATGCCATCTGGAGCGGGGCGCAGATGGTGCGGAGATCAGCCCCCCAGGGTTGGTGTGTGTGTGGGGCGCGGGGGGACTTTTCACCCCCAGGGGTCGAGCGATGGGGCAGGGCTCCTTCTTGGCAGGACATGAAGCGCGGGCCTGAAGCCCCTCCGGTCACGGCGGAGCGGCAGCTGTGGGGGAGGACGAGGGCGAAGGACAGAGGACGAGGGGGCTCCGCCATCTGCGTCAGAGCGCCGGCCAGCCGTTTGAAGTCCTGCCCCCTCTGCCCTGCTGGCCGTCCCCATCGCCGCGCGCCCAAATCAGAGAACATCTCCTACTCTCTGGCCCCCAGACATCCCAGCCTAATCTATGGCCTTGCTTTGATTTGGCCCCGTTGGGCACCACAACAAACAAACACAGATTAGCATCTCCCACTGACCAGCCCTCTGTCTTCTGCCAGCCTCCTAATCCATGGGATCGGTTTCCTCTCATATATGCTTCACTTTTATCGTTATCTGATGCACTCATACAGCCCCACAGAGTTGAGTGTAATGAACGTCTTATTTACGTTACACACGGCGATGATTGACCGGCGCGAAATAAACATGGGTTCACATGAAAGCATGTTTCACTTCGCCTCTTGGTAAAGAGACTGGGCACATCTTGTGGTGCACTTCAGTCCACAGTCGCTTGTCACAGTCCTGTCACTTTAGACAGCGTGCCCGATCCACAATGTCTTACAGATGTTTCTAGAAGGCGCTCTATTTTTCAGCTCTCCTATGGTCCGTCTCATGTTCTCCTCCTCTAACCACCACTGTACTGTCCACTTCTCACGGTGATACGTCAAGCTGTTTTTAGGGTCCGGCCCTTCAATGTGATCTACGCTGCTCCTCCGGAGACTAGCTTTTTAAAGTGGTGGACACACACAGTGAGGGAGGCCAAGCAGGGAGGGAGAGACGGAGGGAGGGAGGGAGGGAGGGAGGGATGTGGAAAGAGAGGAGAAAATGTGGGAAAAGAGAGGAAAATGTGCCTTAGACAGTGGAAACGCACTGAGCGTGGCCTGACAAAGAGCAGCACTAAATCACGCTGTTTGTAACCAGATGGTGGCATTCCAGCAGACTGCAGGGCCCATCACATGTGATACTCCGCTGTGTTCCAGCGGCCTGCTCCGCTCCATATGAGCCTGGGACAGACGATGTGCGCCATACCGCACCCAAGACAAAAACATGTCTTCACATGGCTGACAGGGCACACTAACACACACAACCACAGACAGACAGACACACACACACACGCACACACACACACACACACAGACCAAAACATACACACATCAGACACACACGCACACAGACATGACAGCACGAGAGCCTCTGAGTGGCCCACATATCAAAGGCGCGAGGGCGCGGCGGCTGGACTCCAGCAGGATGTTCCTCTGTTTCTGGCCCCTGTGTGAAATTCTGGACGCTCACGCTCAGGGAGCGGGCGGAGTGGAGCAGTCCAGCCAATGGCGGCCGTGTGCTGGCCCGCAGAGCTTAGGGGATTTGTTACACATTCCACAAAACCCTTTAAAGACCAGAGACGACCCCACCTCTACCGCACACTCACACACACACACACACACACACACACACACACACACACACACACACACACACACAACACACACACACACACACACTCAAAATATGGCCTGTGGATCAGGTGGTGCAGACATAAATGCTGTTACCATTCTGCAAAAAATCCCAGCCTCTGTGTCTCAGCAGAATTAATAGCACAGAGCAACACCCTGCCTTGCAGCCTACTGTCTAACTATTACACCATAGTGTACTAACTATTTGTGTGTGAGCAAAAAGATCAATCAAATGCCAAATGACATAACCAGATAATCTAGTTCTGGTCTGAAACTAATAATAAAACAAAAAGCAGACAACAATCTGTACGATGTGTTTTTATTTAAAACTTTCGAATGAGGGTTGACCTGCAACAGACAACAGAAGGTCCTATTTGTTTTCTCTTACTTCAAAGGCAGACGAGTTTACTACTCAATCCATGCAGGGCATTCTCTGCTCTGCCTTGCACTGGTAGGCGTGATAAGCCGTATCCAGAGCACAATCTCGCTTGACCCTTCTTTACCCCTGTCTTCTTCCGGCGCCTTCTGCCTGCTTTCTTCCAGGAGGATGTGTGTGTGTGTGTGTGTGTGTGTGTGTGTGTGTGTGCGTGTGTGTGTGTGTGTGTGTGTGTGTGTGTGTGTGTACTAGTGTGTGTGCACATGAGTGTGTGTGTAGTAGTAGTCTGCGGTTTCGTGCGTGTGTGTGAGTTTGTGTGCGCTGGGGTGGTTGCAACGACGACTGGCAGCCCTAGCGAGCATTCTTGACACTGGTGGAAGAACAGGCTTAATTCCAAGCTGTGAAGTTCCTCACGGCCTTGGCACTAGACAAGGGGTCAGGGCTGGGTCAACCTCCTGCAACACTCTTCCTGTTATTCCTAAAAATACATGCCCACACACAGGAAGTGCCGGCGTCTGCAGCATCTCTCACATTATCCAAAAGTGGGATAGCGTACATAAGATCGACCGCTGCCAGTGATCTCACATTATCCAAAGGTGGGATAGCGTATATGAGATCGACCGCTGCCAGTGATCTCAGATTATCCAGGGGTGGGATAGCGTATATGAGATGGAGCGCTGCCAGTGATCTCAGATTATCCAAAGGTGGGATAGCGTATATGAGATGGAGCGCTGCCAGTGGGTAACTGGTGCTAATGCTGTGGTGGTGGGTTAGATGACGCCTCCAGGGACACAGGCGCTAGGGATGTGAGGAGAGGGTAAAGGTGGGAGGTGAACCAACCATGACATTTGAATTTCATGTGACTTTCTCTTCACTTGAGGGGACAGAGTGTCTGTTAGGGAAATGAAATGTATCTAGGCATACCTGTCCAGTTAAGATAATTGAAAGCTGTGTGGTTTGAATCGGTCACCCCCAACACCCAAAACACACAGTACTGACAACTGAATACTGTCAGGACCACTGGGCTCGTACAGCGGTAGTGACATGAAGGGAGACCACACCGATGCTACAATTTAACAATAAAGGTTTATTAAATAAATAAAGAAAAATCAGTGAATGTAATGATTAACAAAATGTGTAGTGTTCATCAGTATATGAAGTGTAGTGTAAGCAAAAGGTATGTGCGGAGCGAGACTGTAGCCAGCCGCGCAGACGGACGGCCGGAACAGGAGAGAGAGAGTGAGCAGACAGGAAGGCCTCTTTTAATAGGCCTCGTAGCCATCAATTACTCTGCACGGCCAGGTAACAGCTCCACCTGTAGGTCTGGGACAGACAGACAGACAGCAGCCATAAGACAGACAGACAAAAGGGCAGGCCGCACCACAGCACGGCAAAGCCGGGCGTGACAATACTAAAACACGGTTGACTGCTTTAACGGCTTCAAACACGGCAGACTCTCACGCACACTTTGTAGCAGTCTGTTGGACATTATTGTTCTATGCTATATAGTGTGAAAATATGTGCCATTCAGTGACATGAAAGTGACACACTCCGACACAATCCGTGACAGTTATGCTCAAGCATGTCACTTGAGGTTACTGGGTGTGTCATGAGCTACATATCTGCCTTAGCATAGGGAGGCTTGTGTGTCACCACAGGAGACAGATAAGGCAAGCTCTGTGCATGTCTATAGTTTGGCTTTAGTGTGCAGTCATATAGAGTGTGTATGGAGGGCCTTTTGCCCTCTTCACCTAATAGAGTGCAGTCAGCAGTTGGCAGAGCACAGTGGCTAAACGTAGCAGTGGTGACAGATAAGGCATTGCCACTGATCTACAAGTTTCAACGAACAGCCTCTCCAGTAATCTCAAGTGGCAAATAAGATGAGGTGGTGGCAAGTTAAGTAGAGGTGTGTGATGGGTGTGTGTGTGTATATATATATATATATATATATATACGGCTCTCCATGTGCCAGTGTGTGTTTTTTGAGCAGTGTTTGGCCACGTGTGTGTGTGTGTGTGTGTGTGTGTGTGTGCGTGTGCGTGCACATCTGTGTGCAAGCATAAGCACACGTTTGTGAGTTTGCCCTTCAACCCTCCTAGCCTGCACCTGAGAAACAAGCCCTGTGTGTGTTTGAAGCAGTGTTCCCCTGTGTGAAATTTTGGATCGTAATTCATCCATAGCAGAGGCAGAGATCAAAGGTCCTCATCCCCGCCCCCAGCGTCAGAGGGCGGAGGGAGTGCAGAGAGCACTCCGCGCTTAGAGTGATAATTACCGGAAATCAGCGGCTCCGGGTGCCTAGAGCTCCGTGCACTCAGGGCTCATTGGGATTCCCTGGCTGAGCGCGTCTCAGGGAGATTTGTTTCCTCTGAGACGGAGAGGGATTCTTACAGTCTGCAAGCACTGAGAGCGGGATCGAGGACAAGTCAAGGATGCATTTAGCCGCACAATAGACGGATACAGAGTCAAACACACACACACACACACACACACCCAAACAAACACACACACATACACACACACACACACACACACACACACACACACACATACAAACAAACACACACACACACACACACACACACACACACACACACACACACACACACACACACACACACACACACACCCTGGTTGTATAGTATAGCAGTCATGAGGAACCCAGTGGCATCCCTTTGTGCTTGCATAGGAGAGCACCCAACCGCACCAACCACGTGTGATTATATCTGTCTCATCCCTGAAAGGAGACAAAGTGAGTGAGTGAGGGAGTGAGTGTCACCCGCGGCAGGTCCCACCGGCACAGGGCACGGCGCAGAGCTGAGGGTTCAGATGATGTGATACTCTCTCATATACTTGGGCTGATGGAATCGTTCCAACCCGCATCAACATCAAGGAGCAGGTCAGCCGCTCAGGGATGGGGGTGGCGGGCGGGGTGGGGGTGGACACAGGTTCCACTGCTCTTTATCACCATGGTGACGTGGAGGGCTTCCTATATGGAGCGTTACCCAGGCTGCCAGTGGAATTGCTCAATTTCACATTTCAAAGGCGGCAGGAGGAATAAGTGTGTGTGTGTGTGTGTGTGTGTGTGTGTGTGTGTGTGTTTGGGGGGAGGGCCTGAGAGTATGGCTGACTGGTGGTCTCTTGGAAAACAAGAGGCGATCCTGTCTGCTGGATACAACCGTTTATTCTATTGAGACACCGCCATAAAAATACAGCACAAGCACTTCAAGTGAACCGAGATGCAATAAAGCACAATGTCTAAGGTGGTATGAGGACAGTTGCTACAGCAAAGACAAAAAGACAAACCAGCAACCATAAAAACAATGGAGAAACAAAAGCTCTGTTTCATGTCCAGTTTACACTTCTTGCTTGCCATATACAGTCACATATTTTATCTTCAGAACAACCAAATCAACAATTCACAGCCATCTGTAAACGAGTGAAACCCATAACACTCCAAACGAGTCCGAGGCTCCTAAAACAGCGCTGCTCTGCTGCTGTTAGCCCGAGTTTCTTTCAGGGGACAGTTAGCCCGGGCGGTGAACTCGATACGCCGGGCTGTTTGTTTGAAATGAAACCAAAAGTAAATACACAGCGTGGCAGACACACTCGGGCCGTGCGTTTGAAGTAGCCCAGTCTGAGCAGGAAGCGCGGGAGAGAAAAGAGGGGTGCGCTTAGAGGAAATGAGAACAGAGGCTTCTTTCAGCCCCTCGCTCTCTCACTCACTGGCTCCCCACCCCCGTTCTCCTTTTCAAAGGCATATATAATATACAAAGGGTCCAAATTTAACAAGGTACCAACATGGGTGAAAAGGGAGAGGGTTAGAGAGCAAAAAGAAATGAGCACTGTTGGCAAACAGAGGCCTAGCAACCGCAGGAGACACGACAGAATTTAGACTGTGGCAGTCGAAAGGTGATTATTAAATGAAGCAAACCCATAAAATGTAGGTCCACATTTAGCCAATACACCAATTACGTAACGCGCTGAATGGTCGACAGCATTGTGTATTCCGAACCACAACTTTTCATTACAGGATTATGTATCTGAGCCATTAGAGTCAGGATACAACCAGCCATGCATGTTCTTAGTCCGTGTGGTCAAAATCTTACTCAACTACTCCACTGTAACAGAACAAAACACAGCAAAAGTGATCCTTTTTCTATCATAACCACAGTGCACACCATAGACCACATGAGGAACGTATTAGACGACGTGGACCTCAGAACTCCTACAGCATGCATGGCATTATGATTAATCCAGGCACACAAATCGGACTCTATCCATCCATGGACACAGAGTGGCCTGTTTTGTCTTAAATGACAAAACAAAATAAACAAAACCATATTTTCTCCTTCAGTCCTTAAAGGACTATCATGTGTGGGAGGTGTTTCTAGAATGTGTGTGTGTGTGTGTGTTTTTTTTGGTCCGAGAAACCCAGATTCATTCTTTGAAGAGTTTGAACAGCTAACCGCTTTCAGATGTGTCGGCGTGCTGCTTTATGGGCGAAATAACAGCCAAACCTACACATGGGCTGTGCTGAGGTCCAGAAGCAGAGGCGACCACTACGATGACCACTACACTCTACACTAAATTCTACACCTGAGTGCAAACTCCCTCCTACTCTGTTTTGTCTCAGTGCCGCCATAAATCTCCCGCGTGACTCCGTATGAAAAAGTGAATGGTGATAGCAGTGGCCTCAAACGAGATACCAAAGTGAAGCCAAACAAACAAAGAGAGAGCCCTTCCTTCCTTCCTTCCAGAGAAATTCAAAACCACCTTAATGTGCCAAGAGGCCTATAGGGTGTGTGTGTGTGAGTGTGTGTGTGAGAGTGTGTGTGTGTGTGTGTGTGTGTGTGTGTGTGTGTGTGTGTGTGTGTGTGTGTGTGTGTGCATGACAAAGGCTTGGTGAGAGGCGCTTCCTCTGCGCACCGCGATGCTCCGTTCAGAGGTGTAGCTCCACAGCCTCCAAAGACACTAGCTTGTTGACATCAAAAGGTGTTCTGAGGCATTGCATCAAACAAGAACAGACAACACAGGCCAAGATCTCTCCCTCCCTCTCTCTCTCTCTGCGCTCTACTTTGTTTGCGGGTGGATTGTTTGCTTTGTGCGCAGACAGGAAGCCGGGGTTTAGGGTGTCTGTAGCCCCAGTCTAGTGGGACATTAAGCTTTGGAATGTGGAGAGAGGATGAAGTTTCTGAAGCATTCAGGAGCTACGACGCCGCAAGCCTGTATTTGTTCAGAATCTGGGTTGTGAATGCACCATTATCTATTAATGCACATTACATAAGGTGCTATTGGAATCCATGTCACACAGAGACACCTCCAGAGGGCTTCCAGTATACCCTCTGAGAGACAGCCCCAACAGAGATGAATCAGCCTGAGCAGCACAGACTTATCTTGAGGCTGCACAATGTACAGGCAAGCAGGCTTCCCCCCGCATATCTTTCCACTATTTACCCTGCACCTGTGCAAAGAAATGGATGTGTGCTTTTCTGGGATCAAACGGCTAGACTGTGTCCCAGGACAGGGCTCTGGACAGCCTCTCTCTTACCTCCCAGGGCTCTGCCCACGCTTGACCGTCACTCAAAATAGCACCTTCTGTTGTTGCCCTGATGAGCTCATCACCGTGTGCTGTTCATCACCAAACCAACGGTGCGTATCTATCTACCAGTCTCATACAAAGCGGTATCAAAAAACCTGTCTCGCTGGATTCAGTCCACAGAGCCCAATACACTGAATACAGGGGTGTATGTACCGGTATGCATGTTTACCTCCGCCAAGGAGGTCATGGTTTCATTGCTGCTTGTTGGGTTGGTTGGTTTGTCAGCAGAATTAAGCAAAACTTCCAGGATGGTTTTCGTGAGACTGGGTGGAGAGGTGGAGCCTGGACCATTACATTTTGGAGCGGATCAAGGAGCGAATCCAAGATGTCTCCCCCAATTTCTTTAACGTGGCGAGAGGGCATCTGGCATCGACAGACGTCTGCGCTCTCCAAGTGCCCCTCAAGTTTAATTATAGAAGTAATTCTATTTTCCCATTTTTATGTTCTCATTTTCATCTTCAACAGAGAACAAAAAACAAACCGACCTTTCCAATTCGGCCCTGATGAGTATCCTCTAAACCACTGAAATGATTGATTAAAACAATGGAATCAATTAGGAATTCCTTAACCGACACCAAACCAACAGCAGTAATGATGACCATAATAGAGAAAAAAAATCATATACTCCCTTGACTGCTCTAAGGCTTGCAAAATGAAGTCCTCTTGGAAAAGAACTAAAGCCTTCTACGAGGGACTGGGGGTTTATGTGGAAACATACCTTACACACTAAAATGTAATAACCTTTGAGTCTCCTGGTGTTTTGCTTGGCTGAGAGCTGGCCGAGATCAAACACAGACTGGGGTCCAGCAGACTTAGCCAAAAACCTCGGCGCTGAGCAGCGGGCTCCAGACCCAGGTATTTTCTTTCCCCTCGCAATACGCGACAGACGGCCGACCCGGCGCAGCGCAGCGTTAAACCCTGCCCGCGACCGACCGGCCACGACGGCGACCGCAAGACGTCTGCGCTCACACGGTCATTCACACGAGCGATGGCTGAGTCGGCGCTTAAGGCTTTTTGTCTCTTCCACTCTTCTAACATTCTCCACCTTCTTCCTCCCTCACTTCTTTTCCTCCTCTTCTCCTTTTTTCCCCTCTATTCCCCCATTTTGTAACTAATTCAGCCATGATATACTGCTGGGCTGGAGGCATAAAAGTCCTCCTGGCGTGCAGAACAAAGGCCTAACGTTTCAGAGGGGCTGAGACAAAGCACTATGCCATTCATCACCCGCGATGATGATGAATTGAGGCAATAACTTTGAATTAATGGTGAATTAATTACAACACAAACAATAAAACCAGTAACACGGATCAGATTAAAATGAAGGCGTTCCCCCTGCTCTTCAGATCGACAAGAAATACAACCACCTCAAAGCAAAGGTCCTACACCTCCTCCTCACGCAAGCTCACGTGCCTAATGGATCATTGAAAAATATGGATTAAGAGATACTTAATTACATGGTTACCAAACGGCGAAACACAACTAGGTGTAAAAGCAGTGCTCTCGGATCTGACTCATCAGTGGGGAGTGGATGGCAACTCTGTTCTCCAGGGCGCACTAATCCTTCGCCCCCCTCCTGGACTAGGTCTTGGCATATAGCGAGCAAACATCTTCAAAGGCCCTTTGCAGTATAAATATCCTCAAGTAAATAAACACACAATCTGCCTGCAGTGTCAAAATGTCTTTTTCCCCCCATGAAACACATGCCCGCGCAAGGCTTGCTTTTTAGCACACGAGTCTGCTCGCACACACAGACACACATGTGGGAGTGTTTGCTCATACACACGTAAACACAGCCTTTTTTCCCACATTGGTGTCGTTACACACACACACACGCATACACACACACACACACACACAAACACATCCTAACACTCTGGAGAGACTTGAGTTGAAGGAGTACATTCTGAAGTATCTTGGTCTCACAGGTGTTGACAGTGGACCGTATAGTGTTTGTTTTGGCCGGCTAGGAGGCAACTTCCAAGCGAGGAGTGGAAATTGAAAAAAGCGCAATCAACGAATCCCTGAATTTGGTCCATCTAGCTCCGAAACAATGCTTCAAGGCAAGAGCACACAACTACCCCTTCCCCCTCTCTTCAACCCTTAGCTTGAGCACCCCCCACCCCCACCGAAATAGTACCCCACTGCCACCCCCCATCCCCCTTCAAAAAAAGAAAAACACTCAGGCCCAGCCCCCACTGCACCCCCCAACACACACACACACACACACTCCTCTCGTCCCCCCCGCCCCTCTCCCAGGCTGGGCCCTTCTCCTGCTCCAGGATCTGCGCTGTACAAACCAGGAGCAGATGTGCGCCGGGGCCGCGCTAAAAGACCCCGCTGTTCTGGATGGCAGCCACATGCTTTCCATTCAGAGATGAAGGCTCACAGCGCCCCTTCTTGTGAAGCCAATTTCAAGAAAAAGAGAGAAAAAAAGAGGGGGGTGGGGGGAAAAACACACAAACACACACACAGACACACACACACACACACACACACACACACACACACGCTCACACTCACACACTCACACCCACAAACGATACACTTTTCAGATGCCTTTATAAGTAGTTCCTCAGGAATGAAGACCGCATGGGCCTTAAACATTTTCCCATACACACAAACCCCAACATGACACCATCAACAAAACACCTATTCCTCTCTTCTCAGGAGAGAGAACGTACAGCTTCCATAAGGAAAAGGGGGTTTCTCTCACACACCGAGAGAGAGAGAGACACACACTTCCCAATGGTATGATTCGGTGAGTATTCCCCTGCATTTCTCAGACATGTATGACGAGCCTTCAGTAAAACACTCACACTAACGCAGACTGTCAGCTCCTGCAGTCGCTCACTAGCGAGAGGGAACATGAGAAGAGCAGTTCTGTGTGCAAAACGATGAGAGGGGGGTGGGAAAAAAAAGATGTCTGTGTATGTGACAGCATTAAATAGGCCAGATATCCTTGCCCCTTTTCCAAGCTAAATAGCACTGATTCAAAACGAAATTTTTGAGTAAGAGATGCGACCGCATGCCAGAACTTGACGTGATCCAAACAAAACATCCCTCTCTGGACCCGATCGAGCGAAAACGTTTCTTTTATCACACAGAAATATATCTCATTCGCAATGGATACCTGTAGCACATACAACACAACGGTGAGGCCACTGGAGTCAAAAGAACCAGACACCACGACTGGCAGTACTCCACCAACAACGTGTCTGTACCTTCCATAGAACAGAGCCTAGCTGTGCCGCTACTGGGTTACCTTAAGTAAATCTCTCCTAAGCAAATGTCTCATTCACAGGTATTTGATAGTTTTTCTATCCTGACATGCTGACTTGTACAGATATTTTGCAGATTCATGTGGGTTTAATTCCAAGGGAAAAGGGCCTGTCTTTCAAACTCGCATAAGTGCAAACAGACCACGTCCCACTTAAGAACAAAGTTTCCAGTTTTTCCTCCTTGTAACAATAGTCATTGTTTTAAGCTGCACGCTGTTTACACAGCCCAACTTGGCTAGGGTTAGACCCGGGGAAGCCTGATACAAGGGGCAGTGTTGAAAAGCTTGAATTAGAACGCCATTATTTGGGCACCCAGGCATGTTTTAGAAGGGGCCAGATAACAACTCAGGATGTGTGTGTGTATGTGTGTGTGTGTGTGTGTGTGTGTGTGTGTGTGTGTGTGTGTGTGTGTGTGTGTGTGTGTGTGTGTGTGTGTGTGTATAAAACAGCTATGACTGTTGATGTTTCCAGGGCTGAACCACAGTGAACCGTCAGAGGGTGTAGCCAGGCGAAGGGCAGCAATGGCGTGCGCGCTGATTAAGACCGTAGAGTGGCCCCTCTTGTCAAGGATTCCCACCAGTGGCACAGCGGCCCTCTTTTTCTTGGCAGCGAACCAGGAAGCTCCTCCACAGTTCACGTGGCCCCCGGTGATCTCCATGACTCACAGCAGCCAGGTGTCCGCACACGGTCCAGCGGTCCTCAGCACCTGCCGCCTGCTGTCAGAACAGCCCCCCCCCCCCCACCAGTCCCCATCCCCCCTGTCCACGACTGTGGCAAACTCACCCAGCTGAATCACCACCTTCAGCTCCTCACATCTCCTCACCTGAGACTCCTGATTACTTCTCTCTCTCTCTCTCTCTCTCTCTCTCTCTCTCTTTTCCCCCTCATCCCAGGGACTGCTTTCATCACTGAGTCATCTGTTGTCTATCCGAGAGCTCCCCATGGTGCAGAAAAAGGGCCACTCTCTCTGCCTCTCCTCTAACACCTTCAGTCCATTTGGACTGAAATATGTCTAGGTGTTTTACTAAGATGGAGAGAGAGAGTGTGTGTGTGTGTGTGTGTGTGTGTGGGGGGGGGGGGTCTGGGATATGAACAGCCATCTCTTTATGAGCCCTTTCCCCCCACAGACCCATCCCCCAGGACAGGAGGGGGACATGAGCGCGCTGTGGCTCCACTGATACCAGAGACCTCTAATAACTCCTGGCTCAGGCTTTGAAGTCGAGGCCAGACAGCTAAGGAATCCGAAGCCCACCCCCAGCCCAGCTCCAGCCCCAGCCCACAACCTCCCAGCCTGCCTGACAATGAGGGGAGGGGGGGGGGGGGGACTCAGACCCACCACCAGATACTATTGCTAATCAGGATTTCATATGAGCAGTTGAGACATGGCAGTCTCAGCTTCAGCTACAATTTGAATTGTATTACATTAGTCAGGCCAGCACATACAGTAAATACAAATGTTAAGGCAAAACAGAGGGTAGGTCATAATACTTCTTTACAATGCCTAAACAGAAAGAAGGATAGAAATGCCCCTTCAGATCGAATAACCTATAAGTGCCTATCTTAGTGTAATTTTATTATCAGATATTCATACTTATCATTTAAACCTCTGACTGTACACTTATGCATTAACTACCAGAAACAGCAAGAGATTTGGAGAAACAAAGTCACAATATCAATGTCTAATAGAGTGAAGAGTTGTGTGGTGACCAGGTGGAGAAGAAAGGTTGATAAAGGCTGGTTTCACCTTCAGTAGCTCCAGATCATGTCTTGGTGATATGGAAAGAATAACAAGTTGTCCTTGACTCGTCTGCTTGAAATCTGATCTCTGCCATCTAAAAGATTACTCATACCTTACTGGCCCAACGGCCTGTTCATCTCATAGAGGTCATCTCCGAGTTCCTCTGAACTGAATGAGTGACAGGTTTATTGAATGATTTAACTGTTGTCCTGTCAAACCTTTCATTAGGATATGGTACTGGACCAGCAACAAGCAAAATGGAGAAGGCATTAAAACCCCTTTAACCTACTCTAAGTTGCGGAGCAATACAATTTCAGATCATAAATCTTCAGATGATAACACTACGGAGAGTATCCCTGTAATGCAGTCGGCTTAGAGCTGTTTATAATACCATTGTCTCATGCTTAAATGCCACATGATTCTAAAAATACACCTTTCATTCATTTTTTCCTCCCCACCTCAGCAGAGGACGACATGAAACGATGGATACCACCGCACGCTAGAAGTCCCAATCTGTCCCAGGCCTCAGTGGAGCCCATTAAGGATGGAGAATTAGGCAAAAACAAAAACAGATAGCAACGGAATTCATCCACAATGGGAACAAAGTCTTTGTCATCTTCAGAGTAAAAGAGAAAGAAAAAAAAACAGTCATGTCAACAGTTTTCATGTCTGGTACCCATTAAGACGTTCAGTGCCCACCCCCACTACCTCACTGCTGGTTGGAGGGCTGGTTTCATTCCTCGTTGCTTCAGTGGAACTGCTATTCATGTCTACAGTTTAAACGCGTTTCCAGCAATCCCCACACAAAGACGGTTTGAGTGACACTTCTGGGAGTTCAGCGGAATTTCCATATCTCAAAGGGGAATCTGACATGACAGCAACTCATTAGTGTCCTACCCACGTATCTAGTTTAAGGGTGGCTGTGTTCAACAAAAACAGCAAAACAAACAGTTTCTGTGATTACCACAAACAGGAACAATGAGCTTTTCAGAAGGATTGGTAGATCAGTGAATTTTCCACCATTATTAGCAATAAAGCAATTTGTGCAATTCCTGGACCAAAAACTACTTAGAAAAATAAGCAAAAACTACTGGTTCACAATTCAGCAGTTTATCTCCCATTAAATTTAGGGACTCATAAGTGCATATAAGACTCAACTCACATGACAAACTCAAAGACAAGTCAGTAAGGAAAAGACTAGATCATCTACAAATTTCATGTTTCCATCATACCACTCTGTTGAGGACCACAGAATGACTCGAAGAAACGTCAACTTTAATGCACACACTTAAGGAAGACAGAAGTTGCAGGCCAAAAGTTGTAGTCGTGTTTCCCCTGGTGGGAACATTGTCCTGACAAATACATTCTTGGCCCCTCTGGAAATGCTCCGCAAAAACATGGAGGGAGCGCTGTGGTCATCAGCGGTCAGGCTTAATGACTGTGATTTCACCCATAACTCTTCCAGGGGAGCCACCCACAGGGCTGGAGATGGCACAGAGCCACCAGGCCTCCAGCGGACCCTCTCAGCCGCTCTGTCTGAAGCCACCCTGCCCTTGCACCCTTCAACATGACGTGCTAATTGAAGTGATGTAATATTGAGCCACAGATCATTGCCTGCCGGGAGCTCACACTATAATGGGAACCATTGAAGGAGAGAGAGAGACACAGGACCCTGTGATGCAGCCAGCGGCCGCCAAAGCAGCCCTTTACACACACACACTCTCTCTCTCTCTCTCTTTCTCTCTCTCTCTCTCACACACACACACACACACACACACTCTCACACACACACACACACACGCACACACACACACAGACACAAAAACAAATGCACACATGCGTGCACGCACACACACACACACACACCTTCGTCTGAGCTGCACCCACAGTGAGGTAACAGGGTCTATAGATGCCATATTGCCAAAACTGGCCTTAGGGTTGGGGCTGTCAAATGCTATCAGGCGTAGCAGGGGATAACCAGCACGGCACCTTTGTCCTGGTGCCAAAGATGACACGTAAAAACAACAGCAACGACTCTCGTCTTCAGGAAGACTTCAACAAGTCTTTGCAGAGGGCCTTTGAACGCGAGGCCCACTTCGTTTGGTTTGTTTTCACATCTTGTGTTGTGATGACAATAACTCTCCTGTGCCTCAAAAACTTTTGAACTGTCAAACGTCAAGTTTCTCAATGAATGATGCACGTCTGTAGGCCTACCTACCGCAACGATTTCCTTTAGCCCACCAGAAACAGATCAAGTAGGCTACGACTATAACAACATTTACCCTTTATTTAGACACACACACTTAAACAAATATATCCCGTTGAATACTCAAAATATGTTATCAAAAATCTTTTAAAATACATCATTCGTGATTGAAATGCCGTTGGCTTTGGAGAAAATTGGGATAACGAGTGACAATGCTATCCATCTAATACAGATGTCAAACATAGGCTACCAACAAAGCATGTTACTTAGCCTATATTTACTGTTGTTACAAGTATACGCTAGTAGCCTACCCTTTCACCGTAGACATAAAAACAACCGCGTCTTACCTGGATATCCTTCAGCTTGTGTTCCGACGCGCCGTACCTCTCGCATTCTTCAGCCCCTCTCCTTGATATAAACGCGTTTACAACAAAACTGTCTCCTACAGAAAAAGGTCAAGAAGGTTGGGCATAAGATCGTCTCTAAGTCCAAAACAAGTGAAGAAAATCATAATACAAAAGTTAATAAACGATATGCATGTAACACTCACCCTCTGGATTCTCCCTTCGTTTACAGGCTGAATTGTGGACAAATGCAGAACACAAAAACAGTGTCATTATTCATACATCACGGTGTTATTAAATCAAAGAAGAGAAAACATTAAAAATCTTTCTAACTTACCATGTTTTGATTGAAGTTTACCCATGTTATTTAGTTCACCTGATCAGACCGGACAGCAATCCTTCTCAGTAAACCTACTCATTTGGTCGGAACAGTCACATTGTATCCGTCTGACAAATTGCAAGAATTACTTCCAAATTCCATCAAAGTTGTGAAACGCGCTGTTATTTCATCGACAACCTCTGAATTAAAACAGGACATCAACGACAGAAGTTTAAAAGGAACACTTAAATGAACCCTAGTTGCTCTTAAGTCATCCACTCCCGCTTGCTTCCTCCGTAGTCCTGAAGTTCAAAAAATGTGTTCCAAGCTACGAGAGAAGCACAAGCGCTGAGACTGAGCTCAACCAAGCACTCCGCCTTCAGCACCAACGATGCCCTCTAAAGGAGACGTTGAAAGCGCAATGGCGCAAACATTTTTATGGCTTTGCTCAAAACAGGTTCTGTGGTCCGGTTCAAACAAATGCCTTGCGTTGTTGCCTAATGGAAATGAACACCTATATATTTATTTCATTAACCCACGCTGTCTTCAAATGTTTCATTAAGGAAACGTGTTTTTACAAGTGCTTATACGCACACGCCTTGGCCACTTCGTCCAGTGATATAAGCCTTTTTGTGAATCAGTGATTTTGAATCTCATTCCCAACAGATTAGAATACTACATTTTGTAAATGAATGAGAAATGGGTGTCATACTACATTTTGTAAATGAATGAGAAATGGGTGTCATTCACAGTATTTCTTGTGCTTTGTTATAATTTGGAGATGTTTTCGGTCAGCATTTTAACTACATGAGTTACTGGCTATTGCAGTTGTATGTAATAAAGGTGTGTACTGTCACAGTTTAAGACAGCATAGCTGTTCTGGAGTTCCCCAGTGTGACTTTATAGCAGCCCAGCTGGCACACTTAAGACTTGTTTCTTCAAACATGACAGTTTCTTTCACACATGTAGGGTGTGCTTCGCCTCCACCTGCCTGTTGGCCTAATTTACCAATTGGTCCTGTTGTGTTTTGGCAGTGGCCATAATGGCATAATGCTGTGATGTCAGGCTATTCACCATTGTGGTTTAAAAGGTATCTTCACAGCATATCCACAAAGTTTCTCATTGTTGGTATAATTATTAAAACAGGTCGAAGCTTGCATTACTTCCAAACTCCTGGGTTAATCTCTGACTTACTAAGGACACTGTTTTTTGTGTGCAAAAGGTCCTTGAAATGAAGACTGAAAAATTGTAATGAAATTATAAACAAGCCATCTTGCTTTCAGCCAGTTCCATCAGTCACTTTTGACTAAACTTTGGGCCAAATGAAACTACACATTCTGCATTCCAAGCACATGGCCATTTTTGGTCAGAAATCATTGTTCTCCTTTTCATACACACTCACACAAGCACATCAAAAGATATTTATGCCATACCAACACATGCAAATACCTCGTCACATACTTTCTGCTGCACAAATATCCTGTTAAGCACAAACACACACACACTAATCAAGATAGATGACAAAATTAACAATCACGTTGTGGCTGATGAAAAATTAAAGGCAGTTGGCCAAAGCCCTTCACTTCTGATGCCAGTGGTTACGTGTAATTCCCAGTTGCTGACAGCTCCAGTGAAACCTGCCACATCACCATCCACCGCCTCACATATTCCACTAGCAAACCACTGGCCTAGGTCAGTCTCACTGTGCGGTCACCTTTTACCAACCAGCCTCCCTGTCATTAGGGTTTAGGGGCTGGGGTTGCACTCAGCACTGAAACTCCTCCAAGGTGACACGAGATAAACACCCCCCACCACCAGCAGCATCGAAAAACTCTGAAGCTCTGGACAGATCCGATGGCCATCGCATCCTGAGCCCCACAGTTGGACGGCAGCCAGGACAATAGTCTGCAGGCCCGAACACTATGGATAGGGTGTGATTAGAGAGATGGAGAGTGAGTGAGTGTGTGTGCAAGTGTGTGTGTGTGAATGTGTGTGTGCGATACGGCAGGATCAGAGCTGCCTGTCAGAGCCGGCCCCTCAGATCAAGCGGACGGGATGAGCAGACATTTGCATAGCTCATTGATGGCAGCAGCCTTTGATCCCCTCTGCTGAGCCTAATCATCGTCCGCTTTTCCCCTCCTCTGTGGCAGAGCTTTCAGGCGCTCGCTTTAGAGCGAACCCCCCCCCCCCCCAGCTCTTTATCTGTACCGCTCACTCCATCTCTCTCATCTCTATCTCCACTCACAGATGCATTGCAGCTTTTGTGAGAAGTGGGAACAACACTGGGCTGGGGATAGGGAACTGTAGTGTGGATAAGGAACTGTAGTGATATGGATAGAGAACTGTAGTGTGGATAAGGAACTGTAGTGATATGGATAGAGAACTGTAGTGTGGATAGAGAACTGTAGTGTGGATAAGGAACTGTAGTGATATGGATAGAGAACTGTAGTGTGGATAAGGAACTGTAGTGATATGGATAGAGAACTGTAGTGTGGATAGAGAACTGTAGTGTGGATAAGGAACTGTAGTGATATGGATAGAGAACTGTAGTGTGGATAGAGAACTGTAGTCTGACATGGATAGGGAACTGTAGTCTGACATGGATAGGGAACTGTAGTCTGACATGGATAGGGAACTGTAGTGTGACATGGCATGCACTTTGTAGACTTCATCATCTTCACAGAAGTGAGAGAGGGGGGGTTTTGTCCAGGATGGGAATCCGCTTCCAGTGAGACTAACAGGATGTTGACACAACGCGGCAGAGACGCTGAAAGGAGACCAATGAAGACAAACACATTGTTAAAGACCACACCATTAGGCGTTCATGGCCTGTCCATTTCCTGACTGCTGGTTTTGCGAGCCATTTTGAAGTCATAACTAGCCCAGCACTTTGAAAACCCATGGAGGACATTGCATCCAAATGGCTGTTGTAAAACAACAAGCCTGTGCATTCATTGTAATGGGTGCTGGCAAAGTTAGCACCCACAAAGCACAAGATGGTTCCTGTTAACACAAGAGGCTTTACATTGAGTGGTTTCCCCCAAATGCGGACTTTCCACTCATTTCAGTAAAGTTGAGCACTTGATTGTCTCAAACAAAGAGACGTGTATCTTTTTTAATTCCCCTAAACAACCTCAAACGCCCTGCGCTGTTTCCATTTACGCATCCACACGTCTCTTAACTTCTCACTTAGCGGAATTAGCATTGGCACTTGTGTCAATATTCCATTGCTGAAGGCGATGTACCTGAACAACCGTTGAGAGGATAAACATCATTGTGTTTGTTTATCTTGGGGTTCTCTGCCAGTGTCTAACCACTCAGGCCAGTGATGTAAAACTGTAACAATACGTCTTTTCACCCCCCCCCCCCCCTCTCTGATGAGTGCATTTAAACAGCTGCCCACATTGGACAGAGAACTGAAGAGAAAGACGGAGGGAGAAAATAGCCCCCAGACATTATAATTACGGCTTTTATTTATCAAGACTGCTTTCGCTGTTCATTCTTCTTTCACCCACCACTCTCTCTCTCTCTCTCTTTCCCTTTCTCACTGACGCCTCTCAGTTTAGCGCTGCTGAGAGAAGCCAGAGCAGTGTTGGCGTGCAGGTGCTTACCTGCTCTAAACCATCAGACTGACAGAGAAGGTGCTGACAAATAGGGTCATAAACCGCAGTTGGAGCGCAGTATATTTATACCATTGCAATCAGTTTAATTACAAGCCTCCGCAGCCCAATGGGAAAGATGGGCCGCCAGAAGGGAAAGGACCTGGGTTCACTAGGTGTTAAAGCAATGATGCACAGCAGCTTATAATTATGTATAAAATAAAACCTTTATGATTTTCAAAATAATGGCTGTGAAATTTAAGCAATATCATTACACTCAGTCTGTCATTAGAGAAGGTGCTTTTTTTGCTCTTCTTTAGCAATGGTATGCGAGGCAAACCCAGAGTCACTGGAATGCTGGTTTGTAAATCAAATGAATCTTCCTGCTGGAAACAGGATCAAATAGTGGGTGTTGAGTAGCAGATTTGCATGAGATCTTACAGCTCTGAAATGATCATCTGCGCATAACACATAGGGAGGGAAAAAAAAGATAAACAGGTATGTGACTTAACACATCCCATTTTATACTTGACAGCATAACAGCCGCCAGGATTAGGCTTTGAAGTTGAGTTGCAGTCTGTTGGCCAATATCAGACAAAGCCCTTATTGTATGAAGCGACAGGCCGCAGATTGGTTTACACAGAAAGCACTCGCAGAATGCAAAACATGCAAATAAAGGATGGAAATACTGCTCTGCTCACAACACCTGTGAGTACTCGCCTAGAACTGACAAAATGGGCTCATTTATTCTCCGGAATCAATGTTGTGTTGTATGTAGTAAACAGACAAAGCAATTTTGATGTCAAAACCTATTTCATATGGGTCACATACTTGTTTGATAATTGACATAAGTTTCTTTCCTATTACATTAACCTAATATCACCATAGCAAATTGTTCCTGCATCCCAGCTCACCATTTTTTAAAATAATATTTTAAAAAAAAAATAAAAAAATTACAAATTTGCATATTTCTGTATCTTTGTGCCATCTAGTGGCCTTTTGCGATACATCTTGAAGACCAAAACCAAACACTCTCTCTTTCTAAGTCATCACTGGATATATTGATATTATATACAAATATTGTCCTGTTTATGTAAACCATTGACTGTCATTAAAAATAACGAAAAAAATAATTAAAAACATTTTAATGGAAATGTTATCCAATGTTATATAAACAAAACAAAACAAAAACACTTTGGAACAACAAAATATTGAACCCGAGTTAGCATGCAATAATATTGTTTGGCTGAAGCTGGTGAGCTTTACATCCTGTACACAAACATATGACTGTTTTTTTTTTTTTTTTTTAAATCACCTGAGTGAAATTTGTTTGTTTTCAACACAGATATTTGGAAATTGGCAAAAATACTTGAACATTTGTGAAAGGAAGATTGTATGATTATACAAACACGCAAGAGAGCAGGAAGAGAGAAATAAGAGAAGAGAGGAGGCAAAAAAGGGAGAATAAAAGTGCTAGATGCTAGAAGATGTATACTGTACAATACCCCAGCATGTTATTAGGGTCTTAACACATCAAGACTCAGGTTAAGCTCCAAAGTGCATTTCTAGTGCTCCTGGAGTCTTGACTCTCATGTTGGCTGTCAGTCCCTTTGCAAGGAATCAAGACACACATTGCACTGATGTTCAGCTCAATAAAATACATTCATGCAAACTGCATAGAACTGGCATTACACATATTTGAGTCAAGCCTAAATGCCTGGAGAGTTCAGATTTAGGTCAGTGGGATGTTATACAGTAGTTATTAGTTGGTTCTGAGTCACATGCTAAACCGGTCTACTGGTGCTAGTGTGAGTGTGTGAGAGTGTGTGTGTGTGTGTGTGTATGTGTGTGTCATACACAGTTAACCAGATGTGTTCGCTCCTCTAACTGTTTGTCTACAGCCTTGTCCAGAGCCTTCAGGAATCCTTCCAGGGAAGTACTGGGGGTCTATGTAGGAAGAACAGGCAGTTAGTTAAGCCAAATGACTGACACAGACAAGGCAACTCTAAACTGTCCAACTACAGAAGTAACATCAGAGTAGTCAGGTACCTTCACAAACAGGGCATGAGCCAAAAAGGGAAGTTTCCTCAATGCTCTGCCACTGAGCCCTTTGCTCTTTCTGAAAACAAAAGCAAAAACTTGGTCAACATGGTTCCCACATTTTATGGGTCATGACCAGTTTTCTTCCACAAGCCCTGCCTAACACAATAATCCAACAACAACACAATAATACAATAGTCCAACAAATATGGCAGTATTAACAATATTGATGTGTATGCACATTCAAAAAATGATCAATGTTAATGAATAAATACACTGGAACTACACAATTACAGAGTATGAATGTTCAAACAAATTTAAAGCTGCAACATTACTATCAATACTAACAGCACAATATACAGAAAATATCATCAATATTTTCCTATTCACGATTCCACAAGCAGACCAGCCACACGCACTCAGGCAACATAATGTCCAGCATCTTGACATAAAACATAGCAGAACAGAGCACACAAGCAGAACAGAGAGCATCAGAGGACAGCTGAGTACAATAGTGAGATGTGACAGAGGACAACTGAGTGCAGCTGAGTACAATAGTGAGATGTGACAGAGGACAACTGAGTGCAGCTGAGTGCAATAGTGAGATGTGACAGAGGACAACTGAGTGCAGCTGAGTGCAATAGTGAGATGTGACAGAGGACAACTGAGTGCAGCTGAGTGCAATAGTGAGATGGGAGACGGTGCCTGTAGCAGAGGGAGACTCACATGGCTATGGTCCTGAGGGCCAGACTCAGCTGGGACACGTTGCTCTCCTTGAAGTCCATGGTCTGCAGCTCAAACATGGTGAGCAGCTGCTGCCGCGGGTAAATGATTTGACACTGCAGACAGAGAGAGGGGACAGGTTGAACAACAGTCAGTGAAAATAAGGTCAGCTAGTGTTGTCTCTATTGGCTGTTTTATCAGCGGCCCCTGCATTGTATAATCACTTCTGCAACACCTTAGAACAACATCAAATCAAGTCAGGACAGAATCATAAACCATTATAGAGCCAGCTGACCTAAAGATGTTAGAGGATAATCTACTACAAAAGATAGATTGCACCCTAATCGCTCAGCATAAATCACCTCTTGAGGCATGCTGCCAGGCTTTCAAGTAATATAGCATTGCACAACTCACACAATAAACAAACAAAAACAAAAAAAAAGCATTTCTCTCATAAAAGATCAATATTAGAAAAAACAAAACACATTTGAGAGACTGTGCGTAAACAATATAAAAATCAATCATTACAAATTCCAATGGAGCTTGTCATGAGCCAGACAGTGAGTTTTTGTTTTTTTAAAGTATATTTTTTGGGGCTTTTTTATGCCTTTAATGCGACAGGATAGTGGAGAGTGACAGGAAGTGAGTGGGAGAGAGTCGGGGTGGGATCCGGAAAGGACCATGGGGCGGGAATCGAACCCGGGTCACCGGCGTACGGTGCAGGTGCCCCAGCCAGTTGTGCCACGGAGTTTGTGGGGTGAGGTGATCGGTATGGACCAGACCACCCCTGACACTGTCCTAACAGCATGCGGTGCGAGCGAGCGTTAGCTACAAACTCAGTTTGATTACATTGATTTCAAGTGGAAGGTCCTAACTGGAGTCCTGAACAGTGCTGTGCAGTACGATGTGTTTTGAGCAGAACTTTTATTGGACGTCCGGTTTCTATTTTCTCTGTCATCGGTGTAGTTCTGCTATTTTGAACGAGAAAATATGATACAATAGAACAGATTCCGTGTGGACAGAGATTGCTCAATGCTACACCACAATTGGACGTTTGCATGCAGTTAGGATAAGTCTCTGGCGTGCGTTTGTGAGGTGAGGTGATCGGTATGACCCAGACCAGCCCTCAGTCTCTGGGGTATGGAAGTACTGCACCTTCATGAGCTCCTCCAGACAGGACAGGTAGATGTTAAAGATGCCCTCCACTGAGGGAGGCCCGATGTACTGTTTGATATCAGCACGGTCCACAAAGGCCAAGTCTATCTTCTCTGTAACATTGGAGGTTGTGAGGATCACCACATTAGGATGCCTGGGTAGATGAGAAAAGAGAGTCGAATGATGTCAGACATACTACAGGAAAAAACTAATCAAGTGTAAACTAATGGACTCGTTACATCAAACAACTTTGACAAGTTTTGGGAAAGATTCTTGAAAGACTGTAGTCTTTTGAGTAAAGCTTGAATGGGGGTCATTAGTTAAAAGACTACAGTCTTTCAAGAGTCTTTCCCAAATCTTATTAAAGTTATTTGGTGTAACGAGGACATTAATGACAAATTTAAATAATTTGCCGTGTATAAGTTCGAACCAATCACTTGTATCTTCCAACACTTGTTTGTTTAAAGGGTCTATATGCAAGCCACTTATTGTAAAATCATAAAATTACCATAATATGCAATCAGAGATTAAAGAAACATGTTATTTTCAAATACTGTCTTCAATGACAACAATGGTAGAGCCAGGATATTCCCAATTCAAACTTTCATTTGCAGCCTGCAAATACTGTTTATGTTTTGAGTTTTTGTTTTGGCCTGCTGCGCCACACTCCAATTTACCAATCACACAGCTAGTAGAATTTTGACCTTTGGATTGCCAGAGTTGCCTACTTAATGCTCTCAATTGTTTTGATTTTGGACTGCAATTCCCGTTTTAAATTCTGGTGGTCATTCTTACATATAGCACCTTTAAGACAATCTTTGAGAACTGCACATAATGACATCTGTTAATTTCAACGCAGAAAACACAGTGTAGAATAGACCTGACTGGATAAGACATGACCTACTGACCGCTTAATCTGGTCCAGTTGCGTGAGGACAGAGTTGACCACGCGGATGGCGTCCGAGGGCTCCGTGCCGGCCTGGGACGCATTACGGGCTGCCGTCAAACTCTCCACCTGCGCGTGGCCCAACATGGCATTTCATCAGTTTCATTTCTATTTCATTTCATGTCTACTGGCTACATTGTTTACTGGAAATGAAATGCTTTGTTATCATTCTTTTGGTGTTGCCCTAAGCAGGTGCTGTTGAATAACTTACTGTACTGTAGTACAAACAGACCTGGAGCCAATATGTAGCTTTGCATATTAAGCACAAAAACAAACTTCACAGCCAACTGATGTAAAGCTGACAATATTTGCCGCAGAATAACAGATGAGCCTCACCTCATCGATTAAAACAAAAACAAGAGCTTCTTTGTCATCAATCAACTGTTGGATTTTCTGGAACATCTTGGTGACGAGTTTCCCGCTCTGCAATCAAACATGCATGCCTCAACCAGTGATCTGACAATGCCAATGCAAAATGAAGGTGTGACAGGAAAAAAGGCATGAAAACCGCTGTAGACAGAAGTACCTCTGAAAACCACTTGGAGAAAAGACTGTGGCTGTTTATCTCCACAAATTGCCCATAAGTGTACCTGTGAGAAACAGATTTATAGAGATTACTAATGACCAGCGTGGGAGTAGATGGCTTGGTTTTGCGAGCTCTTTATGACTTTCTCATACCTGTTTGACAGTCTGATGGAGAGCTTCTGGGCAAGCGCTTTGCACAGTGACGTCTTCCCTGTGCCTGGGGGTCCTAACGGCATGCGATTACACGAGTCCATGAAACACAATGGGTGCACATATCAGGTGAATAAACACAGTCTGTCCCAGGACAAGTAAAATAATATATAGGTCGAACATGGCACAAAACAAATCTGGCTCATACCATGAAGTAAAACCACTCTGTTCCATGCAATCAGGTTACTATCAACATTTTTGTCGGAGAAGAAAATCGTTGTAGAGACGTAGTCCAGAAGCTGGTGACAAAAAAGAAAAAGAAAAACAGAAAAGAAAACTGAATGGTGAATGAATAAGTGAAGCTATATGGTTGCTCTTAAATATCATATTAAAAGGGAAAGTACCTGAGTTTTAACTCCACTATCGTAGATCAGGCTCTCCCAGATGCCATGGAATTCAGCTGTACGTAAAAGTAATATCAAACAACTTATGACTGTTTTGTCATGCTATTTACATTAACGATTATATGTACACACATTGGGGAATAAAAACAATCAATGTATAAACAAAATACATGTATGGGAAAAAAATCACTGCCAACTGCGTGGACATAACACAATTGTTATACAATTATATAACAACTCATGAGCATATGACTGTGATACAGTCATACAGTTATTTTGAAACACTGAACAGCTCATCTGTAATAAATGCTATCGATTAAAGCCGATCTGTGTCAAACTAGAAAGTAAAGGATCTCTGGAGGTCCACCTGCTGGTAGAAGCCAAGAGTTGGCTGCTGACAGCTCCTCGTCCTCCTCTAAAGTGAGCATGCTGGGGCCATCATCACTCAGGGAGAAAATGTGCATTGACAGATTGCAACTCTTCAAATCTATTGGCTGAAAAAGACAAGATGAGGCAAACACTTTAGTAGTTCATGTTACATTTAATAAGAGTCAAGGCATAAATCAGCCTGGCTCTGCAAAACCATCTGCAAAAATCCCTCTACTGAGATGGGGATACAGTTTGGCTTTAGTGAAGTTATACATATCAGTACATAAATAACAGATGTTAAATACTGTATTTAATTGTAATAATAAACATTCCTATTATTGAAACGTTCCTCAAAATCTAAATAAGCCATCTAGTCATTCACCTTAACATATGCATATAATTGGGTAGTGTTTCATGTTCTAATGTTCACCTGTCTCTCTGCATCCACAATGGCTACTGACTCTACATTCCTCTTCAGGAAGTCTTCATCAAACTCAGTCCATCTGAAGTTCCCAAATACCATGCGGTGTCGATTCAGCAGTCCGCACGTGTGCATTTTAATGTCAGCCTTCTTTGCAGTACTGTTACAACATAATCAAGCATGGGCATGTGAATGTCAGAGTATTAACACATTAATAATAATAACTGATCATGTTTGATTTTATATTTGCAAACACTTCTAGAACTGGCAGTATTCAATTATTCACCAGGTAATATAGCAAGACATATTAATGCATGCGTAGCAACTTAAAACCAGCTTCCACAAAATACTTCATGTTGGAAACCGACTGAAGCAGTACCTTCTCAATTTTACATGGACCTCCACATGGATGGTAGTATTGCTAATGCCATTGCCGTTTTGTTGAGGCTCGCCAACAACCTCCATTCTATCACCATCCATACTGAAACCAAAATAAATACATGGGTGTTACACATTTTCCCCATTTTGCTACAGTGGGATTCATTACGAAAGTTCATCTAGAAAGATCAAGAAAGTACACATACTATACAGATATAAGACGCATATGTCGAGATAACCGGTTATGTTACATGAATAACATAAGCTATTTCCAGCACTGACCAAAACTCTGGATAGTTACGTTAGCATGTCCGGTCACTTAGCAATTTGGCTAGGAGTCTTAATTTGCTCTGACAAAACTACAAAACTTTATCACGAGTTCTTTGTACGTTGTAACATTTCCAACTGTTCCGTGTAAAGTGTCAAGTCTACTAACAACCATTTAAATGACACACATACGCGACACAAAAGAAACAAGCTGCCTCACCTGACATCCAACTAAAAAACTTGAATTTAGCGCGCGGCGATGAGTTTTTATTACCCCGGAAGTAAACAGTTTCAGCTTCATTTTTGCTCCGGAAAGACATTGGTAGTGGGTTGGACAATGGGGAAATATTAGTAAACGTTATATAAAATTGTTGGTCTTGTGCTTGTATTTAACACATCATTATGGGGAAGAAACACAAAAAGCACAGGCCTGAATGGAGGACGGTTGATGGTGAGCATTGAGTTATTTTTTGTCACTTTTTACGCGTTGCAAACATTGATTTTGGTATCGTTTGAGTAGTTACCTAGCAAGTCAGCTGGCTAACTAGATAGATAGCTGTTTTGCTTTAACAACCAGTATAACTCTAACTTGAATGTCATTTGAATATCTACACTGAGATGTGAATAATACAATTAACGTTAAATATCAGAGCAAAGTAAGCGACGCACATTGTGCTCTCACCTTCATTGAATGGCTGCTTTGAAGATGCTAATGTTGCAGCATTGGTACGTGCATTCTGTTGGCAAGAAAGTCAGTGAATGCATACATAAATAACGTAATTCCTTGGGATGTGTGTGTGACACTAAGATAATGGCAAATTTCATCATGGAAAATTGTTGCTTTTCCCTGTGTCTGCGAAGGTTATGAAGACAAACCTCTGGAGAAACCATTGAAGCTGGTGCTGAAAGTGGGAGGCAACGAGGTCACTGAGCTCTCCGGTTCTGGACATGACTCTAGTTACTATGATGACAGATCTGACCATGAACGCGAACGCCACAAAGAAAAGAAGAAGAAAAAGAAGAAGAAATCAGAAAAGGACAAAGACAAGCACGTAGATGACGAGGAGAGAAGGAGACGGAAGGCAAGTGAATGAGCAGTCACTGATGACTCATTCTGCATGCAATATTCTTTGCGTGTGTGTGTGTGTGTGTGTATTAACAATTTTAGTTGCTTGCAGGAAGAAAAGAAGAAAAAGAAGGAGCTAAGGGAGCAGAGTGAAAATGCTGCTGCAAGTGCAAGTGCAAGTGCACCACCAGCACCACCACCACCACCAATTGAGCCCTTTGTTTTGCCAAAACCTGTTGAGGTGAGAACATGACAGCTGACATGCTGCTACTCTGTATCATATGATTGAAATTAGTACACCAATTTCAATATCTACATCTGCTGTTTTGTTCGTCCGTAGCCAGTAGAGGAGAAGAAGCGGAAACGGGACAAGTGTTATGCAGAGGAAGGCATCGATGAGTTCCATCCAAGGATTAAGGTTGAAGTTGAACAGGCGGGTGACAGGCCTGTCCGAGCTTGCAGGACCCAGCAAGGTAAGCTGTGTGCAGAAACCGCAAACTGTTACTCTGGGATGTGAAAGATGGTGCACAAAACTAATCAACAAGCAAGAGGAAATGTGAATTCATCCTAATGTCTTATAAAATCCTAATGAATTCATCCTAATGTCCTCATGTAGAGCAAAAAGGTAACATCTTCATATACTCAAACTAAACAGTATGAGTATGTGTAGTTGTGATGGCTGCCTGTGGACCTTAGTACACCAGAAGCTTATTTCAGTGTTTGGGTTGTGTTGTACTTGATGGAGCTTTATAATTTGTAAAATAAATTTAAACGTTTGGCTTGGTAATAGTATGTGTCAAAGATTGTGTTTTTCTTTGCTTTTGATTACAGAGAGTGAATGTACCCCATTTCAACAAATCCTAGAGCATTTCATTCGACAGCTTCAGAGGTAAGACAGTTGAAGAGGATTTTTTAGAGGATTTTTTATTTGCCGGTGTAACCATTGCAATTGGTCATAACTTTTTTTTCTCTAATAACAGGAAAGACCCCAATGGGTTCTTTGCATTTCCAGTGACAGATGTCATTGCTCCTGGTTATTCCACTATCATTAAGCACCCCATGGACTTCAGCACAATGAAAGACAAGGTCACTGAAAATGAGTACAAAACAGTCACAGAGTTTAAGGTACAGTCTGGTTAATTTAATTGTCTGATACTGAGCCATGACCATTAGTAAATGCTTTCAGTGAATTAAGCTTGCATCATTCACCTGAGTAATGACAACTAAAATTTCTCTCACATCCACAGGCAGATTTCAAGCTCATGTGTGACAATGCTATGCTGTACAATCGACCTGAGACGGTTTACTACAAAGCTGCCAAGAAATTGCTCCACACAGGGTTCAAGATGATGAGCAAAGTAAATATCTCACACCTGCCACACTAGAAGATATTTAAAATATTTCTGTTTTATGACTAAAATGTCTGACAAAAATGTTTTAATTTTGCTGCTCATTCTCATACTGGTTTTGACACCAGCTGCAGTCAACAGTGATCACTCATGTTGGAGTCAGATGCCTGTACTGTTTGCCTGTCTGTAATGGTCTCTTTTTCATCTGTCCACAGGAGCGGCTCCTGACGTTGAAGCGCAGCATGTCTTTCATGCACGACATGGATTTCTCCCAGCAGGCGGCCATTTTGGGCGATGAAGACATTGCTGCCGAAGAGCCAGAGCCTGCCGTCATCCCCATGCCTGTGGAGTCAGCCAAAAAGTCCAAGAAGCAGCCCCTTCACAGAGAGCCCCTCATCAGGTATAAGAACAGGTCCACTTGGATGGCCTCAGTAGAGTATTTAGCTATATCTTATTTGAATGAAGACTGTTTGTTTAAGTACTGTATTTGCATTCAGGTGCCTATATTCAAATGATTATGACCGGCGAATGGTAGCGTAGTTTTTTTTTTTTTTCCATTCTTCAGTAAATTTGTTGTCCACTCACCGACCCTCCAGGGTAGAGGGTAGGGCGGACACAGTTTTCTGTGAATATCTCGAGAACTGTAGGGACTAGGATGATCAAAGTTTTTTTGTACTGTATGTTGGTCTCAAGGGGCCATCTCAACCCATTCCATAACCACTCATTTGTGGTACCTAGTTAAAAATGAAAAAGCAAAAATGAGTTGTAATCACAGGTATCTTTGACTAACATGTTCAAAACTGTACAATTATGACACCCTCTGAATGGATGGCACATTTCGTGGAATTCCGTTCATGGAGGGGGGGCATACAATACATTAATTTATGTGTACATTTAGTGACTGTACCCCAATCAACCTATAGCTGGTGTGTATATATATAGTATAAGTATATATACTCTTTTGATCCCGTGAGGGAAATTTGGTCTCTGCATTTATCCCAATCCGTGAATTAGTAAAACACACTCAGCACACAGTGAACACGCAGTGAGGTGAAGCACACACTAATCCCGGCGCAGTGAACTGCCTGCAACAACAGCAGCGCTCGGGGAGCAGTGAGGGGTTAGGTGCCTTGCTCAAGGGCACTTCAGCCGTGCTTACTGGTCGGGGTTCGAACCGGCAACCTTCCGGTTACAAGTCCAAAGCGCTAACCAGTGGGCCACGCTAACCAGTGGGCCACGCTAACCAGTGGGCCACGCTAACCAGTAGGTCACGCCATTTACATACACAAAAGTAGGGGATGGAGTAGGAGATGGAGGCAAAGCGTGACTTATTTTTGCGGAGAGAATGTCTGATCGGCAGTCATATTTTGTACCGCTATGCGGTACATCTAATTCCTGGGAGTAATGCTCATTGGTTTTCCAGTCCAGTTGGAAACATCTTGGCAATAATGATTGTGACTAAGATTAGTAACTCATTTGTTGCCAGTGTCTAATGTGTTGTGTATGTGTGTCTCCTCATGTGATCCAGTGATATTTATGAGCCAGAGGGAAATGCCTGCAGCTTGACGGACAGCACAGCAGAAGAGCATGTTCTGGCCCTAGTGGAGCACGCTGCTGATGAAGCACGAGATCGCATCAACCGTTTCATGCCCAGCTCCAAGGTACAGCAACACCCCCCTGGGCGTGCTGCAACACTGACATGTTTTTTTTTTGGGGGGGGGGGGTTCCGTATATTTTGGTTAAACCTCTGCTTCTGAATCTGTAGATTGGTTACCTAAGGAAAGAGGGAGAGGGTCTCCTCTACACTGTTGTCAATCAGCAGGAACCAGATGCGGAAGGTAGAGTTGTTCATACAGATCTAACAACATGGGTGCTTTTGTTGTCATCATTTGAATGAATGAATGAGAAGTATTGCATTACATTTCTGCTAACCCTGTTCTCATTTAGATCTTTGTGATTTTTTTGATTTTGTTTCAGAGGAGGAGACCCACCCTGTTGACCTGAGTTCACTATCAAATAAGCTCTTACCTGGTCTAACAGCACTGGGATTCAAAGACGACCGGAGACACAAAGGTGCGTCCTTTGGCGTGCACACAGTCTTTTCTGTGTCTCCTCATTAGTGTGAAGATGTGTTTATTTGGTGGCCAGTTGATTTCACAATGTCAATGTGTAAGTCATTGGTGTCCTCCTCCGCCCTTGCAGTGACGTTCCTCAGCAGTGCGTACAACACGCAGACCCTCCAGAACAACTCCATCTATCCTGACCTGCTCCCAGAGGAGATGGACGTGCTCTACTCGGCCTACGGGGACGAGACGGGAGTGCAGTGCGCCCTCAGGTAACGTGGCACAGCACCAATCAGAACTCTTGTACAGTCTTACCGGGGCTGGGAGATGGGGACTGAACTAATGGTCCTTTCCTGTGCATGGTGCCACAGTCTCCAGGAGTTTGTGAAGGGCTGCGGAGGCATCACCAAGAAGCTTGTGGATGAATTACTGGACAAGATGACGGGTGGGGATCACTCCAAATCAGTGTTCCAGATTCGACAGGTACAACATATATAGGACCTTATCAGTTAATTCCCCTGTGTTTTGTATGCCCATGTCTTAACTGGTGTCTTTTAGCAATAGTTGGTAATGGTGTGCTGTGAAAGCTTTTCTTACGCACTCTGTACTGTCCTTTTTTTCATCTGTCAGTATTTTATTGTTCCACCTACCTGCCCAGGGACTATGGTGAAAATGGGCAATATTTGCTATAATCTAGCACAATGCATCTGTTAATGTTTATTGTGCACTGTCCCTGTTGAAATAAATAAAAATTACATTACATCACATTACCGGTACATTACATTACACTATGTTGTCTAGCTGGGAACACAGAAAACATGGTGTATATCCTGGATAGCATGTGGGAACATTATGTGTTTGTCTTTAACATGATTATATACCATCAAGACTAAATTTAAAGATGATGCCAGAAGTAGTTGTTTATGAAAAAAAAACAGAAAAAAAACACTTAAGACATTTTCATAAAATGTTTCATCAAATGATGGTATAGTGTTATTTAATTTTTCAGAAAAGAAACATGTCTGCTACACCAGATGAAACCAAGACTAACATCTCTGATATGCAGGTAAGCAGGCTTTATAATAACTAGTTTATAAACAGCAATCCAGCACATTCACATATCTGATAATTGAGCAATGCCATGAGTGAGAGTGGCATAATCCATTTCTCACTCAATAACTGTCGAATGTGACATGAAATTGCTGCTCTCTGGCTTTGAATGAATTGAGTGTTCAATTCAGTGCAAAATGTGGAATGAAGAGCTGTAAAGAGTCTGAGGGAGGATGTCTTGAGATATCGCCACTCACCATGACTCATGGAATGCCTCTCGTCCAATCAGAAATGAATAAATAGATTTGTATATTTTATAACTTTTGTATCATCATGGTGTTCATTGCTGTGCATCCTATCAGCAGGATGGAAGTGGGACATCAGGAGAGAGCAGCTCAATGCTGGATTTCATGTCTATGAAGAGCTATCCTGACATGTCTCTTGATATATCCATGCTGAACAATCTGGGTGAGTTCTAATATTCTCTTGCTTCTGGCACACATCCAAGTCCGAGACCAAGTTCACAGTCTTGACATGTCTGCCTGTCTGTGTCTGCCTGCCTGCCTGCGCTCCCTGCACCCTTTCAGGTAAGACGGTGAAGAAAGAGCCGGAACACGACGAGGGCCACCAGCACTTTGACGACACTGCCAAGCTCCTGCAGGAGTTCCAGGACACACAGGTGGACAGGGTGGGCTCCAGGCCCTCATCCAACCTGTCCTCCCTCTCCAACGCCTCCGAACGAGACCAGCACCACCTGGGTAAGGCCACTCACTCAGAAGTCAAGGCCTGTCATTACATTCAATGCCCATACCCATCCACTCCACAGATTGGAATCTCATTTATTATTACTTACTTTTTTTTTTTTATCATTTTATTTTTTAATATCAATCAATTATTTAATATCAATAGACCCAAATGTAATATAAACAGATGCAAAATCTCAGATGTCCTCTTTTACTTTATACATTATGTCATTTGTCGTCATGACGACTCAACTTGGCCCCTTTTCATCCTGTGTTGTGCAGGGAGTCCAGCACACCTTGGTGTTGGAGATCAGTCAGAGATGATGCACGACCCGTATGAGTTTCTCCAGTCTCCTGAACCAGGCACCACTGCCAACAGCTGATGGATGCACTTTCCCCTTCCAATCTAATGTCCGCTTGTACATGGGCTTTCTTTTGTGTAATGTGTCTTTGATTACAATTGATTGGACTGGCTTACTATGTCCGCTGAGTATGTATGTTGTGATGTAAGTTGTACAGATTCATTTGTATTGCCTGGTCATGTTTGAGAATAAATGCTCTACCAGCATTTTTTTAAACAATGTTATTGTGTTTGTGTCTTTTGTCTGGGAGCAGCAAAGATATTCTGGATACTTTTCTCGCAGGCTGCCTTAGCTGTTAGCACAGTTTACAGTCATGGTTTACATGCTCAGAAAAGTATGTTCTCCAATCTATTATGTAGACCGCCATCCAGTTTCCTGATGACCTCATTCAGCGTTTTCTCATTTTTTATTTAGCAGGCATTGATAAAATTGTCTGAACAAAAAAAAATGTTGCCTGTTAAGCCTATACCTGTAACACCTTTCTCCTTTGTTGAATTACGCTGTAGATCCCTGATAAAACACTTTTTGTATCGCATCAATCGGGTGTTACGATGTTTGTCTGTAACTTGCAACTTGCTTACAAATATTTATATCAAAGGAAAATTTCCATCAAATTTGCATTTGAGTGTACAACAGATGCACATAGACTGAAATGGCAAATCGAAAGCTGTGATGTCACCACGAAAGAACCCAGAAAGGTTTCTATTTTAATAGTTCCAGTGCACTTGGACAGTTGACGGCCAGTGAACGCGAAACGTCACTGCTGATTTATTTTTTCATCTATGACGTTTTCAAAGAAAAAAAGATTCAAGCCAGTTGAAAGTAACAGTTTTAGATACAGCACACAATTAACTGAAAATCCAATTGTGTGTAAATCACAGCAAGGAGGAATAGGTAGCCTAAGCTAAAACATACAGGGTTCCCACTCTAAGTCAAATGTAAAATTCCATGATATTTCCCTGACAAAAAAAAAAGAATTTCCATGGCTTACTGTATAATGAATGGTACAATATAAGTATTTCACCTAATTCACCACTTAAGTATTTCAGAGCGGCCACTTAGCTTTCAAGAATCTTTCTTTTTTAGAGCGGGAGATGCCTAATTGGGCATTGAATAAACAAAGACTTTCCAAAATTCAGTGATATTCCAGAAATTCCATGACCCGTGGGGACCCTGAAATATGGATATAATTGAAAGTAAAAATATTTAAAAGTTTAAATTGCATAGCCTATCACTTCTGCTTGGGCAATGGAAAGATCTTTGGCCTCTGACCATACAAGTAGTCCAAATGAAGGCCTTTAGGACCTTGCGGTTTTGCGTCCAACTAAACTGTTTCCATAGCAGTAGGCTATCAGAGAAACCCCAGGAGATAACTTCAACTAGATGTCGGCGGCGTAAAGAAGGCTATAGGCTACTGTTCCAATTTCAAACATCCAAGCGTACGTTTAGAAAAGTTTTTATTATTTTCATTAATGTAACATAATTTCATTCGCTTCAGTTGCTTTGCCGTTCCCAAGTGTTTGAAAATCTTCAGTCTGAAAACTCACCTGCCAAACTATTTAATGAAATAATGGAAAAGTGCGTTCAGCATAGAATAATTAGTAAGTGTGCCTTTAAAGTTGGTCGCTGCTGAACACTACTGGTAAAGGTAAGTGCCCTATGGATATATTTTCTGTTTAGTCTCTTCGCATATTATAACCTCAAACTGTTTGTGAAATGAATTGCTCCTCATTGTGATGCTCCTGTCCGTTCACCGTTTAGCCTACGTAAAAACGCCTGAGATCGTTGGCAGAGGACAGTCTAGCTCTGTAAATTATGGGAAACAAACATGCGGTGGTTCGAAACGAGCCATAAACAATGCCAAGTTGCCAACCAATCAACACAAGTGTCTATGTTGGCTGTTGAGCGCAAAACAACAACTTTTCGGAAAACCGAAATTAATTGTCACCTTCTGCATCTTTAGTTATACGCCTTGGAGTAAAAAGATCCATTTGATCTAAATCTACAATTAGTTATTATTACTCATTGACATATCAATGTGAATCTTGAATTATTGAAGGATTGTCGCGTCACCTTATCAATGTTCACGTTTACGTCATAATGCGCCAATATAGGCTATCAGTGGGCCAGCCATATGCTTGCACCTTGCGTCCAGTGAAGTTTTGTCACCAATTACCGCCTACCACATAACGCACATTTAATATGGCCAAGTCGCATAGAGTAAAGATAGCCTGTAACCTATTTAGACTTTTGTCAGTAACACAGCTTATTAATTTCTGGCCATAAAGTTATGTGGTTTTAAAGGTGTTGGGCCATTGTCAGCGTCAGTGGCTATAACTACGTCAGGCTATTTGTTACGCAAAGCTGCGTTTATGGTGTCACCATCACAGAGAGTAAATAAGAAGCCTGGGATTTACGAGTTCATTTAGCCTCTAGACAACCGTCTCTCATTTTGCACGATAGGACGCTATCTCAAGGCCTATTTCACGTGATTCTCTCGAGCTTCAAGAAAATACTATTGGTAAATTACTGATTTGCAATATGTTGCTTAGATTATCCATCTGTTGAGCTGTTTATTTGTGTTAAATACTACTCCTGTTGACCACTAAATAGATACTTATACAGTCATTCAGGAACAAATGAATTAGCTCTGAATTTTACAGCTCACTCTCACCTTACCCCTGCCCTCTCCTCAGATGAGGTGCTGCGATCGGCACCTGAGGCGGACCGAACCGGCCCCAGGGGGCAGCCGCAACGAGCTGGTGACCCCTCCGCCGCGCTCTCGCCGCAACGGCTGGTCCGGGAAACCGGAGAGCCTGCAGCTGATTTCCTATTTGACCTACACGTACTTCGTTATCGTTGGATTTGGCATCTTCATTCCACTGCTGCCCACCCCATGGGACTTGATGGCCTATGGTGTATCCTTTACTGTGTTTGAGTAGATCCAAGGATGGGCTTTGAAAGCAACTTAGCAAGTCTTAGGATGGACAGGTGCGTGATTAGCTCTGTGTTCATCTTCCTATTTTCACCATTTGATATGTAAAAGGGTAGGACAGTGTGTCTTGCTGAAATATTACTGTTTATGTGGTCTAATCCTGTAAGTCACCACCAAGTCAGTCTCCTCTGTACATGTCAACACTCACTTGTCATTTCTAAGCATCTCCATTTTGATTGGATTTGACACTTCTCTTTTTTGTGGTTAACATGAAGACTGGTAATGCTGCAATCATCAAGCTATCAAAGTGCTGGCCTGTCTGCTCACAGTCCCTAAAGATCATCCTGTCATCTGAATGCAAATGTTTTGTGTTGTACTCTTTCGGCCCATGGCATGGGGACTGCGCGGATGGTGTTGGCCGTGGCTGAGATGAGAGCAGAGGTCTGATCCGTGTGGCTGGCAGGGAGTCAGGGCAGCTGTGCTGGCTGTGCCTCCAGGAACCTCGTCTTCCCAGACGGCCACCGCACACACACCCCTGCTGTGGCATGCTGGGGGGTTAATAGGCTCTTGACGTCAGGGCTGTCAATGTGCACACTAGCGCATTGGTGGACACATAGAAGGGTGTTTCATGGAGAGCTGACTGCACTCTACACACTATGAGGTTTTTGTAAGCAGTGCTGGGTCTTGCCTGTTTTTTTCTGTCTGAGGCTCAAATGTCAGACAATAATCAGGAGCTTATCTGTGGTTCCCTTTTTTAAAATAGGTGTGTTGATATACAGAACATCTAGATTCTTACCTCTCTTTCCAGTCGCTCTCTCCAAGTTTTACCTTGACTTCAATCTACACAGCTGCTTGGATTTCTCTTTATTGTTCATCTAGTTACCCACATTGCATCTGTGACCATAGACCCAGCAGAACCCAGTGTGCGCGCTAGAAACTACTCCACTACCTTGCCGACCTTTGACAAAAATAAACACGAACATGTCATCTGTGACCTACACTGTAAAATCTGTGATATTGATGTGTGAGTGAACTGTCCTCATTAGAAGTCTGTTTGTGAAATATTTTCACTTTCAACCTGATTTTTTCTTTTTTTTTTAACAAAGATTTTGCATGACCCTGAGTTATTCTCATCTCCATGTTACTTCTGTGCTGTTTCCCCTTTGTGTTGCTATCTGCAGGGGCCCTCGAGCCAAACACTGCAAGACTTGCAACAAATGTGTTACAGACTTTGACCACCACTGCATATATCTGAATAATTGTGTGGGAAGGAGGAACTACTGGTAAGAGGAAACTTGACTTAGAGTATAATGTTTTTCTTTGGTTGCCATCAGGGCACTTTCAGCAGCACAATTTTGTTCCTCTTCAGACATGTAGTCACGAGCAGTCTCTTTGTAATGCCTGCATGCTCTGGGTTTTAATGTCACAGTGGTACCTACCTGTAACCGTCCTGTGGCCTTGACCCATAGCCTTCAGTGGTGTTCTACGAATGGAGTACATGATATTTCAGATTAGTAAATGCACTGATGAGAGAAGGAAGCCCACTTTGTTGTTCCAGGGTGTGGTGCTAAAACACATTCAAAGATGGCCTTTTTCCAGACATGGTTAAAAACATTTGTAAAAAGTTTCTACATGTTTATTTCTAAAAAAGAATGTGTGTGGATATTTGTATTGGTTAGAATGTTGCTTCTTTTATCTAACTACGTTGCCTTTAATGGTCCAACCGGCAGGTTTTTCTTTGTGACCGCGTTGACTGCTGCTATTGGAGTGTTGCTGCTGCTTCTCATTGTTCTCTTCATCTTCATTGAGCACTTTTTGAACGCAGCCGTACTCCGCACCGCGCCTCAGTTTCAGGGTAAGAGGACTGACTGATTGCTCTCTGAGCAAACATGCATTAGTTTGAATGCTGCCATGGTTACAATAAAGGCCTGACTGTTAGCTGGCAAGCTACATGCAAAATGGATGCTCCCTTTCAGATTACTTTCAGACATAGAAGTATGTCATGCGGCATCTTATCAGTCTGTACCCCTCTGCTCAGGTCTGAATAACTCCACGTGGTTGGTGTTCCTACCGCTGGCTCCTGTGCAGACCAGCTCTGCTGGACTCTTGGTAGTAAGCAGCTTCACCATTATACTGGCGCTGGTTTACTTTCTGGTTTTGGTTCACCTGCTGGGATTTCATATATTTCTCTGTGAGTATGAAGAATAGGTATTTTTGCAGGTGTGTAAGATATTTAGAAAATAAAGACTGAAAGCCACAAATGGCTGACGTGTAGCATAAATGGCTAACATTTTGTTTCTTTATGTGTACAGTGACAAAGAAGGTTACTACATATGAGTACATTATGAAAAAGCGGCAGGCACGGAACAATCGTGATGTAGTATCGGGGCGGAAGCAATCCCGACCCACAAGTGCAGAATCAGCAAAGGTAAGACAACCTCCTCTCAGCCTCCTCTCAGTCTTAGCTCCCTTTAGCACAGGCTCATTTGACTGAGCAGGACATTTTGTTAGGCTACATCATTGTCCTGTGTTTTGTTTTCAGCCACAGCCTTCTGTGAATGTATCTGTGGACTGTGAATCACCTATGCCTAGTCTGACCAGTCAAACCAGTCATAGCAGGTTAGGCTATAACTTAATGAGACAATTGCCCAACTGACCCGTTCTGATTACAGGACATGTTATTGAGTTGCTTTTGTGTTGTCTTTGTAGTGCGGAGTACGAGGATGAGAGGAAAGAACTTGCCGCACGTCTCTCTATGACTATTTGTGCAGAGGTACATGCAATTAGTTTGTTTTTCATGAAACATATCTATTTTAAGATTGGACATTTGACATCTGCACCAAAACTGTGTATATTGTTTTTTTTTTTTTTTAATGAAACATCTAATTAAACAAATCTATTTTAAGATTTGACATTGCATTTGACATCTGTGCCAAAACAGGGGCAGCCGTGGCCCACTGGTTAGCACTCTGGACTTGTAACCGGAGGGTTGCCGGTTCGAGCCCCGACCAGTGGGCCGCAGCTGAAGTGCCCATGAGCAAGGCACCTAACCCCTCACTGCTCCCCGAGCGCCGCCGTTGAAGCAGGCAACTCACTGCGCCGTGATTAGTGTGTGCTTCACCTCACTGTGTGCTGTTTGTGTTTCACTAATTCACCGATTGGGTTAAATGCAGAGACCAAATTTCCCTCACGGGATCAAAAAAGTATATACTTATACATACTTACTTAAAACTGTGTGTGTTGCAGCTGCGGCATCTTCAGATTTTGTCATCACCTGGCCCGAACAATTACTACAGCACTAGAGCATCAACTGAGATGATGCCAGGTGAGTTTGAGCAACACCTTACAAACTCAGAATGCTATCATTCATTGCATGGTGCACTGAAAGCTAGTGGTGTTTTAGTTGGTCCATATTATGGCGTAAATGTTTGGGAAGATCAGTTGTTGACATTGGAAAACTTCCATCTTCTTATATTTTGAGTTGTTTCCCAACATAATATTTTCAGAAGAGAAAACATCAACATGTTAAGTTAGTTTTGGGTGTCATCCAGTCTTAGGCATACCTAATGTAAAAAAAGAAAATCAACGAACATCTACAGGAGGTTTCTCTTGGGTGGTCCACTCCAACTACTGGCTTCGTGGTTTGGCTTCATTCTCCTGATGAGGAGTCTTTCATTTTAGGGGAGGATCTGTCGATTAAGCAGGTCATTCCGAGACCCAGTGCACCATAATCCTGAACAATCAAACTAATTCAAAATATTTGAGGAAACTAATTACGGTACCTTGAAATTTGAAAATGATTTACTCAATTTAGGCTAAAATAAATTTTTGATTTGAGTACCAGTAGCTGAAGTATTTATATTTAAGCTGACTTAAGGTAATTATTAAATGACACAAAATCATATTTGCATTTTAGTTCAATTTTTTTGGTGTGGTTGTGGGTTAACATGGAGTTGATTCTAATGATGATGTGCTTGCATATTCACACAGGTATGAGGGCCCTCAGTGAGTCCCTCAGCTGGACTGGACAACAGCAGGTGGTGGTGAATGGAGAGCAGGGCAATGAGATGTCCACTGAAGCGACTCCTGTTATCCAGAACCCCCTGGGCAGCTCTGTCATAGGCACCGCAGCAGTAGAGCAGCAGCTGAGTGTGGACGCAAGGTCTGAGTCGGCCCTCTCCAAGCAGTGAGGGAAGTGCCTCGGCTCGACCGGAAACCTTCTTGACCTGGACCCTAATGGTTATTTGACAATGGATACGACTACTGATTCTGAATATGGATGATGATTATGGAATATGGCTGACCAGAAGATATCGATAGATATTATTTTACCTGAATCGTGATGATTTTTTGAAAATGGATATGACTACTTATTCTGAATTTTGACGATGAATATGGATTATGGATGAACAGAAAATATTGAAAGATATTTTTGGACCTGGACCCTGATGGTTTTCTGACAATGGATACGACTACTAATTCTGAATTTTGACGATGAATATGGAATATGGCTGACTGGAAGATATATATACAAAATAATTTTGTAATATATTGAGTATTTTGGAAAAATGGATATTTTTTCATGGATAGAAGTTTACACTGATCTTTTCAAGCGTGGAACCTGACTGGAAGCATCTTGCACCTTCATTTATTAACTTCATGATGAATGCATACTTGAATCTTTTTTTTATCATTTTTTTTTTTTTTTTCATTTTTAACTTGAACTGTAGAAAAATAAATGTCTTGACAGCAAGTAATGCGTCTGTCATAAGAGTATTGTGTTTCCACTCATGATGATAAGATAGAAGATTTTGTCCAACAATACAAATGGACAGAATTTTTTAACCACATGATGGGGCTGTTGAACATGTATATTCGTTCGGCTGTGTGTGACTCTCCTGTGTTCACAGTTAAAAATAGCATCTGATTGTTGGGTTGTGGGAGATGTGCTTGTCCATCCGCTGTGATGGTTTCACATTTGCCTGGTGCCCCTGGCAGCCCACACCTCAGTGTTCTGCTGTATCATCTGCCTGGCCCCAGTGATGAAAGGATTACATAATCTGCTGGGTGCATCTTCAGCAGTTGTATAACATGAAAGAAATTGGCCCTGGTGAATCTGAGCCACAATAATGAGCCACTTGCATGTATTACAGGATGTGAAGAGAGCAGAGCGATAATTGCATAATATTTGTTTTTGCAAATAAGAATAGCATCATGGAAGTGTACACATGCTATATCTAATTTCGGTAGGCTACATATCTTCTGAGTATTCTGGGATGTGGCTTAATCTTGATCCTGGTGGGGGGAAATGCTTTCCCATGGGAGGGAGAAGGGAGAAGATCACTGGCCCTTGCTCACCCAGCCACAGAAGACATCCTGTGCTCGGCCAAAGGCCAAAAATGCACTTCCTGGAATAATATTTGGATTACCTCTTTGTTTAATCTGTTTGGAGGCACACACATGCCCAGGGCCCAGTGGTGAATATTGCCTACTGTATCTGGTCTTTGCAGACCTATCAGTAAGGGAGGGGTGTCAGTGCGTTTGGCGCCACTCTGCTCTTAATTATGGCATGCATGATATCCATAAATAATTTACACAGGAAAAATGTATCTGCTGTTTATCTTCAATCCATGGTTCTTGTTTACAGGACAACAGATGTATGAAAATCATCAAGTTAAAGTCCTGAGACGATGATATTCAGTTATTCTTATTAAGTCATTGGTTAGTGTCTCATTCAACATCGTCGCGACAGTGCTATTTTCCAACGCGCGAGCGACGCTCCTTCATGAGCTGCTTCCTAAACCGCTCATAGGACAGTATGAAAGAGGCAACCAATCAGAGCTGTTGGTCGTCTTACGGTGTCTTCCAGGGCTTTGAACCATCAAGCATATTCCATAGCCGCGCGATCAGCGGGAGAACGGAGATCCAAGCGCGCCTCTGGTTCTCACGGGTAGGCTACGGTGGATGTGATTATGTTTTTGTAGGAAAACAACAAGGGTGTGGAGCTACACGTTGAAGGATATACACAAACAGGTAAGCTTATGCATTATAGACTCAGTAGTATTGCTGGTGTAGCCTAGCCTGTTTATTAATGCGAAATATTCGGGTATACATTTTATATCAGCCTATGTTGTGTTTGTTTCGATTTCTGTCAACATGACCAAATACCTGGTGGTTTGCATATCCAGCTCAATATACCAATGGCATAACAGCTCTGGACTTGAGATTGAAGGGGATATTTCTGTATAGCCTAGGCTACTTTCTTTTTCACTGTATTACGTAATTCGTCGTCCAAACCTTATGGATATGACATACGTCTATTTGACAGCCTGTACCTCAATATTACCTTTCGAAATGTGAAGCTAGGGCTGTAAGGATATTGAGAGCTACTGCAGGCAATGTATTGACAGTAGGACAATAACAATGATCACGTGGACTGCGTTCCCATCGCTCAAGCATGAATATTGCTAAAGCAAGTTTATGTAACCCATCTTGCTAAAAAGACAAGTCAGTAATAGTAGCCTATGCACAAGCAGTTGGCCTGCCGACTTTATTTGGAAATGCCACCCCCATGCATTTAAACTGCTGCTACTGCAATAACAGTAACATAATCAACAACCATGTTTTGGGTATCATAGCCTATACAGAATAGTGACTGATTATTTGAACACTTTGTGATAGTGATTCACTACTCTCGAACGAGTTATTATGTCATTGCATGGCATTTCATCAGTCATTTTTTTTTCTGTCATGAAATTATGAATAGGATTGGGCAGGATCAGTTCAGGGTACAGATCAATAGGAGGAGTTAATGTATGCTTTTGTGTTTAGGTATCTTTATTTTGAGACATTTAATCTTAAATTGTTATATAGCTTGACATGGACTATGGTGTACAGACATCTGGTGTACAGTAGGGCTTTTATCTGAGCTAAATGATCAGTGATTTGTTTTGTATAATTTAAGAAATGTTATGTGTAAGTCAGGTCTAGCCCTGTTTTCCCATATGTTCAAGCATTAGGTACGCTTCAGATGAGAATGCAGTCATTCACTGACTTTGCCCCAGATTTTTGTGCTCTGTGTTGCAGTTCACTGGTCTGTGAGCCACTGGCCTTTGAAGCAGACAACATATCCTGTATTTAAATGAATGCACCTTGTTAATGACCAATGCTTAATGTTTGACTAATGTTAGTGGAACGCCAAATAAATGCACTCAAATATGTACACAAGGTGCTGGTGATCAGTGGTTGTACATATTAACACCATGCGTCAGTTACATTTCAAGTTCATGGTTCTTGTGAAAGCTCCTTCAAAATGGGCTTTTAGCTTCAGTTTTAACATGCTCTGTGCTATCAGGGAGAATGGAAAAAGGTGCATAGTTTCCACTATTCAGTCTTGAGGGTGGCAGGTTGAGTCCAAGTTGTCCTCAATCCTTTACTTTCGGTGCGCAGGTGACATCCTGCAGGGACAGTGCAGGCCGGAGTTCAAACGACTGGGACAGGGCTGTGCTCAGAGCACTATGTAAACCTCCCTGGTCTCGCTGGGCTTGAGCCGACACAGGCCCAGTTGGCATAGCGCAGGAGACATTTATCAATAGGAATAAATATGACAAGAGCAACCATAGTGTGAACCTCCTCTGCTCCTTTACAAAATAGTCCTCCTGCATTAATAACAGCGTTGTGTGTTTCCTGTGTTTTTCTCTCTGTTGTTGCATTATGCACTGGCATGCGCCACGGTGTGTTATTACTTCTAACAATACCTAGGAGCTGCAGATTGTGTTTGTCAGTGTTACAGAGACAATACTATTTAAAGCCAATGTCTGGGACTGGGATGAGGAGGTTGGGGGAGTTGAGAGGAGACTGATAGGGTGGATGGGCGTGTGTGTGTGTGTGTGTGCGTGTGTGTGTGTGTGTGTGTGTGTGTGTGTGTGTGGGGGGGGGGGGTTACTGAATGGTGAATAAGACCCACGCGACACAAAGAATGGGATGGATCCCGTCGGGGGCTGGAACGGGCCGTGGAGATGGGATGAGGTAATCAGAAGCACTAGGTGGGGGCAGCGGCGTAACCAGGGGGGGCCCGTCCCTCTGGAGGCTGCCGTGCGTTGGAGTGGGTGCTGGCAACGGTGATGCCCAGATTCCTGCACTCGTATGCTCAGGCGGAGCTGCCGGGCATCAGGATGGAGGGGCAGATGGGTCCACCCACCATGTCCAGGCCCTCTCTGCAGACTGGAGTAGGTTGCATTTCCAGACGACGCCCTGATTCATCCACACTCCCTCTCTCTCTCTTCCTGTTTACAGTTCCACCTCATTACTGTACTCAGTACTCTAGGTCTTTCTGTTTAGATGCATTTGGATAGCTTTAAAGGTAGAAATAAGTGTGTCTGAGTGTTCATATTTCTCCCTGGTTAAAAATAGAATGAGGCCGAAATAGGCCAATTTATGGTTTAAGCACTCATCTGTGCCAAACATCCCCAGAAGGCAAATATATGTAAGCATGCGCTCAGCCACTCAGTGATACGCCTCTTGAGATCGGAGCGCGTGCAAAAAGCTCTTTCTCTTTCACTCTTGCTCATTCTCTCTCCCTCCCTCCCTCCCTCCCATGCTGTGGTTAACAAGATCAGGCAACAAATGCTTCAAGCTTCTCACAGCACCAGATGTTTGACCTATTATGCCTTTTGTATAAGGTTTTGGATTCAGTTATTAAAACATTCAAACATACAAAAGTACATATGTTAGTCGCTTTGGTTAAAACCATCTTCCAAATTAATAAACATTGAAGGTGTAGACTAATGTCAGTTAAGGTGACAAATGGTGACAGCAGTATGTCGATACCCAAGGTTCTGACCTTTTCCAGTCTCCACTCCACAATTCCACTCATACATATTTAAGCTCTTTGCTAATCCGATTTCTAAAACTCATTCTGTTTTCATACTTAACTAATTAATATATGGGATTATTCATTGTTGTGTAAGCTGAGAAGTGCTCACATATGTGAAATCACCCAGCCAAGAGAGCAGCACTAAGCTTGCTCTCAGCAGACAGTATGCAAACAGGATTATAACACATTCATAAACTCTATTAATCATCAAGTCTATTATACAAGTGGCAAGTTTATTCTTGAATTTATGAACTCATCCTGATTAATCGTGTTAACATTTCAGGTCAAACTAGTTTAAGCATTTGCTCTGTCTGTTCAACTCTTCTTGATTAATTGTGTTCAGGACAAACTAGTTCAAATGTTTGTGCTGTCTGTTCAGAGTTGTTACTTGACAGCAGTGGTGACCCTCGTTGTCATTGTTATTGTTGTGACTGCGCTGGCATCTCTATGGAGAGCCTGGAGTCCTTGAGGTGTCTGAGTGTAAAGCTAGTGTCTGAAAAGCTGCCTTTGTCCTGGCCTGATTTCGGTGTCCTCTCAGCAGTGCGCAATAGACGGAGGCCACAGAGGGTTCAGTCAGGGAGAGGAGTGTCTCAGTAAATAAAATCAGCACTTCCCAGACCCCACTTTACATACAGAGGAGAGCCACAACTGTCTGGACTTGTAGATGTTCCTCTGAAATACTTGTTTATTCCATCTGATCTTTTGAGAATGTCAGCTAGTCTAAGATGCATGTCGAGACAAGACTGTGAACATTATATTGGACATGTGATTTGGAGGTTGTTTAGACTTTCAATTAGAAGTCAATCTCATGGGATTATTCATATCATAACTGTGTACACATGTGAAGTGAACTGTGACTAGATTGTAATATGATGAAATCCATACCGTTTTTTCCAGAATGGCCAATTTTGCTCTTGGTGCAAGGTGAAATTTTCCCTACATGTGCAAATAAGCTACAGGAAATGTGTCTTGTAAACTGTTTTTGTTGGGGTACTTTCAGAAATGTGGGCACATTCAGTTATATGAAGTCATCTGCATCTGAAATGACCCCTGACTCTCCCAGGCCCCCGTGACACTGTGCGATGTCACACTAGACAGAACTGCCTGACACTTAAGAGCACAATGGGCCTCTAGTGTTTCCACTTCTGAATGCCATTATTGACACTGGTTAATAAAATCTTTGTTCAGTATAACAATTAAAACATAATAGCAAATCAATAGAAGCGGCCTTTTCCATGGAGTTATTATGACTCCATGCTACAGTATATAGACTGTGCATCTTACAGTAGAATTCGGTCATGTCCACCCACCAAGGACAATGACACCGGGAGCAACAGAACCACCCATGCCTGGGTGGTGGGTGGGGGTGTCAACACCAAGCACTGAGGCAATGAAACTGCATAAGACTCTGGGTTTCTTCTATAGCTTGATAGATTTTGCTTCCACTCCGAAGCTGGAGCTGATAAGGGAGGTCTCTGCTTGATGTCTGATTATCCACAAGAGGTGACAAAGTGACGAGGTGAGGTATTTTGTCTTCGGGGCTCTGTACCAAAACTGAGAGTTGGCAGTAGAGAGAGCTTTGCTAGGGTGTATTTTGCCATGGCAGCACAGGGCCACTGAGGCTGTCGCTGTGACGCTGTGGGGCCCGCGAGTTATGGGAGCCACTGGAAGGTGAGCCTGGTGTCATTCTTCTGTTTACTCTAAATGAGAATGAGAAACAGCGTGTGTACCGTGGGATTGCTGTGTGGGTCTCTTGCTTTGTTTTTAGGATCTTGTAAGGAACTATGGATCAGTTCAGAGCTGAGTTAGATGTAAACACATGTGGTAGTATATATATATATATATATATATATATATGTTACATATATATATCATTGTGATCTAAAACGCCTGCTTTTGTATTGGGCTCTCTTTGCGTAGGCCTGGTGGTCCTCATTACGCCTTCTCTCCTAATGATGTGTACCTCATTTGTTTGTTTATATTTCCGAAAGTGCTTGGTTAGCTTGGCGCATGTCTGTTTCCAACGCAACCGGAGGGAAAAAAAGGCTTTTGCACTAATGAGCATCACACATGCAGAACAGAGCAGCTGTCATCAGTGGGATGACTTCATGCACCGAGGCAGGGTAAACGGGAAAGATTGAGGAGGTTTTCCCAAGGGCTAGCAATAGTATTGTTCAGAGATCTTCAAGAGGAACAGGAGTGTTGTACTTTATGTAAAATACCTACATCTGGATGACACAGTGATGGTGGGGCCGTTTAGTTTTACATATTAGAGGACACATTCTGTGTGTTTATTGGATGCTGTAAAACTAGTTTTCTGTTATCACATACCCTTGTTTGGCAATACCTCTGTTTAGGCAATAAAACACCGCTCCACGGCTGATAACCATGAAAGGCCACTATAATAAGGTGTCAATGTGAAAGTGAAAGTGACTCTTTGAACACACACACACACACACACATGCATATAGTGTATTCACTCACTCTCCTTGTATTTCAGCTGCATCAAGAAGCCAAGAGAATCTCCAAGTTGTAGCAGTCGAGAGGGGGTCATGGAGGGCACTCACGCTACCACAGGCCCTAAGTGAGTACACAGCTCTGTGCAGGTCACTCTGCAGTTTGCCACGGAGCCTAGAGGACAACACCAGCAAGCCTTAATCTCACAGATCCATCAGCATACAGGGCACTCATAGGCCTGTAATTGTGGACCATAATCCCTAGGTTTATACTTTGGATGGGTTGTAGTACAAGGACTATCATTTTTAAAGCTGTGTCTGAGGAACGTGAATACTACTGATTAAAATGTATACTGTACTGTAACTGTAAATGGTTGAAGAAAATGGCTCAATCCAAATGTCAGAGGAAGTTAAATATGATGCTTCGAGGGTCCCAACAGTACAGGTTTGAGCTGTCTTCATGGTCCTTGACTCTTGTTCTTCAGTTCCTGAGAGCGTCAAAACGTGTGAGCCGGGCCACTCAGAAATGTGCCTGTCGTAGTGTGTGGCCCAGTGTTCATCTGGTAGCTGCTGGACGCTCCACAGCTCCCTGGCCGGGCATTCCACATGTGCCTATTAATAAACCTCACCTAAGTGCCAAAGCTCTTGCCACATCTGGCCGCACACTGCCAGCCTACAGAGGAGAGGAGTACTATCCTGCCACACCACTTACCACAATGAAATATCATCTGAGCTTCGGGCAGTGGAAGCAGTCTGAGCTCAGGAAATCATAGAGGCTATTAACCACAGTCATGTTTACCATGACCGTTAACGGCACTTTAAGGGTGGCGAGACTGTGATGGAAACCCCCTTTTGTTCTTCTGGGTTCTTGTTATGTGCAGTTTTTATTACAGGACACTGTTATTACCGGGAACACTATGGGTGTGGTGTGTTCTGTCTCCAAGCTTCACTCAGCACATTTGTGAGTCTTGAACTATGTTTTTAAAAAGTGCTGAAAGAATCACCTCATAAATAAATAGGTTGCTACTAATTAAATAAATAAGCTATTGCCTTGAGGAGTGATATCACACAGGGCTATGAAGATAGCAATCAAGCTCCAAACTCTAATCAGTGACCCGGGGATAACGGACCCTCAGCCCTTTCTATTTAGGTCATTATGAAGTTTATTGGTGTGTTGTGTGCTTTGGCACATGCAGTAGAAGTCTCTGGATCTGGCGAGCTGGGTGTGGGTAGTGTCAGCTCAGAACAGTGTGGAGACATGAAAGCACAACACAACATCCACCCCTGATGCCCACTGAGAAATGACACCATCTGCTCTGCAGTGAGGCTGAGTAATGGCACTGGCATTTCAAATCTCGCTCGCTCTCTCTCTCTCTCTCTCTCTCTCTCGCTCTCTCTCTCTCTCTCCAGTAATGGCGAGGAGTTCAAAGTTCAGATGGCGAAGCACAACAACCATGCCCCCCTGCGGCCGCCGAGCGAGCAGTCCAAGGATCGGGCGACAAAGCGCCTGTCGACGGAATCGAACGGGATCAGCGAGGGCGGGGCCGGGGCGCGCACCCCCGTGGAAGTGACGGCGCTGGAGGAGGCCTTCCGCCGCTTCGCCATCCATGGGGACACGCGCGCCACCGGGAAGGAGATGCACGGCAAGAACTGGTCCAAGCTGTGCAAGGACTGCGGCGTCATCGACGGCAAGAGCGTCACACTCACAGACGTGGACATCGTCTTCTCCAAAGTCAAGTAGGACACCATCTGTTCTGCGTTCTGGGATCTTGGGAGTGGAGGGGGGAGAGGCTGGCTGTTCTGTTATACTGTATGTACTGTAACTAACCACTATATCAGTCACTAGCATAAAAGGGGAAAATGGAAACCGATAAAGCATTTAAATAGTTTCCAGCATGGGAGTTAAATATATACAGTTACACTTCAGCTTCATTCCTTTGTTAGATAAAAAGCAACAAAGGAGCATGCTTTTAAAGCAACTCTACAGTATGTCCAGCACCCCACGCATACACTGTGAGAAGGAGGAGCCCGTCTATTTTATGCGCTTGCCCCAGATTTAGGTTGTGGTCCTACAGTGGTGACTTATTTAACGTCATATTACAGAGGCATAGGTCAGGGTGGCTCATCCCCCATCCGGGCGGATATCTCCAGGCAGGATGGAGTCATCGGCCCTCGGCCCAGCATCCAGCAGAATATAAATGCATTCGACAGAGCCACAGAAAACACAGTATTCAGACCACTTGCTGTTCTGTTGTGTTGTGGCGCAGATGGCTGCCGAGGCAGACTATTTTTTTTCCCTTTGCCATGTTTTTGATGTTTCGGCCAAGCAGGCTGACTAGGAGTTGCAGTGCAGAGAGTGAAGGGTTTCTGTGGGTGTACTGTTTATGTTTGTTAGATATTTAGGGCATCTGTGATCTTGAACGATTCTACGCTGAAGTGATTTGGCTTCACCCCGACTGAACTCTGAAGGGGGAAAAATGACAGAACAGCGCAACTGTGAAGGGAGGCAGGGCTGGGGCCTCTCAAGACCAGTGGAGGAGAGCCGAGGGTGTGCACTGTGCAGGGTTACTGATTTCATTCAGGTCGCATTATTCATTTCCTGTCAACAACAGCACCTGATAATATCACGTTGGAGTGGTGTATGAAGGACCTTATGATATTGGCCTGTGAGCTGAAGCAGAAGAGTCTGCATGCATCTGTGTGTGTGTGTGTGTGTGTGTGTGTGTGTGTGTGTCAGAAAATAAGGCCAGACAAGAGTCATGTGGGGGAAGGGTGTGTTATAAGCCGGGGCTGACTCTAGACATGAGATCCAGATCTAACCTTCTGCTTTAATCACAGCTGGGTCAACGCCACATAAGAGCCAGTGCAGAATGGAGCACTTTATGGGCTCTGCTGCTTCATGGAAAGGCTTTAGAAGGCAAGACTGTATATCAGAGCGTTACAGCTGCTGCGTGTTACATCACAGGACACAACACATCACAGAAGATATAGGATTTTTACACCCTATTCCTTTGTCCATCCACTCTATCCAGCTCACCATCCCTGTAGATGTATTCAAAGGGGACACGTGTCATAATTTTAGAGGGACACGAAATGTTCCAGGTCAGTGATGAAGTCATTTTCAGCACTAACCTATATTTCCATCCAGCTAACCTGCAAGCAAGCTTTGAGTCATGCATCAGCTGACTGAATTAAAGCAAACAAACCTTTTCCTGATTAACTGTCTCCCCACTCTTCCTTCATAATTAACATTGATTAGAATGAATATGTGGGCTTCTTTTGAAATGCTACTTCGTAAGGCCTTTTCAGAGCGGAATGTCCAGCTGGGACATCACCAGAATGATTTCAGATCTGACATTAGACAGCATGGAACAGGCCTCCAGAGTAATGGAACTCCGGAGTGTTCCCCACTGAAGGATCGCCCAAACAAAACTGGTCACTGAAGAAGTCAAATTAATAATAAACTCGAAGAGGCGTGTTTACTAAGGCTTGTTGCTATGACAGCAGGTTACCCCGGGATACAGTGAGCTTTATGGACTTTTGTTTAGGTGATTTATCACCACAGCAGTGGTTGTTTGTATTTGTGTTACTATGCACTTTTTACCTTGGAAATGCAATGTGACACAGTTGGATTAAACACCCCCCCCCCCTCCCAGGGGTAAATGTGTTTCTTGAGACAATGTAAACATCCAAGACAGCTCTGAGGGCTAACAGTATGCAGTGGGCTGCTAGACAAGAGACATCAGAGAACTGTTAGAGCCACTGTCTGGTGTGGGATGACATGTCAGTATACAAACATCCTCATCTGCTCCTCAGAGAAAGTGAAACGTAATGCTAAAGGGCGGCACTGGTCGGTGGCAGTATCAGTGTGTAGTCAGTATGGTGGCTGAGGTTACCATAGTGGGTTTTTTAGGAGGGTAGGTAGAGTTTATGACTCATGCAGTGACATTTACAATAGCATTTGAACTTAGAACAGAGAGCCAGTGCAGCTAATGTGTAAATACTTTGTTTACAGTGTGGGCTGTTCTCCACTGAAGACTCCAAGGATAATAGAGTTCTTGAGTTAAACTGGTTTAACTTTCATATTTGTGCATTACAGGAAGAAATCCAGCCGCACCATTACATTCAATGAATTCAAAGACGCTCTTACAGAGCTGTCCAGGAAGAGGTTCAAAGAAAAAGGCAACGACGAGGCAGCAGAGGAGGTCTTCAAGCTGATCGAGGGCAAATCACCAGTCATATCTGGAGTCACGGTAAACTTGGGGACAATCTCCATCACGTTTCAGTCAAGATCCTTGTTTCATGAATAAAAGTGATTAAGTATTGTTTTCATGAAGGGGCAAATGAGTGTCCCTTTTTTATGTGCTGGAAACTGTAATGATAAGGTACAGTTAGAAGTAAACACATGGCTTCCCTAGTGAGCTGCTTCTGATAACGTCCTCTGTTATTTACTGATATTGTAAATAAAACGTCCAGCCTCTGACCTACCGTTCCCTCCACAGAGAGCAGTGGCCTCGCCCACAGTGTCACGCCTGACGGACACCACCAAGTTCACCGGCTCGCACAAGGAGCGCTTCGACCAGACAGGCCGTGGGAAGGGCAAGGCTGGTCGCGTAGATGTCCTGGACACGTCAGGTTATGTATCAGGCTACAAACACGCCGGCTCTTACGAGAAGAAAACAGGCCCTAGGCCAAAACCAGAGTGAAGCACTTCTGGGGGTCCAGTCAGGAGAGTTAGCAGAGAAACGCCATCCTTAATTGCATCCCGAACTCTCCTCTGTCTCTTGCTCCAACACCAAACAGAACAAAAGAAGCACAACAGGGAAATATTTTCCGTTTCATGTTTTTGTTTGTTATTATCTGTGATCGAGACGTGGTTCAAGTTCCTTTTTTTTCTGTGATGTTTGAGAACTGGAACGTTGTTTACATCTACACAAAGACATCACCAGCTGGTACATTCCTAACCAATACCAAGCAACTGCCAAGCATTGAGCAGAACCACCATGGAGAGGAAAGCACTATGAAATATGAAGTCTTACTAATGCAATAGGGCCTTACACTGCCAAGAGCTATGAGGATCATTACGCCAAGAAAAACAATGAGAAATTGTCTAACTAGATTGCACTTTTCACTGGTCCGTCCTCTCCATTTTCTGAGTCGTTTAACTGTAGAAATGATACCCTTTATTTACTCATACAAGATTAATCCTTTTTCCTTAGTCCAGTAGTCAAAGTGGATGTATGTTGTTTTTAAATATACTTCAGTTCCATTGTCCTCTCCTTGGTGAGTGTTAAAGAGTTAGGGTAGAGGGTGCAGGGTAGAGCCCTCAGTATGCCACTTTCACCATGTTGTGCACATACCCTTGTCCTTTCACTGTAAAAAATTATTTTAAAAATCACTAAATCACTGATATGCCATAATATTGTTTTACTTATTTGGTTGAATAGATTTGGCCTTTGTATGTATTCTTGTGGTTAACAACATGTCTTATTGTTTTATCACAATTCACGTTAAACAAGTGCTGTACCGGTCATGTATAAATATAATTTATTTTGTTTTAATTGTAGGAGCCTATGTTAATTTTTGCCCAACCATCAAAAGTAGTTCATGATCTTCACAAGTTCTATAGGCCAAGGAAGTTCAAATACAACGGCAAATATGCAACTGGATGCAATTAGTGTTAGGTACTTCTATTCAGAACGCATTCACATTCAGAAACCTGAAACCACTAGCTTCATGGAAAAGAACATCAGGGAACAAAAGATATGGTGTTCAAGATTGTATTTTAAAAAAAAAAAGAAAAAAAAAAAGGACTTTTTGTTTCCAGTTATGTGGTTCTTAATATTTATGGAATGCTAGTATGTGGTATGCTAAACTATTAGCTTGAACTAAAACACTGGCTGCATATTTGTGTTCTGTGTGTATTCTGCAGTGCATTGTGAACTTTACCAGCCCTCGCGTACACAACTTTTATGAACTTCAGTGAGACGCATCACTTGCGCTAACAACATTGCCTATACTAGGTGTCCTTTGGTAATGGCCACTGCCCAGACTGCATGAGCTTGAGTCCAATGGCAGAAGGGATAGTGAAGACATTGTGCATTGTAACTCAGCATGGTCCAAAAATGTCAGCCACTGCCATTCTCTGTGGTCAGATGACAACCTGATAAAGTTCTATGAGTTACCTTAATACCTTTGTGTGGAAGCATATCATAGCTTATGGTTTGGATTTTATAACAATTAAGCAGAATAGCTTATACCACAGTTATGCCGAACCAGCTTATTACACACATTTACCACTTTTTAAATAAGTGAATTATTTACAGTTTTATACATTTCATACAAAGGCACTTTGCTACATTTTGAACTATGTGCAATTTATAAACAAAGACAAAAAGCAAAAATGTTTACAGTAAATGTGTTTTTCACAAAATAGCCAAATTTGCAACAGCTTTAGCTGCACAGGGTAAGCACAACAGGTCTTCTCACGTCATTTGATTTGGCCCCTGATGTCTTTCCACATCTCTCCAAATTAACTAAGAGTCCAATTTAAGCTAACATAGAAATAGAGAATGGGGCCAAAATTCCCATAATAAAATATTTATTGATATGTAGTTCCTTAGGCATTCTGAAGGAAAAGGGAATAACATGTATATAATTATTCTTCTACGGAACATTTATTTTTCACACAGTGACACTGTTCCTTCCATATTCATAGCCAGTAGTTTGCCTAGAAAGTGAATTGTATTTATGTTGACAAGTAAACATTATTGTACTAGCAGTTGGAAGTATTTAATGTATGATTTGATGTTTGTGTGCTTACTGCCAAATATTGTACACCATTTGTTTTGAGGAACAATATTGTCTTATTTTTCAGAATAACTTTTTTTTCTAATGTTCTTGTGCCCTGATGCATGTTTTCTGGTCATGGTGTGGTACTTTTGACCTTACAGTATATGTGTGTCCCCGTTTTGTAGCATTGTGGAGAATAAAAAGAAATGAAACCTTACCTGGACAACGGCACTTGTTTTTGAACAGAGGCCTGTGTTAAGCAGGGGCCTGTACTACGAAGCGGGGTTTCTGGCTTATCTGGGTAACTTCGAGAGTAACTTGATCACGTGTGGCGTAACTTCCCGATTAACCCGTACTACGAAAGGTGGATAGGTTTTAACCGAGGTATGCTGCCATGGCAATTTACGCTGCATCTCAAACCTGCTCCGACCAGGTTATGTTCTTGGTTAACCCGAGGTTTCCGTTAACCACACCCTTTATAAGTACCACCCCTCCACCTAACAATTTCTCCCGAGACATGTCGGCGTACCTGGATTATCCATACGACATTGGAGCGCAAATCGTGAGGGACTCTCTTCGCAGGGCGAGGGGTTTTAGAGACCGCCAGAAAATATATATAGCCTACCCGGACGATAATCTCTATGAAGATATAGATTGTCAGCCGAGGGAATTCGTTATCTTTGTCAGATGATCTAGGAAGACGTCTCATAGCAATGCCCGTACGTGGACATTCATGTATTCAATCGGTGATGCAAGAATACTGTATGTCCGAAAATAAATCGGACATAGGCCTACAGTATGCTGAACATCTGAGCAAGAATAGCCTAAAATAAATCGGACATAGCCTACAGTAGGCCTAATAAATAAAAATCACCATTTTAACAAACTTGTTGAATTGAATGTCATATTACTGTACCCTGCACATAAAGGCTACACATTTCCACAGCACCAGAATCCGACCGAATGCCTCTCAACCCCCTCCATAATCGGCCTTCCACTATTATTTGCGATGGCCAACTCCTCTGCTACTGTAAAACACTCTGGTGCCTTTCCTCCTACAGTAGTGTTCAAAGACACCTGTTTCTTGTTAGCTGTAAAACAGAGGCCAAGTGAAGGCTATAAGCTAGGCCTACATGTTTTCATAATTAAGAAATATTAATGCAAGCTATAACTATATAAACCTACTATTCTGAATAATGTTTTTGTGTTTCATTTTCACCTGCTGCCATGTGCGTTTGGCAATGGTGTTGCATCTGAAATGTTCACAGGATTAGGCATACACTAAATCAGTCAATGGGGGCTACTTAAACATTCAATTATCCTTATTACTGTCATCTATATGCCCACTTCTGAATTGGGTTGCATCTGTAGGCCTTTCTATGAACTCAAATTAGGCTATTTAATTATTTCAACTCATTTCAGACATTCCGCAAGCTACTAATCCTCCGTAACACATATTTGAAGAACATGTGGGAATAAAACTTTACTTTTAGGCATTTAGGCTACCCAATCTGCAATACGTTGCCAACAGCCTTGCTTTGTTCACTGCCGAAGTATTTGATTTTTGTCGTAGAGTGGGTTTTAATTCCTCATAACTAGTTATAATAATTGTCCATTCCTCATCCGTAAAATAAGGTGATCGCGTCATCATTGAAAGTGGTGACTTGCGCTGCAACCCGCCCCTTTTATGTGAACGCGCACAGGTTAACCCAGGCTCAACAAATCAACTTCATAAACAGCGTCGTAGTACCGATTAACACCACTTAAGATAACCAGGTTTTGTCAACCCTGGTTTAACAAAGTAACCCTGGGTTACATCTGGGTAGGTTAAGCTCCCTTCGTAGTACAGGCCCCAGGTCACATGTTAATCATTTGGTTTTGAACAGAGGCCTGTGTTAAGCAGGTCACATGTTGCATGCCATTGCCTCATGTACCAAACCTTAAATCTGACATGGTTGTATATACAAATTCCTTGCGGTCACCAGGCAACCAAACACTTCTCAAATCTTAGTTTTACGGCATGATCTCACTGGATAACTGTTTGTGTTTGTGTGTGGTGTGTGTGTGTGTGTGTGTGTGTGTGTGTGTGTGTGTGTGTGTGTTACACTCTTTGACCCTGGTAGACAAGGGTGTTAGTGATTAGGTCATTCAGCAGTGTACTAGAGGACAAGTGGGGTCATGGGAACACACTGGCACAACAGAGCCTGGGACATGGCCATGAAATCACACATTTCTTTTGTTCCGACTCAGATACAGAAAATACTCTAGTCACTCTTTGGAATATGAAGGGTAACAGTTGAATGGGGCCAGTAACATCACAAAATAAATTCAAATGAACTCAGAGATATTATTTTAGTCCAAGGGTTTTGGAAAGCACAGTAAGTAAAATCAATCAGACAGTGAGACAGGGAAAAGTATTACTTGTATATTCAAAATACCCCACTGGGTCAAGTGTTAACATCCATTAAAGTCTGCAATCCATATGTGCTTAAAACACCATGACAGGGCTTAATGAGGATACCCCCAACCCCATCACCTGAATCAAAGCCATGCCAGGTTGGTGGTGGTCTCATCCAGTACAATTTAAAAGGGCAAAAAATAAAGGAAAGCTACAAAAGATCATCCATTACATAACCACCTCTCAGAAAATAAATACCAATAAATATTCCATTGCACTACAGTTGTCTATGAGAACTTAACTGACTCACAGCATCAACACAGAAGACAAGTTCATAACTCATCAGTCCTTATCCCATAGACCACATGCAATCCAGTTTTGAACATGCAATTTCCTTCTAGCACATTGGAAACATAAAGGCACTTGTGGGTTTAAAGGTCACAATGTGAGTTTCTGCAGTCAGGCAGGAGGGTGACTTCTGCTTCAGCCTCTCAGAGATGCACAGGAGAGGCCATCAACAGCCTAAGACAATGATAAGCTTTCAGTAATGACTGATATTTTTACGTGACTAGTACTGCTTAGGTTGCAACATTTGCAGTATGTACATGTCTATGTGGTTTGAATATGCATTTCTCAGTCATATCTATCAATCTTGATTCTTCATTTCAGGTGCTTTATATACCTCACATTTGAAACAACCTGATTATTTCCCCTGAAATGACCTAAAACAGAAAAGTGCCTGCATATCCATCATGTATAGTCAAGAATCAAGTCATTTGCTGACAAGAAAAGCTACTTACTGCACTTTTAATACAATACAAATTACAGCAACCACAACAAAATCTCCTCACTGTAAAATTGAGCATTAAAGGAGAAATCCAGCAGATTTTTACATGGATCTTGATCGCTAGACGTCGCCAAGTACTGTCGATGGGAAAAATAATGACCAATATCGGTGTTACCTAACTGGAGTATCTGCAGCTAATGGCCAGTACTCCCATTGAGCTACAATGCTAGGTCTGGGGGCATCATCTAAACGTGCCTTTTTTGCCTCTGAACTGACTCAAAAGGTCATTAAAAGTTCTGTACAATATGAACCCCAATATGAGTCCTTATGTGACAAAACAATGCATGTTCTGCTCATTAGCTGTGAAGAAACCGTTTGAATTCAAAGTTTGTACTGTTTCCATCAGTCGCTTCCAGGAAAGTCCAAGAAAGTCTGTTGTCGAGCTCATGCCGGCTTTGCAATGAAAACTTGAAGTTTATTTCCCCTCAAAAATAGGTAATTGAGCACTGTAATGGTTATGACTATAATGACTATGTAACTACATGGAAACTGTCCAAATGATGGCTAAGATTGCACGTCACTGAAAGCTAGCTCTATTCTCGCACAGAAGTATTGTTGGAATTCAGTTGTTGCAGAAAAAGGCAAACAGTAGTGTGCAGATGTGACCTTACAAACTTTGAATTTAGACAGCTCTTCACAGCTAATGAGTAAAAAATGCATTGTGTTGTCACGTAAGGACTCGGTTCATATTGTACAGACCTTTTAATGACATTTTGAGTCTGTTAAGAGGCAAAAAAAGGCACGTTTAGATGATGCCCCCAGACCTACAGTAGCACTGTAGCTCAATGGGAGTACTAGCTGCAGTTACTACAGTAACTAGCACTAACAGTACTCGACGACCAAGCGATCAAGATCCATGTAAAAATTGGCTGGATTTCTCCTTTAAGAGACAGAGTGTAAAGTGGGTACTGTATGGGGCTGAGGCTCTCTGGTCCCCTGCTGATGGCTGCCTACCCTGCAGCATCTCCAACAGCACCCCCAACCCCCCTCTGTGCCTCCTGAGAGAAGGCAGCTCTGCTGCTCACCATCCACATACACGCACACACAACCTACGGCCATTTTCCCTGACATGGATTAGGTCTAATCTTGGACCGAACAATTTTCTAAATGAATATTCTACCCAGAGAGGAAGCACTATGACTGTATTACATGCATCTGAGAGACTAATGTTTAGTAACTCTCCAATCAATCAATTCAGAAGGACTGCAGGAGAAACACCTGGTCTGTAACTTTCAAGCTTATGCTGACACTGGGTGTCATTTTGAGAGTTAGTTCAACAGTCCATGCCGCTGGACACTCACCGTTATCGCTGGCGCTGGTTAATTTGGTAATTCTGGATGATAAGATGCTCTGCTCGAGGTTTATGAGCTGTTTCTGCAGACACACGTTCTCCTCCAACACATTCCTCAGCTGCTCATCGAGGCTCTCCTGTGGCAGTAGGACAGAACATGGGAAATGGACTCAAGTACAAAACAAAATGGCTAAATGACACACAGTGTTGGATGGATCGTGTGCAAAATAGTCATTACACTCAACTTGAATAACCTGAATAGACAAACATACTTGATTTACTTATGATGAGAAAGTAATAAATCTAGAACTAGACAAACTAAACATTGACCTTTTAGTGAAGGCCCATAGATGCTTCAGCTTTTAAATTCGACATATCCAACACACTGCTGATATTCTTTCAGCACTGTTGTGTGAGGGTAACTAGGGCCTGCATATTTGGAGAACTTGGAATGTGAAAAAGGGCCAAGGTCAGAAATATTAAGCCAGCATTAGAAGATGATGTAACAAATAAACTTTGTTGAGAACAGTTTCTTTTTAAAAAAGGCTTAGAGAATTAAATTTCAAGGTGGATAAAGATCCCCAGAAATCACATTTCATGCAGGGCCCAATATTACTGCACACATTAAGAGAGGAGACATTTTTTTCCTCAACTTACAACGGAGTTGTGTGCTTTCTCTAGCTGGATGGAGAGCTCCTGAATCTCAAATCTGTGCCTTTCCTCCCGAGCCACAGCCTGGGCATTAAGGGCCTGCACCTCCTCTCTGAGAGTCTGCGCCTCCTTGTCCCTGCCCGCCAGCTCCCGCTCCATCAGGGACAGCACCTGCACGGCCCGCGCTGACCACCACATAGGACACAACAGGGCTCTCTGTTTAGGGAAGTGTGAGGAGACTGGAGGGCCCTTAACTACCCCAAAATCATATGGCTTAAAAAGCCAACATGCCCGTTTAAACCTGAATGACACATTTGAGGTATGGTGATCCATACAAGCTTAATGGTGAGCACTCACTGAAGAATGTCTTATAGTGTTGTGGGTCACTATTGCCAGTGGTCCAGTGCTCGTGCACCATGCTGAGCAGCAGGTCAAGGGGCTTCCTGTATCTACCCTGAAGAAAAGGAGGAGGAGGAGAAGGTTTCAAACAACAGGATGCCCTTACCTTACATCAGCAGATCTCTGATCCTCAGGCAAAACAAACACGCCCACTCATTCCTCATGTTCTTAGCAAACAATCTGGACTTGGACCAGGGAGGTTCACTGCCATGGTCAACATGGACATATTAAATAAAAACACACTCCTTATATGACAACGTTCATGAACATGGTGCACATCAGGAGTTTACTGTGTTTTCTGTCTGTAGGTGATTCATCCAGCCTAAGCTGGTCTGTGTCCTCTGACTGACCCTCTGTGGTCTGGCGGCCTCTTGCTCAGGGCAGGCCTCGTCCTCCGCCCTCCTGCTGGACAGGCGTTGTGCCTGGGGAGAGAGGTCGCCAACGTCCAGACTGCTCTGCCTCGCAGGACTGGGTGGGGATGCATGCTGTGTGGAGGCCAGCTGACCATCTCCTACATAGACCGAGAGAGAGAGAGAGAGAGAAAGGAAGTGATATTCACTTTCAAATGTGACTGATATTTTGTGTTCTATATGTGAACAAACATCTCCCAAATAATTAAGACTTCTACAGTGGCCACCACCAGTTGTGAATGCACTGGTCATAATCAGTATAATTTGCCAGGCTTGTAGGTAAAGACTTATGAGAGTCCGCTGCATATCAACAGAAATGAAGAGATATTTAAGAGGTCTAAGCAGTCACACCGTTTCTAGAAGGCAAGGTGATTCTGGGGTCCGGTGTGAACACTGCCGTAGCTGGGATTCGGAGCTGCGACGGCTTCGTCCCATGGGTAGCCGGCGCTGGGTGTATGCTGTGGGATCCCTTGACATAGCCGTCTGCAAAAGTCACTCTAGGTCTGTTACTGGCAAGCCCTAAAGGTCCACCATTGGTCAGAGACCCTTTTCTGCATGGCTGAATGCTTGGCTGGACACGAGAGGCTGGTTAAATATGTGACATACATAAATAGGGTCAGCTTTCTGCAAGTAAACCACACGGCATTGTTAGAAAACAATTTGTTGATTTGTTTGTAACCAATGAAAACTAAAAACAATGTCTTAAATAAAACACAATGTAGAACCATTATGCATTAAGGTCAAAATGTGTCATCAGAGAATTTGCTAGATCCAACAAATATAGTATATCTGATTGACTGTCTCCACCTAGTGGTGGTAAAGAGAGGATAGTTACCATCAACACACTGTGCATGTCTGAAGGCTGGCTTTACACCATCCTGTAATGAACATAAGAGAGATGATCACTGAATTTCAAATGCCAGTCACAAATCTTATGCACAATACCTCAAAAATAAATTACCTGTGTTTGAAGGAAGGAGTCAGAATCATAATCATTGACCAAGTATATGACTTCATCAGGTATTTCTGCATTGAGAACATGAGCAGCATGAATATTGCCTTAACACACAAACATCAATTGTATCAACCTAGCAGTTGTAACAAACATACATAACAAATTAGCATAATCAGTATAAAATCACTATAACTGAATACCTCCTCTACTGTCAAATCATAAAATGTAATAAATGGTGAGAGAGTACGGTAAATGCCATTGCTTCTTGGTCTGAGGAACTGCTTAGCTGAGCTTGAAAGACACCGTCTGTCTGTTCCCTCTTACCCTGCGCCAGAGAAGACTGCGGTTCTGTCTGTGCGTCTGGCTGAGTCGTCGCCTGAGCCCGGTTCCTGCGGTTGATGTGGTTCACTGCAGCCTCCTCATTGCCATCCGGCAGAGCCAGACTTTTGGTCAGCCTGTAAAATGCTGCCATTCTCAGATCACTGCTCCTGCAAGCAACAACACTGGATAATATATACAATATTCGTACAATACAGTACAACACTATGTACACTGTTCTTAAGGACAGCACCTTTGGTCTGAGAGGCTGTTGATGCAACTGGTTTTCTGCTTGTGCTCCAGCTCCACATCAGAGGTGAAATGCATGATGGCAGCTTTACGCTCTCGATCCCTTACTGGGCAGTCATCTAAATCATCATACATAATATGAAACAAAGTAGAACATCGTATGTATGTATGTATGTCTGTGTATAAAAAAAGTGGTAGCCTACCAAGTTTCCGCAATTGGCAGAGTGCATGCACCAAGTGCAGGCGGTATTCTGGGTGCTTCTTGACCAGAGGGTTGAGTCTCAGGTCCAGCTCTCTTAGGCTCTTCAGTTTGGACAGGGTCATGACCTCTTGAAAGGCTGATATCTTGTTGAAGTACAAATTCAGCCTTTCCAGCACTTTCAGGTGCTCAAGACCCTGTTGGATGAAAAAATAAATACTACGCACTAAAAGACACGACAGTACAATCCAACCACTTAATCCAACTAACTAGATATTATTTTTGAAAAATATAAACACAAAACTTGAACTGGTAAGCCTACTCACTGACACCGAGACAAGCGCATTGTAAGACAAGTCTAATGTCTTCAATCGCACGAACTTCTTCAGCGATATTCCTAAATTACTTATTTTCCCCTCGATGTTACCAGGCAGGCACAGTGTTCGGACATCAGCTAGAACGGATGACAAAAACGGCATCATTGTTTAATGTAACAAGTTTACGCTGTGAGCTGTAACAAACATGTAGTTTTAACTCAGCTAACGTTACTGTTGCTGCTGCTGCAAGTTATCCAGCACTTGGCAACAAGGTAACATATTTCGTGGGCCTAGCTAGCTAGGATGGTCCTAGCATAAATTAGCCACACGCTTAGTTGCAAATGTTGTAGGCTATGGAAGTGTATCGCCATATGTTTTGTAGACCGCCTGAAAACCTTCAAATAGCGTTAACTTAACATGTATTACCTAAAACTTTGTGGTGTAATTGTAGTTTCTCACGTATCCATTCCTCTGTAACTGTCAAATCCTTTGCCGCCATGTTTTGAAACGAGACGATGGAACGCATCAGGGAAGCATATTCCCTAAATTTATTGCCGTCGGTGCCATCTAGTGGCAACAACTATGTAGTGAAATACGACAGTTTTCCATGACAGTTTACAGTTCTACAGTAGCCCCAAAAACCGTTCATCACAATAAATGACACAATACAATAAAAAAAAAAAGTAAAGGAAAGCAGGAGTTGTCATGCATTCTTTAAAGAAATACATTTAATTGAAATATTTCAGGTGTAAGACAATGTGCAGATCTCCTGAATGCATAGAAACATGTAATTTGACATCAAAGGCTACCACATATAGCCTAGGTTTCTATTATTTTTTGCTTTCAATTTAGGGAAATGTTAGAATGCAATTAATGCAATGCAATGCAATGTAGACATTCAATTGCAATGCAATGTACAAATTCATTTGTAGGGTAGGCTATTCACTAAAAATAGGACTTATTTTAATTGTGCCTGTGTGCAAAACTGGACCTTAACCTTTCAGTCCCTTTGCTCCACAAGCCACAACGTAGGAAATATGTCTAGCTTTAAGACCATGCAAGCTGAGCTCGTCATATGACTATTGTGTATACGAAACCACTGCAAGGCGTGGAGCTGGTCATTGAATGGTAGTGCTGTTGCGAGGGGAGGTGACTGCATCTCTCTCAATGACAGATTGCAGCAGTGCCTGTTTATTTTGGTTTTCGCTTCTCTTCTTCGCACCCTTGACCCCTCTCTTAGTAGATAGGATGAGAGGATGGCGAAATGCCGAGAGACAAACGAGGAGAAGCTGATGGATTCTGCGGTCCATCAGGATCGCAGGGATCAAGCGACTCCAGCGCATCCCAAAATGGATAGTGAGGATGAGAGCAACGAGCTGTCACTGGAGGAGATTCTGAAGCTTTACAATCAGCCGATAAACGAAGAGCAGGCTTGGGCTGTCTGCTATCAATGCTGCAGGTCTTTGGCGCAGGGACACAAGGGGAGAAATTCCAAATCGGCCGGTGCTGTAGCAGTGGGCAGTGCGAGAAGGATTGACGGTCCTGCTGATGTGAGAATCTATAAAGATGGTGTTATCAGATTGCAACATCATGGCACTGGTCCAGGTAAATTCCTTATGTAATAATACTGTCTGACAACAACAAAAACGGCTTATTATTTCCATTAGACATTTTGGAGTGGGTTGTCTCGATATCAAGTTTAAAGGGTTGTGATCCATTTTCACTGATGTTAAGACTGCATGAAATCCTTTACTCGAAGGCTTTTGGGGTAGCTTCTAGTTTTGCCACTTAATGCAATCATGCATCACAACATGGGCATCGAAATATCTTGGCTCGTAATGGAGCAAAATCGTTGTCTCATGCTAATGCCATATTGGTGTATCCAGAATTATGCAATATGAGTAACTGGGCCTACCAGCGGATGACAACAGAGGCTATTGGCCATGCGTCTGACTGTAAAGGGATTTACTGGATAGCTTCAAGATGGCAACGCATGTGTGGATATGTGGAACTGTCTTTAGAGTAGGGTGATGTGGCCAGAGGTGTTGGAGAGAGAACGCCCTGTTGTCATCCCAAACAGAGGCTGTGTTGTGTCTGTGAATATAACATAATCCAACTCACTTTTAAGAATGCTCAGGTATTGTCATTTTGAACATTGAATGTGTTAGTTCTCATTACACATCTGTGCCAGTGAGAATTGTGTTGAAGTGGTCTACTTTTGGTATTTATACCACTAAAAAAAACATATTTGTAAGTATTGTTAATATCCTACTGGCCAGTTTGTTGAGAATTATTGTACACAATATGTTGTGTATATTGTAACTTTTGAATTTGGAATGGATTGGAATTCTACTTTCACACAATATGGACCACGTGACACCACTAAGCATTTAGCAGGAGACTTGAAAGGGTGGTGACAGTCTTGCTTTGTCATTGTGTTGACATTATCTCATGTAATGCTCAAAAGACTCAGCTAGACCGGTGTCTTGGCAATGGTTTTGTATTCCTTGGGTGTGTCTGTGAGCTGAGTATACAAATTAGTTGTGCTACTTCCTCATGCCTTAGCAGTAATGAGGATTATAACTTGTTTGTGGAGATGCATGCTTCTTGTTCATTGTTCATCGAATTCATCAAATTGTTGTTTGTTGATTGTTCATCAAATTCATGGACCACTGCAACCCCATAAAAAATGCTCCTTTTGACCTGATATAGGAGCGGTCATTCAGCCTTCTCATACACCAGGGTTCAGCCCGCGGGCTTTAAAGTGTTTCTTGCTTTTCAACATTGTGCACGCAGCTTGCTACCTAAATGAAGGCTGTTTTTGTCTGTTCTTTGGAGTGGTTGACAGAATTTGTGCCACAAGAATGTGTTCAGCCTTGCACAACCAGGTGCTGTGTGCCATATAGACAGGTGGTGACCTCCTCGAACCAAAAGAAATTAAAGTTCAATGTCTTACAAGCCATGATGCTTTTTATCTGGCATTAGCAGGACTGTGCCTTATGGCGCCTAGTCAGACTTTGCCTAACAGGACAAGTACATCCAACACAAAACTATTTCCATCTCTGTTTCTTAGGTCTGTGACATACTTCCTTGCACCTCCAGATAGAAGTCCATGGGCAGTGGTACATTAGTGAATTTCCCCTGGGGATCAATAAAGTATCTATCTATCTATCTATCTATCTATCTATCTATCTATCTGTCTAATTGGAGATGCAGAATCAGGTGGCCTGGGATGAGGGTTTTTAGGATGGAAATTGGTGGGAAGTTGATAGCATTACTAGCTTACTCCCCAAACACTTCCATTACTTATACTTGTTTGTGTGCTAAGGCCCTTGTGTATTGAGTTAGACATTTTGGGAAGACGGTGAAGCATCTCCATATTGGAGCACTTGGGCATAATGCTTTTATTTCACCAGACTGGCATTTCTGTACGGAAGGCCATTAAAATGTTTTCATTCAGGCACGGAACTGGGTTCCCTTCACTCATTTACAATGAAGCCATTTGTTCCCACTGAGTGGTGATGGACACTGGTCTGTGTTGTTCCGCTGTAGTCAAAACAGATGGTTCAAATGGTTCTGTTGGCCATACAGAACCATATTAAAGTTAAGACCAGTGCACAAAATATGTTGTAGCTGACATGCCTATAGGTTTGTGGTGGATGGTTTGACAATTGTCAATGAGAGAAAATGTGGACATCCTTTAGATTGACCTACTCAGAATACAATCCCATTTGTGGTTGCAGAGAAAGGTGTTGCTCTGTTCACAAAGGACTATAGTAGAGGCATGAGTACCAGTTAGTAGAGCAACCAGAGCAGATGGAACACCCACTTTCTTGAATTTCCCCTAGGGATCAATAAAGTATATCTATCTATCTATCTATCTATCTATCTATCTATCTATCTATCTATATTTGTTGGCCTACTTTTAGAATAAAGTGTCATTCTAATGATAATTCCAATGGAAATATAGAGATTCACTGAGCATTCACAGATGCATTGATCTGTTAATTGATCTACTGTACTGTAGATGTCCCTGAAGTCTTTTCATTTCTGATTTAATAAAGGAAGTGTGTCTCCAAAAATACACACATCTCCTTTACTCCTTTATAATAAACTGAGCCACTGCTGGCCTGGCCGTTGCATAATACTCATATGGTTGGTGTGTGTACTGTTCCCTGTTCTTCCCCAACTTACTTTTGGGTTCTCTTTTCCACAGAAACCTTTGCCTCACCTTGCACATCCAAACAGGTGAGTGGTTCTCTCTCTCTCTCTCTCTCTCTCTCTCTCTTCTGGTATGGAACTGCAGGGCCAAAAGTCAGCATGTTCTGTCCACTCACCTCCGTAACACATACATGTTACATTATATAAAGTGTAAGCTTTTATTTAGATTGTAATGGAAATAGACACTTCATAATGGGCGTGGGAATTGGCAGAAAGACTTTTTTAATCTTCATCATAATCATAATCATAATTTACTGAATATGTGTAGCTCTCTAGATTTGAGGAGATGCAGTACTGTACACATATTTGATTGTAAGAGTAAAAGTGTGATATCGCTTTTATACAAATCTACATGTGTACTCGATGGCCTCAGATTCCAATTACGGTACACCTCACACTGACATCATCACTTGTGCCTCTTCAAGCACATACATTAATAGAGAGTGTAAATTGGGTTCTGCCACTTATCTTAGCAAGCACAATGAAAATGTCACTTTGAGTTTCTCCTCTTTGATGTCAGTGGCTGTTGACATTTAAAAGCCCAATTAGAGTGGAGTAGTAATGGTTTCCCTGCTGAGATTACCGCATGCATTCCAGGCGTCCCCCTTGTCCAGACAGGTTTACCACAGGGTCAGTAGTTACCCCTCCGAGAGAACAACACGTCATTTTCAAATGATTTGCAATCAAATGCTGTTCTAGTGATGGAAGAACTAATTATTTGTACTTTGTCGGTGTCAGACATTTTTATTCTGGATCAGTGCTAAACGTGCGTCTGCCTGACTGGAGTGAGTGGTTGTTGTGTGGTTGGCTGAGCGAGTGTGGGTGATTTGGAGTGAGGTGGGTGGGTGGGCGCGCTCTGGGATCAGTCCTGCATGGTTGCTGTGGGAGGCCTGGAGAGGCATGAGTGCCAGTTAGTAGAGCAACCAGAGCAGATGGAACACCCACTAACACACTCACATGATCAGGCACACACACACACACACACACACACAAACAAATCTACACTACACTTGCCATTCTTACACCCACATAACACACATACAGTGGAGTGCAGAAAGTCTGCATGGTAATAATGCACACTTGAAACACATTTAACACACAATCACTCTCTTACTCTGGCTCACACACACACACACAGACACACACACACACACACACACACACACACACACACACACACACACACACACACACACACACACAGTTAAATGGTGCATGGCCCACCCCTGAGAGAATGAGAGAATCTGAGACAAATCCTGGTTAAGCAGCTTTTCAGCAGAGATGAGTTCTCACGGTGGATTGGTGAAGGAAATTCTGAAACTCGGTCAAGGAGTAGGAAGTGTGGATGTGGGATCATCACCAGCACTATTCAGAATTGCTAACATTCATGATTACCCGTGCTTGTTTTGGCCCATACACCCTCTAGTAAGGAAATTAAAAATTACAGATCAAAAGATTGTGTGTGTGTGTGTGTGTGTGTGTGTGTGTGTGTGTGTGTGTGTGTGTGTGTGTGTGTGTGTGTGTGTGTGTGTGTGCATGTGCATGTGCGTATGCGTATGCGTGTGCATGTGTGTGTGTCCCAATTTTCCTTCCCGTTCCCTGGAAAGCTGTCTACTTTTCTTGGGGTGTCATTCATTCATGCTTCACCAAAGGGAAAGGATTCTATTGTTTCAATAATGAGACACTTAACACCTATTTAGATTTTATAATAGACCAGAGACTCTCCACTATCCATCCAGCAGTGAAATATAATCCTCATAGCACTGCATTGCTATTAGATCAGCAAACAGCTATTGGTGAGGACAGTCATAGTAAAGTTGCCTTCAGTATGAAATGGTGAACACTTTTGACATGTACTGTAAGTGGAATTGATCAACACTCTTCATTGCTACAGTATGTAACACTTATTGGTTACCTGATTACCTGCATGGGATGTGCTTGCTGATTCATGCAGCAGATCTAAACAGCGATAGAGGTTTCTTAGTGACCAGAGTCTGAAGGAAATGAGTGAAAGAGCATGATGAGTCACTTTAGCCTGCTGTGAGAGAGAGGCCTTTGGTCCATCAAGACAGAGCAGTTTGGTCCAACCTGAGAATGCAGTTTGGAGCGCCCCAGTATTTTTTGGCTGCTAGAGAGGCGGCACAGTGGGATCACCCCCTTTAGTGGGGAATGAAATGTGCAGACATGATGGTTTTCATGCTCTGCTTAACCTGACAGGAGGATATGAGTGATTGCTCTGTGAGGCTCATGACACATGGTTATGCATTGCAGGTTTTTCAAAGAAAACTAGAGAGACAGAGAGTGTGCATGTGTGCATCTGTGTGTTAAAGAGAGAGAGAGAGAGAGAGAGAGAGGGAGAGGTGTCACTGTCAGCAATGGAGAAGCTGCCACACCCTTAGAGTCCAACCCTGAGCGAGACATCTTGTTGTGTCATCAGTTCCCTTAATTGACCAGACCAAACAAACTACCTGTCTCAGTCACGGCGAGAGAAGAGATGATTTAGCGAGTGGGAAACGCATCTCAGGATTGACCTTCTAGAATCTTCTTGACTGGTGCCTTTTATCTCTGGCCCTCCTGTCATTTGGACTTTAGCTGCAGTCTATTGTTAGGATTAGAGCAAAACATGGCAGATCTCTCCCTGTGTTTTGGCTTGGTGTGGAACTCAACACACTCCTAATGATCTGGATGGCATCATCAAAGGGCCTTTAGTCTCGTGCTGTTTCTTTTCCCTCTCGTGGTGGATTACGTCTCATTACTTTCCACCTCTTCTCTGTCACCTTTAACTTTGCCACAGCTTGTGATTCGCTTAGAGGAAGACTTTGAAGTGGAGATGACCTTCAAATGACCAGATTGAATGAGATTGAGATGTAAAAAAGGACATTCACCGAAATAATGACATATCAGGACATGTCAACTCATAGCTAGAAAAACATAGTTTTTCATGACGTATTTGTCTGTATCTTTCCATGTTCTGGAAAAGTTTGTGTGTGTGTTTGTGTGTGTGTGTGTGTGTGTGTGTGTGTGTGTGTGTGTGTGTGTGTGTGTGTGTGTGTGTGTGTGTGTGTGTGTGTGTGTGCGTGCGTGCATGTGTGTGCATATGTGCAAGTGAGCTGGTGTGTGTGTGCTTAGGGTTTCATTTGTGACATTTAATATAACTCTCATAAGGGCCTGTTCATGTCTACCAACTTGTCAGTACTGAGACAAACATGAATAAGCACAACAAATCACATAAAATTAAACTTTAAATCTTTTTATTGAGAGCTATTTTGATTTGTTCTGATCTTCAGAGCTATTAATGTTAAATTAGATTTCATAACCTAAGGAAACATAATTTCAGATTCAAAACATAACTACCCCCTCTGTCCATCCTTCGTGAAGTCCACCCTACTCCATAATAACCCCCATGATTACTGCTGCAGGTCACCTCCGTTTGACAGGGAGGTCAAGATGATTTTTCTCTGGATGAAATGGGCAACTGTTCAGTCTTTATGACATAGGGCACATCAAAGGGCAATGAACGCTGGGGCAGACAAAGCTGCCATTATTGCCCTGCCCTTCGTGGGGGGGTTGGAGGGGGGGCATGACTGCAAGCATAAGCAGACCTCTTCCCTCAGAAAGCTCTCCGCCTCTTTGTGCTCCTGGCTTGGGTTTCCAAGGTGAGCGAGTCGCAGTCTATCAGGGGACAAAACCAAAGTTTATTTCCAACTGATTCATTTCCTGCTTCAGCTCTTAGGTTAAGGAGCCTTGGAATATTTGAGCCATGCTCCAAATATTTGTTAGGTGGGCTTTTGAAAAGTGTCCCTCTTCAGATTCTGTGCCAGAATATAGCCTACTGGTCTCAGATTAACCTTGGTGGTCTAACTTGTATTTTGTATTTATGCAGTGATGTGAAAGAAACTCTATATTGAAAGAACAATCATTTTTGAGAGATGTTTGAGAGATGTGTAAGACTTTAGCATCACAGATCAGGTGGCATTAAAGAGGGAATAAACACTAGACATGATTTGACCAGACAGACATGGGGGAGGAAGAGGCTTATATCTGTGCGTATATATATTTATTGTGAGTGTTTATTTATGTCTATTGTCCTGGATCTGGAGATCTGCCCAGTGGCAGGAGAATTCTCTAACTTGATTATGTAACAAGCATGGCTGCAGTCAGCAAGGGTAGCAGAGCAGTGTCATGTTGCTAACCAGACACTTATTCATTTGACTGGGGACAGCACTGTTCTAACTAGTACAGTATGGCCAGATGTCTTGGCAGGATTAAAGCTGATGGTGCACAAGGCAACTTTTTGAGCATTCCAGTGTTCCTGATTATTGTTGGTCGGGCACATTCCCACTGACTGGTCAACATTTTTAACCATCAGTAGACAAAGCACTTCAATCATCTGTAAGCAAATTGCTATGATCATCCACTCAGGACATATGAAACCGTGGTTGCTCAGCAACATGGCTGAAAAAGTTACCCCGTGTATTATAGGCTGATGATACACAAGGCAACTTTTTGAGCAGTTTTGCTGAGCAATGTTCCTAAATATTGCAATGCTGACACAATCCCAAATTTTCAGATTTTCATGATCATCCAAGGTTATGTGGTTGCCCAGCAACATTGCCCAAAAATGTGCCCCTTTACAGCAGAAATTGAATGTACATGTTTTTTCTGTTTTCATTAAAGAACTTATTTTATAAAGTAATATAACTCAGATGGACAAAATAGCCATCATTATTTTCATTCTAAAAAAATAATGTTGAGTAGAGCATTCAAATAAACTAAATTTCCAATATGTATAACCTCAGGATATTAGTTTGATCCTGTTATGTACAACACACAAGGATACCGCTGTGTCATTTATACTTATGTAATGGTACATTGATAGGAATTAACACCAGAAAAATTCTTGATGGAGAATTGGTCTGGGGCCGTAACCATAGACTGGCTAACACCAAACCAATGCTCAATTGAGACACTATCAGTTCAATTTTGCCTCTGCCTGTCATTGTATAAAAACTACTCAGTAACGGATACACAGTTGTGATTGGTTCATGGGATTTCTGTGATTTTGGAAAATCGGTGGGAGAGTTGAGAGACGGATCTGCCAAAGCAAATTTGGATGTGCTCTGAGATTAGTTTCATTCCCAAGCTATGCATTTTCAATTCATCCAGGAAATGTTTTATTTTGAAATACAGTACATGGAGTATGTAAGAGAGTAAGATTAAGATGAGTGATACTGTGAAAAAGGGGCCTGAGGTGGCCCTGTGGTGATGTAGCAGAGCAGGAGTCTGTTTCCTTTGGTGCGCTTTAGAAACCCCCACATCTTGTGGCAGGAATTCCTCAGACTTTGGCAGACTCTGATGTTTTTCCCCACTCAACTTGTTTTAAGCCTAAAGCCTCTCTTTTGTCTTTTTTTGCCACGTCCCCTTTCCCCCAGTCACAAGCTTTAGAACAAGATTTGGACAAATAATTGGAAGCTGGGTAATGTTTCTGTCCCTTTGCTCAGTAAAACAGCACTTAGAGCTGACCCTGAATTGCGCTGTACTGGCTTCCTTGAAAAGTTCATGATATTTAATTTAAAACAACTCTAAGTATGAGTACATGGCACTTTCCAGACTTTTTACGTTGATCAGACCCAGACTCTGTGATTTTCTATAAACTCAGTATACTCACCCATGCCCCACTTGTCGTAATGCTATCCCATGTTTGGGATGGAGGGTGTCATTCCTATCATTAAATAGTATGCCTACTGGTCTGTAAAAGTATGCAGTGACATGCTGGGTCTCTGTAGAACAGGTCAGGTGACAGACACAGTGAACTGGCTTTATGTTGGTGTGGTGCATCAGCTGAAGGGTGAAGTGGACAGCGTTTTAACAATTTCCATTTATTGTTATAATACATTCATTGTTATTATGTTATAATACTATACTATGTTCACGCAGTATGGTATTACAAACCATGCTGGAACCTGGTCATGTTTTTCCATAATGATGGAGTCTGAAGCTACAGATTGTATGTGTAGTAACCAGAGCTCCGGCTGGTCCCTCAGGCTACCAGGTTCCCAGGTATGGAGGAACAATTAAGGATCAGGACTTTCTCACGGCAGGTTGTAGTTCCCTCAGACACGTTTGATGTCTGGCTTGTTGTGAAACTGGGTCTTCAAAGGGAGGGTCACTGTGCATTCACGTTTCCATTCACAGTCAAATCTTTGTACATTGCCAAGGGATTCAGCTTTTATTTAGGTCAGGCTCCTAACAATACATGCATTTTGCATGGTCTAATTACCTTAAGGACAGCTATTTGCCTTATCTGACAACACAGACTGCGATAGCACAACTAATCTGTGTCATTTGTCTTGCCCAGATTAAGACTGTTGGAAGGTAAACTTTACTCCCCAACTCCCTCATTTAAAACAGAACCGGGATACAGGTTGGGGTTCTCAGCTTGAGCCCTGAGCTCTGATTGTGGGCCTCCTCTGAGAAGAAAATAGCATTACAGCTACACAGCCAAGGAGTATTATAATGAATGAAGGAAACACAAAATTGATGAGGATGAAATCTTTTACAAATTACTTTGAAAGTATTTGTTATTACCACCAACAGAGTTTGTGTAAAGCCTGCATGCTTACCTAAGAAGTTAGCATCTTTTGATTAGTGTATAGACTTACAGTAATTTTGTCAGATAGCAGATCCCTTGAAGCCAACATTCACTATTCTGTGTGTATGTGCACAACAGTAAACGCTGGCCTCAGAAGCTCTAGCAGCCTGGGCTCATGGGCTGTGATGGTATTGTGCACGGCTCAGGGAACATGCTCATGAATGGCTCTGCGTTCACAGTACCACAGCTGTCAGCCACGCGCACTGCACTGCTCAGAGATGAAGATTACATTACATAACCGCCACACAAATCCATCCCTTTATTTTTGCTTGGCAGAACATGAACATGTGGATTTAAGACGCTGTAAACCATTTACTTGTATTGTCCTTTCATTCATCTTTGTCTGCCAATTATCTTTTCTGTGTTTAATGGGTGGTGCTCATTGTGGGCAATAAACGTGGGTGACACGGACTGCCTTACAAATACACTTCATAATGGCAGTTTAGAGGAAGCGATTATGATATGATCCATTTTTATAATATTAAACAATGTTATCCGTGTCTTTGTTATCAAACAACAGCATCATGTTGACTGTTCCCTAGATACATTTGAATAGATTTAGTCTCAGTCTATTTTGGTTTCACATTTGTGTATTGAATTGTAGTGTATCATTTGAATCCACTGTTTTGGTGTAGGCCTTTGTGCAATGTACAGTAGTATTCTTTAACTGTATTTGTGTTGTTTTTGCGTTTGTACATATTGTATGCCTATGAGAGTTAGTGTGTTTGTGCAGGGGTCCTTGTGTGTGTGTGTGTGTGTGTGTGTGTGTGTGTGTGTGTGTGTGTGTGTGTGTGTGTGTGTGTGTGTGTGTGTGTGTTCATGTCTTAATGTGCATCTGGGCCTGTGTATGTTTTGTTGAATATGTATGTTTCTTTGTGCGTGTGTGTGTGTGTGTGTGTGTGTGTGTGTGTGTGTGTGTGTGTAGGTGATTGAGTCTCTGGGCATCATGATCTACAAGGCTCTAGACTATGGCCTGAAGGAGAACGAGGAGCGAGAGCTGAGCCCTCCGCTGGAGAAGCTCATCGACCTCATGACCAACATGGCCGACGCCGAGAGGGACACCTGCCCTGACGAGGGCTACGAGGCCACCGAGGAAGAGGATGAGGAAGGTGATGATGACCCTACACTGGCCTGCAGTGTCCGAAGCTATCGAGAAATCCTGAAGGTATTTCCCTCTCTTACATGTTGCATTTCTGTATCGTTCCTTTCATATTGCAGTGACTGAAGATGTCTTTGTTGGCTATTAAAATATCTACACCCAATATGTACAGTCTTTTTGTGTATATAGAAGATGACAAAATGTAAAGAACGCAGTGTGTACACTTTATTGTAGCCTAGGTGTACTGTTGGCACACCGTAAAGTAGAGAATTGAGGTGTAGTCAGTAGTGAACTGGTGAGGCTGTGAACTGCAGAGTCTCCATTAGTTTCCATTACTTCCCTATCAGTTTGTTCAGTTAGCAATTAATGAAAGTCTCCCAAAGGGTTGTGGTGGGGGTGAGTAGGGCAGACACTCCAGTAGGAAGCAGCGTGTGACTCCACTGATCAAGCTGCAGCGGGTCCTAAGATGAACCAGCCAGTCTGTTACATAAGCAGCAGCATCAGACGCGCAGTGCAGTGCAGTGCAGTGTAGAGAATGGAGGCTACAGAGACTCTAATCTTTTGCACTGCGTGATTTCCTCCCTGCAGCACGGGGACAACTAGTGAGACAAAAGTACAGTAGGAGGTGGCAGACAGACTGCGGTAGCCGGACTACAGTGGAATGACTGATCATGACTGACTCTTCTCTATTATTGTGTTATATGCTCCAAATGTAAAGCACTTTGAGCTGCAGTCTGTGTATGAAAGGTGCTATACAAATAAAGATTATTATTATTATTATTATTATTATTATTATTATTATTATTATTAATATTATTATTATTATTATAGTGACCTTAGTGTTGTGGTGGTTTCATTCCCACATCCCCACACACACCTTTGTTCTTTTGCATGTATTGTTCCTGGAATTCTTTGTCTCATTTGTTTGCTAATACCTTTATATTTGTGTAGGCCACTTCCTTCTCGCCTATACTCACACAAAAAAAACATGCATATACACACACACAAACACACACACACACACACACACACACACACACACACACACACACACACACACACATACACACACACACACGCACACTAAAGATGTATACTAATCCACTGTTTCTTTACATTATTAATCTTACCCAAACCATTTTCCAAACTCAGATTTTGGTTTCAGTTTATTTAAAATCCAGGTTCACTCACCAATCAAAGCTAATCCACATCAAACCGATTATGGATTATGCTAGACGGGGATGTGGAAATTTGGATGTGGAGATTTTGAACTCCACCAAACCAGGGCTTTTGCTGATTAGATCATTCCAGTTAATGGAGAATGACTTGTGCCAGAACTCAAGTGGAGCATGAGTCAGAGTGCCGTCTGTTCAGGCTCAGGAAGCGAAGAGAAGAGAAGCGAGAGAAGAGAAGAGAAGAGAAGAGAAGAGAAGTGAAACGAGAGAAGGGAAGAGATGAGAATGCATGATTTGTTTCTAAGTGCTGTTCTCACACCTCCGACGGCCACATGCCGCTACCTTCATATGGGCCTACCTGTTGCTCCTGGCACTGGTGAGGCTAGTGCAGGGAGGGGGCAGTGCGGCTGAACAGAAAGGGTGTATGATGTTTTTGTGAAAGGATGTAACCTTTTGCTACTTTTTCTCTCACACTTTTCATTCTCAAACACTCTTACTTTCTTTCTCCTTCTCCCTTTCCTACCTCTCCCTCTTTCTTTCTTTCTTTCTTTCTTTCTTTCTCTCATTTCTATCTCTCTGTCTTTCTTTCTTTCTCTCATCCTTATCCCTGTCTTTCTTTCTTTCTTTCTTTCTTTCTTTCTTTCTTTCTTTCTTCTCTCTCGTTCTCTCTCTCTCATTCTCTCTCTCTCTCTCTTATCCCCCTGTAGATGTGCTCCTCCCACCTCCCGAGTCCCTCCGATGCTCCTGCTCACTACCAGGCGGTGTGTCGCGCCCTCTACACAGAAACCAGAGAGTTGCGCACCTTCCTGGAGAAGATCCACAGCGCCAGAGAGGTGAGGGGGCTCTGGTGGGATCCATCCTCACTAGTCTGAACACATGATCATTGGTCACCAAGATCTCTCCAATGCAGTCAGAGCCCCACTGGCCAGCAATTTACTCTAACAAAGGATTGAGTCAGAGATGTTTTTAAGTTGAAACATGGCTATCAGATGCACAAAAAGTTGCTATTGCATGCGAGACACATTGATAAAGAGAGAGCCCAGTCACATTGCCTTGGAAAGGTGAGCCTCATTGGCCTCAGCAGGAGTCTACAGCCAATCTGCTTGTGAATCTGCTCAATCATTTTACACAGCAGCACAAAGCTGCATAGCATCTGTAATGTACTGGGTGACTGCCTGTACCAGCTGAAGAGCACACACAGTATCTATTGTATAATGATGAAGGAGATTTATTTAAAAAATAATTAAATAATGAAATGTTATTTTCTCACACATCTTCATTGGAGAGACATTGTAACAGCTTACTTAAGTAGCTGCACTATCTTTCATCAGAAAAACAAAGGAAAAACAGATGGGAAGACAACCTCATTTGCGTTATATTTTTACCCATAATTGCTCACAGTTTGAGTTTATCCAAACTGCTGCAAGAGTGGGAGTGCTTTGCAGAGAGTGCTTCCCCTAAGGGGCTGCGCTCTGCGTACACTTTGCCTTCCTCCACCATCCGTTTGCATGAAGCCAAAGATTTCACTCATTATATAATTCTCTGTTACAAAAGAGATCGGATTCTTCTTACAAGGCAGTGCGTAAGGAGATTACGTTAATAGGGAGAGAAAATGTCGGTCTGAGGAACGCGGATTTAAGGGGGCTGCAGATTGACAAAGCGCTGATGTACATTGTGATCCGACTGTGTGGAGGGAGTCAGGTGACTGATCTGGGATCAGCAGGGGTAGAGGGGGGATGTGGGAATGGAGTCAGATTACAGATTATAGCCTTCAGCAATTAGTGTTATCATGAGATGGGGTGAAGTTTGTAGGTCAAGGTTTAAGCTCTGTGTATGTTCATGTTGTTGATAAACTTTGCATCAAGACCTGTTAATTTGGCTGCTGTAAATTTAGATGGATACGTGTGTATACACAGGAAGTATTTTATTTATCTTATCCTATAAACACATGCATGAATGCTCTCTCTCTCTCTCTCTCACACACACACACACATACACACACACATACACACACGCACACACACACACACACATACACACACACACACACACACACACACACACACACACACACACACACACACACACACACACACACACACAGCACATCTGCAGCTCTCTCTGGTGGTGCTGTCCTCTCCCTCGGGGAGGTTTGTGTGTCAGTGCTGCAAAACAGGCCTTTTATTTCATAACAAAAGAGGCAACAGAGGGTGGCTGTGACGGAGCTATAATTGTACCTGCATTACTGAGGCACTCTGTGTGCCCGGACAGGAACACATGCCCTCTGCCCAGAGCCCAGCGTAAATCTGCTGCCCGTGATTTGCTGTGTGGTCAGGAGGGCACCGCATGTTCATGTGTGATAGTAAACACATGTAAACACATAAAACAAAACAAAAACAAACAAAAAAATGTGCCAGGGAGTATAAATATTTGGTGTGTCTCTATTGCTGTCAGCATGAAAGAAACAAATCTGAAGTGAACACATTAGGTGATGATCGGATAATATTGTTATTCACAATCACAGACACATGCAATTGATGTACTGTAGCCTATTGCTCATTGTAGACAGTGTGAGAATGTTGCATTGAAACAGAGGTTTTGTAGACTGATTATCAGCTGCTGACAGGCAGCGTTGGTGCTATGACTGGATCTTCACATTAGTCACCGCTTTCAACTATTGAAATAAGCAGAAGGTCTGTGAGCCACCTTATTTCTGGGGAGAGACTAGTGTAGCTACTACTGTATTCGTTTCATGGATGAAATTCTGGTGAAATGATCAATTTATCACTGATTGACTAGCAGTCTTTTTGTTGTTAAAAGGTAGCTCTTACAAATTGTTGTTAAAAGTAAAACACCTCTCTCTCTCTCTCTCTCTCTCTCTCTCTCTCTCTCTCTCTCTCACACCCCCCCTTTCTATGTGACCATCTATTTGTCATCCCCCACCTCCAGAACCTGCGTAAAATCGAGGGCGATGCCGTGGACGACCCTGGCCGAGAGTTGACCGACCTGCAGAACGCTGACTGGGTGAGGGGCCTGTCACCGCCACCTCATACCTGTCTGTGCTGCCTTGTGACCAAACCAGACTCAGCTCAGCCAAGCTCCTTATCCCACTGACTCTCAGTTACATATGGGCGCCACACATACGCCACTCTGTACCACAGCATTGACATTTCCCCATTAGTCACTGGTATTAGCTGGATTTAAATGTTTTCTCGGCATTCCCACATTCTCCTCCCAGCTAATCTATAGGTACGAAGGGTATTTTTCACAAACATTTTTTTCCCCTTGTGTAATCGTCCCCAGAGCTGTTTGAGCTTATTTGCTTGTATCTGAGTCCTGGGGGCCATTTGGTCGGTGTGTCCGGCTGCTGTGTTCTGACCGCGGGGTTTCTCCTGTGCGTAGGCTTGTTTCTGGGTGCAGGTGATGAGGGACCTGAGGCACGGCGTGAAGCTGAAGAAGGTGCAGGAGCGCCAGTACAACCCGCTGCCCTTCGAGTTCCAGCTCACGCCCTACGAGATGCTCATGGACGACATCCGCTTCAAGCGCTACAAGCTGCGCAAGGTCATGGTGAGTCAATATAGGAATATGTTTCTTTTTGAAGTTCTAAAGAAACCTGACAAGTTCAGGGCCTTAAAATGACTGTTTGGCAAGTTCTACTGCTTGCTAATGGAAGTATTGTAACAAGTACAATGCTAAACCCTCAATATGAAGTTCTAGAGGAATATTTACATTTACTTGATATTCATTGAACATATTGTCTTAGAATTATGTAATACAATTGATAAACTTGTTTGCATTGTCACTCCACCCAAGTGTAAACAAACTGGAAATACCAGAAGATGTTTTAAGTGTCATGTGCTGGTTGGAGAGGGATTAGTGTTGTTTGCAGATGAATTAAAGGAGTACACTGTGAGCCCTGGGGCTCTTCCTGAAACTCATACATCTCACTATACAACACCTTCTACACCAATGTTTTAGGAACTACAATGATAAGATATACTGTAATGACCTATAATGATAAAGTCAATCACTTTTTTGTATTTTTGCAACATGGTTTCAATGATCAATCTTGATTCCATGAACCTGCATGAAAGAATTTTCTAAGTAGCCTCTTGTGGTAGAGGAGGGGAGTTGAAATTGCTCTTAGAGAAACAAATGTTTCCCATTATTAATCAACTTTCTTAAAGCATTACTGGTCTTTTTTAATGTTTCATTCCTGATGGGAAATGGTGTCAGAAAACTCTAACCGTTTTCAGTTGCTTGATTCTAAAACCTTGGTTGGACAGTCTATAAAAGAATTCAAACACGTTATGTTCCTATCTATTGGTTGTTTGTCCAAATAAAATGGAGCCGTCCCATTTGTGTGTCCTTGCAGGTGAATGGAGACATTCCTCCACGGCTAAAGAAAAGTGCCCATGAGGTCATCTTGGACTTTATTCGCTCGAGACCACCTCTCAATCCTGTGAGTGACTTCCTGCTGTAACCAGTGATTTAAAACAGTCTCTTAATCAGAGTAGGTTATAGGGATGTGAGGTAATTAATTAGTTAAGTATTAAATTCATAAAGTGGTTCAGTGCACAGTGAATTTAAATGTGAAAGAAAAAACGCATCTCAAGAGGCTTATTTGTTTACCAAATGGCATGCCAAGAGCTGCTCAACCAGCTGCATAATGAGCTACTAATAACGGGTCCCTCTGAATGATTCCCTGCCTCTCGGTGCCTCCCCTGGTTCTCTTCCCTACCTGCCTGGCTGCAGGTGGCGGCTCGGAAGCTGAAGCCTGTGACAGAGCGTCCTCCAAGCCTCCACGAGAGGATCCTGGAGGGGATCAAGTCTGAGAGGAAGCTGAGGCCTGTGTCTCCAGACATGATCCGCAGGAGCAGACTAGGTGAGAGGACCACTCTCTCTCTTCTCTCTCTTCTCTCTCTTCTCTCTCTCTCTCTCTCTCTCTCTCTCTCTCTCTTCTGTTACATCCCTTCTTCTTCTTCTTCTTGCTCTTCTCGTTGCTCCGTTACACGCATATATACACCACAATCATACCCATACTGTACATAGACTTAAACACATAGAGACATAAACAAACAAAAACAGATAGAGTATATTCCATACATGCTTAGAGAAAAATGCACAATATGAAACACGAAGCCACTGCACTCACGACATCCCTTATTCTGGCACATAGCGCTATCATGCGGCTGTGTCCTAATCACACGCCTGCACACTTCTCCTGCCATCATCGGCACGCCCGCATGCCAAAGCTCCATTAAGACTCAATTCAGTTTGAGCAGCAATGAAGCCTCCGCAGTCTGGCCTGACCTTTGCTCTGGTTGCAGGCAGCGTGCCACTGGAGAGCTGGCTGCCCTAGCAGCACTGGCGCTGAGCACAGCTGGCAACATGGAGGGCTCCGATGGCTCTCCATGTCACAGAGACGCTCTCTCCTGACCGCGATGCAGCTACCTCCTCACTGCATCACGCTCCTCATGCACCTCCGTATCTGGGCATGCTCCAAATACACTCACTAGGACACATATAGCCAGCCCAACATTTCTTTGTATTGCTGAATTTCTCATTTTCACTTAATTCAGTATTGAATGTGTGTTGGGTGAAATGTAAGTTAGATACATGTGAGAATCGTTGTTTTGCATGGTGACTGGAAGCAATAAGGAGTGTGATGTGTCCAGATCCTGGTGGTGTCCACTCCTCTATTGCTTCACTGCAGAGGAAATGTCCTACCGCTTCTGTTTCTCATACTTCAGCACAGACAATAACACATTCTTCAGGGAAGGCTGTTATTTCATTAAAACTGTGGCAGAGACAAGTAGCTCTGCAAGCAGTCTGCATTTTACTCCGTTTTCTTGCCTGACCACTAAGTCCTCTGTTGATGTTTTTAACCGCCTGCCTGTTTTCCTGCAGCTATTAGGCCGCTTAGCATGTCACAGAGTTTTGACACGTCAGGTAAATAGCTGAGAGGCTGCCTGGCTACAGGTTTTCTGTTGTGGTTTTGTGATGGTTTTTGTTGTAACCTGTTGTGCAGTGGTTGGACATCCACATTTTGCATTTCATGCTTCTTCAGTCAGTTCTGGTAACATTCCAGTTGCTATGGGTTGGGTAATGAATATGTCATCATCTCTAAAAGTTCACACTACACTTTCTGGGAGTTTCAAGACTAATGTTTTGGTTTCAGTTATATTAATTATATATTTCAGTTACATAATTCACTATGATATTTACATTTAGGGAGGCATTGATCCTCAGTTGGATTCCTCATCTGGAATGTTGCCATGTTCAGACTTTGATATCATCTTCAACTTTGATACTGATATACCCCCATATTTTAAGATCTTCATCATTTGGAAATATGTCATGTGTGTTCAGCTCAAGCAACCATAGCAATTGTATACAAAGTGATATAAAATGACGAAGAGGGAGAGTTCATGCATGTAAAGAAAGGTGAACACTACAGCTTGTTGTTGCAGCCATTTTCTACATAGTTTGCATGCTCATATAGAATTTAATCATTTGTTTCCAGAACAGTCACTAACTGGAAGCCTTTGAAGGTCCTTGCACCATTCCTTAGTTTCTGTTCCAAAAATAAGCCCAGTGGAGTGTGCTAGCTGGCTGTGGACTTTCATCGCAGGCCTTCACTCTCACACAGAGAGGCCTTTCATCTTGGCAAATGAGACTGCAGAATTTAATCTGAGGAGCTAATGGAGTCAGTTTAACACGCCTGCCACAAATCCACAGCTACGTACGCAGAGGCCCCGAGACACCTTTTGCAGGTCCACTGAAAGACTCGTCTATTTTCTATAGTATTCAATTTCCAAACACGTTGCTTTTTTATGCAGCTGAAAATAATTATGATGCAGACAAAATGGCAGCTGCAAGACTGTGTGTGATTTCTGAAAGACTGAAATATTGTTATGCTTTTCACCACCAGTGCTAAAGATAGGTAGAGGCGCAGAATACATAATGGCTTTCATGGCTGTCAGACAGGCTGTGTTACTCTCCTAAGCGGCCAGGTGTCAGTATTCCAATATGCTGTACTGCAGCTGGAGAAAATCCCTTCTGGAAAAAGCTTCTTTCATCTCACACAGAGGTGTTCCTTTATAGGTGCAGGGAAAAGCATCAGCTCCCCACAGGACCTGTTATGCAGACCAGGTACTGTACTGCAGTCAAGCTGCGTGCCTGCGTGTCCGAGCCTGCCTCTCACTGCCCCCTGCCGAGGCCTATCTGTGTGTGTCCATCTGTCTACTCCGCTCTAATAAAGCCACTAGGTATTCAGGAACGCAACTGTTGGTCTGTAGGTAAAGCCAAAGCTCATTAACATGGCAATTTTTTTGCTCAAACTGGCAAAGACTTTCATGTTTTTATCCTCCACTGAATATGGAATAGATGAAAGAATGTGAACAGGGTGGTGGGAACGAAATTAAAGAAATAAGAAATTTCAGTACAAACGCAGGTCTTGACTAACACTTTCTGCTGTGCGTTTGCCATAAGTCAGACTCCATGCTTTGGCTCCCTCACACCGTTTCCAGTCATTTTCCTCTCACCCACGTGCTGGTTTTCTCTATATATTCTGTTGTTTTCTATATATATTCTGTTGTTTTCTCTATATATTCTGTTGTTTTCTATATATTCTGTTGTTTTCTATATATATTCTGTTGTTTTCTCTATATATTCTGTTGTTTTCTCTATATTCTGTTGTTTTCTCTATATTCTGTTGTTTTCTCTATATTCTGTTGTTTTCTATATATTCTGTTGTTTTCTCTATATATTCTGTTGTTTTCTATATATTCTGTTGTTTTCCAGTTTATGTTTGTTTGTGACTGGATGCATGTGTGTGTGTGATTATCTGCCTGTGGCTGTGCAGATACATCCTCCCCTGATGGTGCGAGGAAGGCCGCCAGCACGCTCTCTCTGGCCAATGGCGTGCCACCGCATCAGAACGGCAGTGCTGGATCTCAGGGCCTCTTTCAGAGGAGGAGGCTTCAAGCCCCCACACTGTCCGAGCTGGATAGCTCCGACTCCGACGTGAGTATTCAAGGGCCGAGAGTATGTGCTTATATGTGGATATGTATTTATTTGTGTGTGGGTGTGTGTATGTGTGTGGAGACCCTGCTTGTATGTCCAGTGGTCACGTTTTTTTTTTTGGTCCTGTCCTCCGGGTGTTCATTAGCAGTCTGTGTCCACAAGCATGTGAGATTTTGTCCTTTCTGTGGCCCCAGGACGAGACGGTGGGTCGGAGATCTGCCAGCAGCTCCAGCATTGCAACGTCAGTGGTGGACGACACGTCTCCCGAAACTGCCCTGGGAAAGAAAAGTGAGTTTGCCTTAGTGGCCTCAGTGGACGGCAGGTTTGACCACACAGGGTTTTGCTGTGCTGTGAACCACTGGCTGACCATTCTGGCATGGTTTTGATGAGTGCTCTGCACGTTCTTCCCAGCGCCGCCCATGTTCCTGCCCATCTCGTCCACCCCGCAGCCAGAGCGGCGGCAGATCGCCCAGCGGAGGCACTCCATAGAGAAGGAGACGCCCACTAACGTGCGCCAGTTTATGCCTCCCACCAGGCAAAGCTCCAAGTCTCTGGTGAGTTCTTAAAGCAGTACTGAACTTGTCAAAAGATCTTTTAGTGAATTCACAAAAACATTTTGGGTTTGATTACAGAAACAAATATTTACATGATTTCCAAAATAGCTGCTGCACTTCCTGCAGAGTTCTGATGCATTCAAGTGTATGTTATCAAATTAGTATACAAACTGTAAAATGTAGAGCATGCTCTCAACACTAATGGAAAGTAAGTAATTGGTTAAAAAAAATTCAACTTGCCTAAAAAAAAGCTTTTCTCCAGCATTGCTGCCCACAGCTCTAGAGGATTACATAACTGTTACATCCTTGAGCAGAAGTTCGGTGATCTATACATTCTCCGCGCACTGCGTACATGCTGTCCTTCAGTTGGAAGAAGGTTATGTTATGCTGGATCACCATCAGCTGCTGAACTGGCTTGGTGCATCTTATGACCTCCCCCCTCTGCCAGAGCTGCTCCCTCTCACAGGACCCCCCCCCCCCATTCTTACCTGCATTTCTCCATCATGGCTGTATCTCACCTCCACTCACTTCTCCCCCCTCCCTCCACCCTCCTCCCATGTGGACCTCCTGCCCCCTCAGGTGATGTGGCTGGGCTGCCTGCTGGGGCGGATGCCCCTCCGCCTCTCTCACTCCGCCCTGCACCCCATCTGCAGCGCCCTCCCTCTGGAGGCCTTAGCTCTGGCCATGGTGGCCTCACTCGCTGCTCTATGCACTCGAGTGGACAGCTCTGGGAGGAAGGTGCCTCAGGTTTGCCTGGTCGCCATCGCAGCTTAGAGCATAGAATTGCACCAGCCCTTCCTGCTTGTAGCCAACCATTTGTTTAGCTCGTCAATTTAGCCTAGAGGGCAGTATTCACCCAGTATGGTGGGTAACACTAAACTTGACCCCATTTTCACAAAACCTGTATAAACATTTCGGTAGTTCATATCAAACCCATTTTGTAAACATATGTAACTTAATTTAATTGTCTCTCTTTTTTGTAGCTATTTATCTCCTCTTGAGACAGATGTGGTTTTGGTCACATCATGTTTGTGTGGTTTCAAGTTCAGTGTTGCTGAGTATTGGATGTTGAATGCATCCAAAGGTCAGAGCGGTGCACTAATCATTACTCAAATCAAAGCCTCAGCTTCTCAATCTTTAGCAGCAGCCGTAGCGTAGCACATTTTGACTGAATCTCATGTCAAGTGCCCACCAGATGTTCTCTCTCTCTCGAGCTAATCTTTGAGTGCAGTGTTCAAGGGATGATGATATCCATTTTTGACCTGTAATGTTAGTGAATGTAATGCTAAGGCTTCTTCATGTTGGGCGCTAACAACATCAGACACACATTAAGTGCACTAAAGTAGATGCGGTAACTAAGCATACTTTGCAAGTCTGGTCATGTTGCTAAGGGACTAGAGCACAAACACAAACAGAAGCCCTGAGGTAGTTTGGATTTGATCACTGAGCTGAACTTGGCTGAATCTGTTGAACTGCTTGACCACTATCCCACATTGTAGCACCAGGACATTCAAAAGACTCAATTTGCGGAGTGCTCCCTCACAACATCAAAAAAATGTGTCAATTTCCGGTCTCCTACAACTTAACCTTAAGGAAACAGTTTAGTGTTCGATCCTTAGGAACGCAAAGCACCCCCTCCGTATACAAGAGATCTCTTTACTCGGCCAATCACCTGGCTGTCTCTCTCAGTTGTAGGGCTTCCTGTAGTGCATGATGGAAACAGCTTGCCATCTTGCACTGGAGACGTCACCATTGTAATCCTGACAAGGGCTCTTTAGGGTTGACACTGACAGCCATTACTGATAGAGAGAAAGAGAGAGAGAGAGACAGGCCGAGTCAGGATGGACGCAGGGGTAGGGGGAAGGGTGGTGACATTTGAAACACAGTGAGAGACCTATGTCGGATGTTGCCGTGGTAACCGTGTTTATGGTTTGCGTTTCCGTCAGGAGGAGTTCTGTTACCCTGTGGAGTGCCTGGCGCTGACAGTGGAGGAGGTGATGCACATCCGGCAGGTGCTTGTCAAAGCCGAGCTGGAGAAGTTCCAGCAGTACAGGGACGTCTACAATGCTCTGAAGAAGGGAAAGGTTAGCCACAAGCTAATGTGTACATCAGTGAGAGGGTTCATAGTATTACACCTTTAAAGCGTGCCCAACACACTGGGTTCAGATCAGAAACACTCTGCAGTACAGATTCACTGTGTTCCTTTAATTATCCTAATGGACAACAGAGACAATATGTGTTGTAATCGTATATATTCTCCAGTTGACCTTTTGACCTTTTTTCTCAAAAAGCTTTGCTTCTGTTGCCGAACTAAGAGGTTCTCTTTCTTCATCTGGTCCTACACCTGCCAGTTCTGCAAAAGGTAAAGTGGTCTCCTCTTTCTCACCTCTCCACCTGCTGGCTTGCAGACTTCTCAAGATTAAGAAACCCTAACACTCCCAACCCCGTTCCCCTCTGTTTGTTTTAGGCCTGTGTGTTCCCAGTGCTGTAAGAAGGTGAGAAATTATCTCAGTTACTTCATGTATTTTTCATTAATAATGTTGTACATGTTGTTGTATCCTTTTCTTGTTCAGCTTTAGCTGGTATAGAAAAACATGGTTATATATCTATACTTTTAGGTATATACAGTTTGATAAAGATTATATCTGTCAAGCCCTCCTGGTCTCAGTCTTCACACGTGTCCCTCTGACTCCCCACTGCCTGTCTGTGTGCCCGTCTCAGATGAGGCTGCCGTCTAGGCCGTACGCCAGCCTGCCCATCTACTCTCTGGGCCCATCCACCTCCACGAGTACTGTGGCCATGGAGCCGGCCGCTCAGAAGCCCGAGAAGGCCAGCGGGAGCCCCCGCCGACACGCCATCCAGAGGACTATGTCCAGGTACCACACCTGACCCCTCACTGGTGTCATCCAGTGAAACTAAATGACAGATCTACCTCTGGCTGTGATTCTGGTTGTGTAGGGGTGCTACAACTAACACCAGGCATGTAACTGAAGCGTTCTGTTCGCTGAGTGTATGCTGCAACGATTAGCTTCCACTGTAATCAATGGAACTGGCTACCCCAGTTTGTGATGCAAACTATTTTTTACACTACAAGAACGGAGCGCTTCTGTTACGTGCCTAGTGTAGCCTGCCTGTAACATTACGATAATGATAATGAGGAGGAAGAGCAGGAAGAGGATGATGGTGGGGGTGGTGATGGTGATGATAAAGATGTATTTCTAACCTCCCATAAAGGCACAGGAGATGATCTTTTCTACCCCCTTCCTCTTTCTCTTTCTCTCCTACTGTTTCTCATTTCTTTCCCTCACCCCTGCGCAGGTTGTCAAAGAACAGTGCCAGCTCATCCAGGGACGAGGTGGAGCTGCCGAAGGAGCTCACAGAGGACTGGAGCACCATGGAGGTGTGCGTGGACTGCAAGAAATTCATCTCGGACATCATCTCCTCCAGCAAGCACAGCCTGTCGCTAGCCACCAAACGAGCCCGCTTGAAACGCAAGACCCAGTCCTTCAGCATGGCCTCGGCCTCCCCCAAGGGGGGCGAGTACAAGCCCTCTGAGAGAACTATCAACGAGGTGTAGACTGTGCACGGCTATCCCTCCCTTATTTCCACCTCAGCCCCTTTAAAATGGCTCTCAGTGTAACTGCCCTCAAGCAGCCATGTATCTCTTTCTCTCTCTCTGTCTCCCTCTCATTTTCCCTCTAAATCTATCTCTCTATCTCTCTCTGTGTAAAAGACTGGGTCCTATCTCTTTCTGTGTTTGTCTCAGTGAGTCAGTGTGTGTGTCAACAGGTTCATAGGAGAGGGCTGTGGAGGCTGGCTATTCCTCATGTGGTGTGTAGTGGGTGGCGTTGTGCACGTGGGATGTTAGTGCTTATCATCACGGAACAGCTCCTTCCAAACAGAGGAAGGCATAGCTGGTTATATATATGTTCCTTCTCCAGTGTACATAAAGAGTGCCTCATGGTCAACCTACATCCTCTCTCCTCCCTCCGCTCTGCTGGACAGCAGAGACGAGGGCGCAGAGTCCATAGGTCAGTGTGTACAGTGTGGGTGGTGCCACGCCACGCCAAACAAACCTTCCCATGATGCACCTGGTCCCTATCTGAATGTCAGCTGAGGCGTAGCATTTGGTTATCAGCTGCCCTGTGTGTCAGGGCCAAGGAAAAGCACAATTTCTTCCCACAGAGCATCAGGAGAGGATGAAAAGTCTGATGGAGGAGAAGTTTAGCTCCTGCTGTGGTCTGAGCATGGTTGCGCCTTCTTGGAGCCACTGAAGTAGAAGATAGAGTGAAGAGCAACAAATCTGAGAAGGGATCTGGAGCAGTGAAATTGTTGGTGTTTTCTACAAGTTTGACTTTTGTACAGATTTTTTGGCCAACATGTATAGTTATGTGGTCCATTTCTGAGATGGGTTTGTGATGGATATTTTTGTATGTTTTTTTAAACCTTTGGCAGATTCAGATATTCTGCATATCATTTTTGTGTTGTTTTTTTTGTTGCAGTTACTGGCTTTAGACAAAATACTGCACATTTTGCCACAAATTTGCACTTTCAAAAGCACCCCTTCCCACCCCCTAGTATTAAGATTTTGATCACGGACTAGGCATTGTCAAAACCAATACTGGCACACTCCATCATGAGATTGACATACAGTAACCATGTCAGCCATGACTAAACAGATTTCAGCCATTTACTCTCCTGGTTTGTTCTAACTCTGTCATGTTACCAGTATAGGTAAATGTCATGACAGTTCTCATAATGGCTCATGCCATGCAATATTATGTCTGTCATGGCAGTTATCCATGATAGTAACTGTGGTAACAACAATAGAAATAGTCTGTCAAATAAACAGTGTATGACATCAATGTGAACTTCCATGATAAGTCCAACAATTAAGGCCACAAATAAAATGTCTGTACTGAACAAAATACTTCAATAGTGGTAAACGTGTTAGCAATTAGGGAAAGGAAAGAAATGCTGCATATTATAAGCTACAGGTAACACTTGCTTATGTGATCCAGGGTTTGTGGATTTGTGTAAGGCAGGGGGCAGTCTAATACTGATTTTCATGTATGGTGACATTTGTGGTGCCAAAGGGACTCAATGTTTTCTTACTAATGATATAGCACAGAACTCTGTAAATACTATAGCCACCTGTCACATGTAGTTAATCACATGAATCATCTAATTGGATGCTGGTTTGAACATGTTTATATGTATAAATGTAATGTTTTGTACATTATTTTCAAAAAAACAAAATCTGTGAGACTTCCAAGCCAGTCTCATAACTGACAAAGTACTTTGAATGATTCAGTGAAATCTGCAAAGCTGCGGTGATGTCCTCAGTCAAATGCTAATAGTCTCCAAGTATGTGTTCCTAAGCTGCATACCAACAATAAACACAGTACAGTAGTCTGATTTTGTAGGAGAGCCCGTGAAATAGCCCGTACACCTTTGAATTAGTCATAATGTGCTTGCAGTATGGCCAGAAGCAGATGCTGTGCATTTCTTTGGAAATGTTGCCGTGTTTGAATGGGGTTCTTTTTGCGAGTCTATTTATCCATGGACATGCTGTTTTCCTAACCTTGGCAGGTTGATTTGTGTCACTTCATAATATAATCCTGGACGAATGAGTTCCATATAAATAATTCAGATGATTTTTGTATTCGTGACACAGGTGAACAACACTGAAAATGTTACATTTTACAATATTTAACACTCTAAATCACAGACAACAATGTAGGCAGATTTGCACTCTTTTCCCAAAAAGGCACTTACAACCTCCAGAGTTGCCTCCAAATTGCCAATCATATAATCATATGATCTGATTATTATATTAAGAAGACCCACATCACAAAAAATACTTTTGATCATTTGAAATTGTGCTAGTCGTTGGCTGCTTCTGGAGGTATAGTACAGGGACGTAAATAAATGGATAATATGCATATAACTCTTGCAAGTGTTCTAACCATTATTTTTTGTCTGACCGTGAACTATTTATATTTATTTTTAGTGTCATCATACAGGTCACTCCAACTGTATTTCATTTTAATGTACCAAAAGGAGATAACTGTTCAGACAGTGACATGAACCCATGTGAAGATATTGTTGTGTATTCAGTGAACATATAAATGGTTGCCCACATTCCTGGGCTGTGAGGCTTAGTGTTGAAGTGGTCTGACACACAGTGTCAACAGCCAGTTCATTCCTATTATGTTACCTTTCTCAGTGTAGCCTCCAGGTAGGCTGAATTTCATAAACCTTGCCAATGATTTTGCCTTAAAAACATTGCCTTCTTCGTGTCTGCATACAAAAACGTTATCATTACTAGCTGTAACAATCACAAAGGACTTTATGACTGGTATCCATGTTTTAATCCGAGGCTGTGCTCCAAGAGATGATGTTTCCAACTGATTTGAGATCTCATGGGCAGCCAAAATCCAGACAGGCTTTCCATCCATCATGTGGCAGCCATGTGCATGTCTACTGTGTAGCTTGTACTTCTGAAGTGTACCTGTGCTCTTTTGTTTGTTTGGTTTTTCAAGGTCTCAAGACATGATGATAATTATAATGATGATGACAGTAATAAATTCATGCAATACCTCTGAATGCTGAATGTTTATGTTGTGATTTGTCACAGCTTTCAAAACCCTGACCTCTTTTTTGACTTACGCCATCATGTTCAAGCAGAATATAGGGTGGGGAATATTTTCAGATTCATGTACTGTTACACATCTTGAAATCCATCCATACCATGAGTCAAATGTCCTGTCTTTTCTTGACTCTCTGCCATCTCCAGCCTTTTTCAAGCAATTTCAGCCCCACATATTCTGAAAGGACTTCTTGCCAGCACATTTGTCACTTGGTTGAACCTCAAAATGTGAAAAGCTACAGGCCACCTGTGGTCTGTGAAGAGCAAGCTCGATGGTGTTTTGAGCCCCCACCGTCGGCTTTAAGGCAGTGCTGCGACCGTCGACTTCAATGCACCTAATCCTAACCTTAACTCTAACTCTTGCCTAACCCTAACCTTTGCCTAACCCTAGTGCCTTCCATGCAGCAAGGACATCAAATACAAAGCACCCATGTCAGTAATGGCGGGATTCACTATATATGCTGTAGCTGTCTAAAACTAAAACTAGGATGCTCAAGCCATTCATTCTGAACAACAATTCTTCCATTTTTGTGTCTGTTTGTATTTTAATACAGCATCACCGTTTACATTAATCTTTATAATTTACAGCAACACAATGACATACACACTGCTAAACACAAAAATCAGATCATGTAAGTCTCTCTACGCACTTTATCATACACACACATTACTCACTCTGCTGAACTCCAGTCACTCACCTCATCATGTTATTAAGCAATACATAGGCACTGTCATGGGACTGCTATACAGTGAGTAGCCAGTGGATTTCCTCAGAGCAACCAGGACTGGATATATGTGGCATCTGTATAATTCAGTCAAATTCAAGTAGTGGGTAAGGCTGAGAGTGAAATGGTTTGAGGAACATTGAGTCACTGCATGTGCGTCGCATGTGTGTAAAAGACAGCGGAGCTTGAGCGTCTTTCAATGTCTTTCTCTGCAGCATTTTACAGTAGGCATTTCCTTCCTATCATTTAACCCAATGTGCACCCCCCGCATACTGCCATGTCATGCAAAATAGCAACCAGCAATTTCAAACAGCTTATCAGAATTCAACATCTCAAATCGTCCCTTGATCCCACAGAAGGAGATTCTGACAGTGGAAAATGTAACAATTGACCGGACCAGCAGTTCAGGCATTTAAACCCCTCCCTACCCGCCCTACCCGTGCAGCAAACATCTGATCTGTACTCTACATGATGTGTTGGGTGGCACAAGTGCACGTCAGCTGGGCAATGGAAGGAGCGGTGACTCTGTCCTTCATCTGTTTCAGTGGCCAGGAAAGCGGCGATATAATCCAGCGTCCGGCCTCCTACTTGCCATCAGACGTGTTGTCCTCAGGGCAGGAGCTCTGCTGGACGCTCTTTGATACGACGGCCTCCTTGGAGGACAATTTCCTGCCTTTCGGTTTACTCTGTGCTCAAAGGACAAGGGAAGAAAAAAAGACAGGGGAAATAGTACTTAAGGTTAGCTGGGCATGGCATTACACATCAGTCAGTTATGTGTGTATTGTGTGTGTGTGTGTGTGTGTGTGTGTGTGTGTGTGTGTGTGTGTGTCACCTAACAGTAGGCATGTAATGCTGACAGAAAAAAAACATTCATCCACACTGCACTGATGTCATAGTCCAGTCAGTGTTCCCACAGACAGCTAGCAATGGGTCTGAATCAGTGACCGGAGCCCACTGAGCAGCAGGTTTGGGAGGCAGGGGATGTGTGACGGCACAACGCTCCCATCTCACCTCCTCTCTGTGCAGTAGGCCAAGTCTGCCTTTGCTTCCACTACTGCCTGTGGCATTTAGTGGAGGCTTCCCACACTGGGTGGCTGTGTTCACCATCTTCTTCTCTCTGCTGGGGGCACCAGTAGAGGGCACCTGCCCAGGTGGACGTCCATCCTCTCCTTTAACTAAGGGTCCAGAATTGTCCAAATATACACAGAGGTTAAGCATGACTGGATGTTGAAACAACACTGCCATATGCTGCATTACATAATTAGGTTGCAAGCTGGCTGTGAACCACAAACACATCAATGGTGGCTAGGTGAGTAACTATAGCGACAACTACTATGAAAGTTCATACAGAGATGCTGCAGATAACACATCAGTGACTTACATGAGTTATTTTCCCTTATTTAGATTGTTAAATGAACAGTTAGGAGCCACAACTGTAAAGATTTAAGCATTCTTTAATAGCCTATAGAGAATAATTGTCAGACCGCAGAGTGCAGACACTGACAGCAGCTATGATCAGCATACGATCAGAGCATATCGATGTCTTCAGTCTTTTTCTGTATCTTAAAGCATTATCAATGGTACAAACCTGAGCAAGTTGTCGTGCATTGTTTAATTGATGCGCTGCCGGTGTCAGATATCCCACGCTGATTGTTGTTATTACTGGCCATAGCTTGGCCAATTTCCGTGTCGGTGTTCGTAAGCCATGTCGACTCAGTCTCCCTTGTCCAACTCTCATAGTAACGGGGTTCGATTGTATCAGCCCTGCTGCCTCCACAACCCATTGAAATGTCCAGCGACACTCTTGATAGCCCTCTGTTACAGGACCAGAGCGGCGCATGGATGGCTTCCTCACATCAGAACCGCGGCTGCATCAGTGACTGAATGTTCGTCACAGCTATCCGCATCCTCTCCCCCTAACCACAGATCTGGTGTCGCTGCTGCTCCGTGCGATAGCGAGGATGCTTGCTCTTATGGACGCATGCCTCTGCTTAACTTGCTTGATATACGACCACATACGTCATTGTCGACGTAAAACAGAGTAATTGAAAAGACACCAAACAGCTGACTCGCTCAAGTCAGAGGCTGGCTCGTATTGACAGGTTTGTAACCGCTTGCTCGTCCATAACATCTATCCATCAGCGACGTCTGCAGTGAAAATTACCATCCTGACATACCGTTGCCATAGCACTTGGGAGGAATATGTAGACGATCTCATTTGTCCTCATACACAAAATACACTATGAATGCAGTGAAGCACGTTAAAGTATTTTATTGTTTCAAGTTAACATCAGACATTGATAACACTTAATGTATACATATATATAGTTTTAGATATATGTTTATCTTCACACCAAATATACAGAACATGACAACACATAATAAATTACATCCTTTCAGACATGACCATCTGCTCTTGAGGAGAACCAAGACTGTGCTTCAATAAAGACTAAACATGGTAAACGCTGACCTGATGTCCCTGCACAAGCCAACATCTCACCCATCACAAACCAGCAGCTCAATGATCAGTGACCAATTATCAAAACATCTACCACACAACACTACACCAAGGTGGAATGACTGAAAATACAGTGTTTCAAATGTGACGCAAGTAAACCTGATTCATTCATTCAAGAAGACATCTGAATATTCTGATGTTATTTTTAAAAACACAAACATGAATACTCTGACAATCTCAGGAAAGACAAAATGTAAACAAAATCGTAAACTGTGCGCTCTGTCCCCGGGCAGTGAGAAGTTACTTTGCCAAGTGGAATGAGCAGAGGGTGACCAGATTCTCTGCTGTTCATAAACAGCCCACCAAAGACCCCCATTGAAACAGTGAAGAGTTCAAGGGTCGATAATGGGGCAGCTCACCCAGCTACGCTGGTAAAGGGAAATGAGGCGGTACACACACACACACACACACACACACACACACACACACACTGCAGTTGAGCAACACATCTCTCCTTTCACAACATGACAAAATGTACACATTTTGGAAAAATACAATCAGGACACTATAAATTAAGCTGCAGAATGCATCTTGTACCTGGAGGAGGGGGGGGGGGGAGAGAAACAGTATGTCTGGTCACCCAATGAGCATGCAAAGAGAGCAAGATGGGGTGGGTGTAGGGAAGAGTCAGACCAATCAAGAGCTGCCCTGGTCAGTCCATTTTCAACACATAGACAGAGCGAGACCAAAGAGTGGCCACAGGCCCCCAGTTGCGAGCTCTATTTGAAGTCTAAGAGGTTGCAATCGATCTTATAGTACACATAGGGGTAGTACTCCTGCTGGCTGAGGTTCAGACCTGGGATGTCCATGGCAGGCTGCTGCAGAAAAGACAGACAGGAAACAGAATCAGCAACAACACGTCTGAGCAACAGCAGCTAGAGATCATATAACATCAAGGAAATAACATTCATTATGCACTGTACTGGAGTGGTTTCACTCACAATGTTGTGATTGAAAATGAAGGTATTCACACAGATATTTAAAGACACTGAAATTGTCCAACATATTGTATACTGTCTAGAAATAGGCCAACCACATCAGTGGCTCTGCCAGAGAGGGTGTACAACACTGGAACTTACATCCATGATGGAGGCGGCACTACTGTCCAGATGCTTGTACAGGTCATACAGAACCTCTCGCAGCTTCTTCATGGTCTTCTTGTTGGTCTGCAGCAGCATGGCCTGGAAGTTCACAGGCAGGCCGTACCTACATGGACCCAGACAGAGAGGTCATCAGCCCCGGCATGTCTCCATACACCTGCAGCTGTGCGGGAGTGAACGATGACCGGAACCTCATCTCCACACACAGCCATCGTTTGGTCAGTCTACGGATCTGGTGTGCTGATGGCTAGTTCAAAGAACGGAGTGGAAATGTGTGGGTCTCTGCACAATTTAGCAATCAACTGGAAACGCAATTTCCTTTGATTTCAAGACAACTGTTGGGTACAGATTATGTAACGGCTGATTGCACAATTGCTATGCCTGCTATACACAAATAAAATCTGTGAGGTAGGAAGCAGACTGGTGCATGATGGTGTAGTGCTGCTGGTACTTGAGACTACCTTAAGACCGACTCCACAAACACTCTCAGGGCTTTGATGTGGATCCAGGCAATGAAGGCCTCACTGAAGTTCACCTTCAGCCATCGCACCAGAGGGCCCTGACAACAGCAAAGACACACAGCGTTAAAGCTTGCAACCACCCCATCACTCTAGAACGTTCCAGAGCCAAGGGCAGAGTCTGAGAAACAGATTCAGACTGTATGATATTTCCACAGCGGATTGGGGCGGCTTATATTATCACCGAGACTGACAGACAGATTACTCAAGGCCTTCAGAGGCTGTGATATTATTTCTGTTCCATGACTGTTCCCCAGGACGTCCGCGCTGGCTGATTTGGAATGCCTGTCAGTGTTGTGGTGCGGGTGTGGGTGCGTACAAACTGCTTCTTCTTGTCGGTGGAAAGCCGGGTCATCTCCTCCTTGTCTGCCTTCATCTCCTCCTCATTATACTGGAAGTCCCTCACCATGAATCTGTTGGTGCACACAAAATGCGCGCACACACACACACACACACACACACGCACACGCACACGCACACGCACACGCACACGCACACACACTTTGATGTAATTCAGCAGGAATCAATTTGACCTGTGTGCTTCACATTATCAGATTACATGCCTTCATCTCCTCACCAGGGGGAAGGCCATTTTCACAGCTCATCAAAGCATGTAATTAAGAGAAACACATAAACAAGCCCAAGATTCCAACCACAATATCAGCACTCGCAAGCACCGTCCTCTCTCTCTCTCGCTCTCTCTCAATATGCAGCCCAGTCTGCCTTACTTGTTCTCCCGGGCCTTGAGTCTGAAGTCATCGATGGCCTTCCTGAAGAGGGTCACACTGAACAGGCCGCTCTCGTGGTCCTCAAACAGCAGACTGGTCAAAGGGGAGGAGAGTGTGATGACCGAGGCATCATAAAGATTAGTCATTGTTATGGCACACTTCTGATAATCACGCTCGCATGATTTGACGACCTCTCCAGGGAATCCTCAGACACATACTCTGAGATGCTTGTGAGAACACCTGTTCTTATGAACTGCATTGAGGAAATCCTCTATGATTACTTTAAGTGGTTGAGCTTTAAGTACGCATCTTACTGCCAGTCACAACCAGTGCTATCAAGCCATTTGAACATTTATTTCACATCTGGGTCCATTTTTTCCAATTATAGAAGTCATTTCTTTGCTAGAAAACAGACTACATATGAACTGACAGTCAGTAAACATATAATACATTGGCTATAGGATCAATAGAAAGACAGAGGTGAGCGTGTGTACGTCTGTGTCTGTGTGTCTGTGTGTGTGAGTGTGAGTGTGAGAGAGTGAGAGAGAGAGAGAGAGAAAGAAAGAGAGCTCTGACCCCCCCTTGTCAGATGAGACTGTACCAGTCTGCTAATGCTCTAGCAAGAAGCTAATTGGTTTCCTTAGCAACCAGCTACAGAATAATCCCTGGGGGTATGGCCTCTCCTCTCCACTGCCCTCCCATCACCATGTACTAGTAGCTGGTAACTGGTAAATGCAACTGCCTCTACCTCACAATATCTCTACTAATAGCCATGTCTTGAGGATACCCATTGTTCTGGGACTTACTTTGTAGATCGGGGGACCACCATCTCTGAAAGGGTTTCATATGTCTTTTGCCAGTCTGCATAACTTGTCCTGGAAAATTTAAACATGGTTTGGTCTTTTAAAATACCACAAATAAGAGAAAAGAACAATATGGTAGCACGAACAGTACAATAGTGTGAAATGATTAGGTTGCCAGTTTACTGCATCTATTCAATCAAGCTGTAAACTACCAGTATTGTTGATTAAGTAATGCAACCACTGCTTTTGGGGATCCTTACTTTGGTACAACCACAATCATTGTGATCAAATACTCCGAGTCCAGCACAAAGTCCTCCTTTTTGACAATATCAGCCAGACTCCTGGTCAGTAGACTCCCCCTGGTGGAGAAATATCACATTGCAATGTGGAACATGAACAACATGGAGCAATAATATACTATATTATATTATATTATATTATTATATATACTCTTTTGATCCCGTGAGGGAAATTTGGTCTCTGCATTTATCCCAATCCGTGAATTAGTGAAACACACACAGCACACAGTGAAGTAAAGCACACACTAATCCCGGAGCAGTGAGCTGCCTGCTACAGCGGCGCTCGGGGAGCAGTGAGAGGTTAGGTGCCTTGCTCAAGGGCACTTCAGCCGTGCCTACTGGTCGGAGTTCGAACCGGCAACCCTCCGGTTACAAGTCCGAAGTGCTAACCAGTCAGCCACGGCTGCCCCAAAATTACTGTAAATCCTATTACTATTTTGCTTAATGTATGATTTTTGCTCTCACGTGGCACGGATCAGATATGTACCAAAGATCCTTAATATGCTTTATCAACCGTCTCTGTATGTACTATAAATGTGTAAACAGGAAAAAAGCACATGGATTTGAATATTCAGTTTCAGGCCTCCTTCATATGTGGAAATTAATCAGATATTAATTGGCTATGTGCCAATGTGACGGTCGTCCAAATGGACAGATTGTCATTTTTATATCACACGTCACTGAAAATACCCACAATCTTATACTTTTTCGCATTTACATGATGCATAATTTTACTTTCACAACTGGAAAAATTTTCAAATTAAACATTGGAAGCTGCGATAAGGACTCTCCAATTTCTTTTTCACCTTAAAACAGAACCAGTAGACTTCTCAAGATACTTCACAAACAAAAGTAAACAACTAGCCATTGATATAGCCAAATATTGTAAGCTTGTGTTATTATTCCGTGTATTTGCAGTGCCATCCGTATGTTTGCTTTTATTTCGCTGACCAAACCTTCAAGTGCACATACAGGTTGACTCAAGTGTTAAGCAAAGTATTGAACCATGTAACACAGATATCTGATATGGGTCACTTGGAAAAGTAGATGTGAACAGGCAGGGATCTCAAAGCACAGACTAGAGTAGAATACAGTACAATTATTGCCTTAAAGATGACACAATGGAATACTGGCTTGTTGACAAAGGAGAGTTTGGTGCATAGCCACAAAGCAACCATCAACTGCTTCATATGCAAATCTTGAACTCGAAATGACCACTAAAAAACAGGTGAATCTGAACAAAGTCAGACTGTGACGCAAATACAGACACAAACCATCCCTCTGATTACCACACCAAGCCACACGCTTTGTTATCACTTCAAGTTGGAGACTCAGATAGAAATTGCTGGAGCCTATGGTGTCTTTGGCTGCAAGGCAGCTCACTTAATTATTGTTGTGAATGCCAGATACGCATGAGGGGGCACTAGATATCTGCAAAAATGGGCCATTTTATTCCCCAGTCTATTTATCGGGTTGCAAATGGGCTTGTAAATAGTTATTAAAATTAGTTTTGACAAACCAAATTTGCAACAAGGTAAAATACGGTTCATCCATACTTGGTCATCTTTAATGACATGAGGTGTTGCAGGTAGAATGTGGGGGTAAACTCACGCATTCTTCCTCTCCAGATTCTGCAGGTTGCCCTTCAGATTGTTGTAGGCAGAGGCCCTGGCCTTCAGGTCATTGTCAATCTGTGTCACTTGCTAAGGAGCAGTAAAAATAAAACAGAAGTTAAAGTGGATTCATTTGACCAATATTGATGGGTGGACACCGAATTTTCCAGAACAGTTAAATAGTAATGGGTGAACTACCAATTATTGAACAACTGGTACATCAGTTAATTAATTCATTCATTCTTTCAACCTTTATTTATTCTCGTTTATTGAGGGCATTCCTCATTTTCAGTGAAGCCGAGATATAAATGAAATGTAATGATCACAAAGTATTAAGATGAATACTGCTATTAAAGAATTCAAGAGGAGTGATCACTGATCACTGAATTGCACTGACCTTGGATACAATCTCAGAGATGTTCTTTAAAGACTGCTTGATGGGATACTTGGCCATGTCCCACTGAAACCTTGTGATGTAGGTAACCAGATCAACTAGAGTGAGAGAAGGGGGGGGGGGGGGGGGGGTTAAAAACACATAGTTTATAACTGCCGCTCCCATGTGCAGGCAGTACAGCGATGGGCCCGTGGGGCCGTGGCTGCTCCCTCACCTCCATTGGCCAGCAGGTTCTCCTGAACTTTGTCTCGGCTGTCCTCCAGCACGTCGGCCATGTACTGAGCGACCTTCTTCACCACACTGCGAACAGGATCAAAAGGCATCACACACCCGTGACACAGCCATATATAATCCTTCCATGATGCTCAATGGCACTTCATCTGAAAACAACGGCGATAATGGATGATCGTGAAACGCAGACAGACACGGCTAATGGTCCAAATCGCGTCATTTGGGGCTGAGGACGCAGCGTGCCCGGTGAGCCTCTTGTGCTCTTTTGTCCAGAGGCCTGAGTGGGTCGCAGGAGGCCCACGCTCCATCTGCTGGGATAATGAGACTTCTAGGCTGACACCACCTGACCACAAGACTGCTGCTGAGGGCCTCCAAATTAATAAATGCCTTACTGAGCAAAATCACAAATACTGAGACTCAGAGAGTTGCTCATTTATAACAATTTATAACAATAGCACTATAGCTGTGTGTGTGTGTGTGTGTGTGAGAGAGAGAGAGAAAGAAAGAAAGAGAGAGAGAGAGAGAGAGAGAGAGAGAGAGAGAGAGACACAATTGGCTGTCTGTTCAGCTCTAACCATAACAAACAATCTGCTTTGCCTGATTCATTACACATCACCAATTCCCTGGTTTGTATACTGCATTTTTGCTTACTTGATACTGCTTTAAGAGGCCAACTGCATCAACAACAGTCAGACTTCAAGACATTTCCCACTTTTATAAATACTGTACATTTCCTTCATGTTGCGAGGAAAAGACACACAAGTCATGGGATTTAAATATGACTGAGTGAAGGGCTGCCGGTGTGTCACCAAACTGCTAATGGCTAATTTTAGCAAGCAGGCATGGCCGCCACACTACTGTGCGATATTTCTCACTATGAGAAGTCAAACAGAAGAGATTAAAGCGGACTGATTTTGACAGAGTGTCGGCCAGCCTTCAGATCAAAACACAGCACAGATATGCAATTTGCCATTAGGTAGAGAAGAGACACAATGCCGACATTAAAGCACTGACATTTTCCACAATTTGGCGATCAGTATGCATGCCACCGCTGTTAAAAATGCAGCGATCTCAAATCTCAGAAGGAACTCTGGCATACCTCTCGACAAAGGAGTCCAGTTTGGCCAGCTCATCGGACAGTCCCACCAAGACATCGAGTGTCCCGACCTGTGGAGGGTGGGGGGGCGGGGGCAGATGGCGAGGGGAGAGAATGCAAACCTTTGATCAACATTCTGTGTAATGGACTTATCCAAACGCAGCCAGGGCGTGTTTGTTCAGCAGCACATGAAGTTTAGTCAGCCAGCAGAGGCATTCAGGAGCCCGGGGCGCTCAGCAAGGCGCCAGCCTCTTTTCCAAACCCATCAGGCAGCGAATAAAAACTCCAGGAAACCACTGGCCACCCAATACGTGGCAGAGGCCAGCAAGGTCAGGCTCTCCAGGGCAAGATGGGGCAAACGGGGGCAAAATGGGGCCCACAGTGGGTGCACACACACACACACAAACACACATGCATCTCAAAGTTCTCATGGCCTATATGGTTAAACATTTGAATGTGACTGTTACCAAGGATAATAATTTTCCTGCATCTATCATTTGGAGCAGAGCAGACAAGCAGTGGACATGGATGTTTATAATGCACATGGATGTTTGGATGGAATGGATCAACTGCACATGGATGTTTATAATGGAAAGTGCATGCAGTTGTTTAACTAACTACATGTTTCAAATACATAGTACTATGCTTTAAAACGACAACCTCTACAAAAGTTACAAGCACAGACACAGGAATGCAAACACTTCCACCTATGGTTAAAAAGTTTTAGCATGTCATTCATTTCAATGAACCATAATTCTGCCTTTGCTTATTCCTGGTATACATGTGATCTTCATTTGTATAGAAAATGTCACCTAATATTATGTAGTTACAAACTGTATGTGTGTTTTCCGTTTTCTGTTTATTTCTAGGCACAAAGATCAATCTTAAATGTATGTCTGCAATAATTGCAATAATCAATTGTTAATTTGCAACGCAGACTATGAATGTAATGTGTACAACCCCAGGAGTGAAATTATAGGGAAATAAGTTTCATGTTCATTCAAACATAATTTCTCAACCATCAACTAACTAACTAGGTTAATGCCATGGTACCTATATGAATTAGGTCATATGGTGAGCTCTGTTGCAGGGAGGGTAAAGAAGGGTGATGAAAAGCAGTGACACGCTGGTGTATGCATCTTTGTCAAGCACACGAAGGCCTTCAGGCCTGCATTAGTAAAAATAAAAGGACAATTCACCCTGGCCTCTTGTCCAACCACTGATTAATGTACAACATGTATGGTAACATTTCTGTTATAAAGCAGTGTCTTGCCTTTAAGTCAGGAATGTTGAATTTGTGGTTAGTGGACAAGTTGTTGGTGCGGGTGGTGGCCAGCATCATCTTGTCCCATGTCTGTTGACAAGTCTTCTCTCCAGGAGCAGAAATTAACCAGAACTCTGTCATGGCTGCTTATCACTGAAACAGAAATATTTTAATTTCTTTACATTCAATAAGTCAAAGTATTTTTAAAGACCCATCACCATATAAAGGTGGGACAGGGGCAAACTGGAGATGAAGTAAAGCTGGAACTTCTATTGGTCATTTGTTCCCTTTTCTGACGTGACTTCCGAAAAATCAGTAACAAGTCACGAGTCACCCTCGTGTGCGGGGTAAAAGACGGGGTGTATTTGTCTTATATACTTTACAGAAGACACACTGTCTGTAAATTGCATTGTGTATTGTCAATGTCATCAGTTTTGACTGTAACTGATATGGTACGCAGATATAGTAGAGTATGTATTGAAGGGGCGACGAAGGAATATTTTTTGCCACAGAGAAAATGATCAAATAGAAATCCTGACCTGAAGTAACTAGTTTTCACATAATCGTATCGCTAAAATGAAAATTAGGCCTAATAATGAAATCTTCTTTTTTTCATTTATAGTAAAACTGTTGGCAGTTAAAATCAGACACGAACACAGCTGTTTTATCTTTGATATACATACCAAAATACACACAAGATAACAGAGCAACTACATATCTAATTTGCATCACGGTACTATCTAATAATAAATTATGATTAAGGTTAACATTGATGCTGCAAGTTGTCCTGGCTTGTGGCTAAAATTTGCTAGCTATAGCTGCTTGTCGCAGTGCACTCCAACAAAACCCATTCGACGAGAGTCAAACTTAATTTGAGAGAACAAAACATTTGGTATCTTATCTTACGTTTCCTAAATACATTACTGATACACTACTTCTATATCCATTGGCATAACGATATTTTGTACAGGCCCTCTAGCTACATAATCCATCTAGCCTATGAGTAGTAGCACTGCGATGCTACACTTGTTATCATAGCTGTCTTCTAGCCAGCATAGCAAGGTTATCGTAGCCTACCCCTTAGCAAGGCAGATAGTTCGAGAATGAACAAGTAACTCACCTGATTTTATGGCGATACGTATTTATGAAATGTATAGATTAAAATGTGACGTAAATATGCTCAGACGACAAATTTTGTATTATTTTCCATTAGACTATGAAGTGGTCTCTGACAGCAACAGACTCCAAAGCAGTCAGCTGATCAAGGTGGGTGTTTCCAGACTGAACATGACCAGGGGTTAGAAGGTTCACCTAGAAAGATAAACGGCCACTATTGGTTGGGATGTATTACTGCAACTGAGGACAATGCTAAGAGGAGATAAGCACGATGATCTTGATTCGACTATTTCTCTTATGTTGATGTTCTCTTGCAAATATCAGCTGAGGAACAACTGCAACAAGGTTGTTTCGGCCCAAACAGGTAATTGGTGGTTCCTGCTAAGGGAAACCGCAACAACTCAAGTGTCTCAAGAACTTTTGAAATGTAGCCAGCTGAGGGTTTTTGCTGTAATGTTATACTTTGTTGTAAAATGTTCGTTCATTTTGTTCATTTTGAGTTACTTCTCAAATCATTTGACGTCAAACACCAATGTTGTAAAACCTGGAACTTATTGCGGCTACCAGATCCAACTAACCAACTTGTTCAGAAGCCGCAGGGGGAAATCAAATTGTCTTACACGCACTGAATAATCCAATGTCCACACACTTGCTCCCGTTTCTTCAGTTTATTGCTCTCCATATCAATCCAGACTCCAATAGCCTTTCGAATGCAAGGCAGAGCAAAACGGTCAGATATAAGGCTTTTCAATGAGTCCATGCGATGCGCGAAGTGCGGTAGGCTACACAAAATAATTGCCTTCCCCCGTGCTCACCCCACGCCAAACTGAACTGAAGCGCAGGTGTCAGGTAGGACTAATTGAAGACTTCCAATTGCGCACCACACACGCCCAGCGCCACACCCATGTCCCATAATAAACAAAAAACACAAATCAAAGTAAACCAATACCCATAAAGTTTATCATAATGAAAAGCAAAATATAAAGAAAATATTTATGGCTCCTACATTAATGTTTTTGACATTTATATCTGACGTGCTTGACAAATTCTGTCTTCAGTGCCAGATGAAAAGTGTTTTGTGTGTGTGTGTGTGTGTGTGGTGAAATCCTTCAGATAGAGCCGAATGATCAAGCCCTGAGGACAAGCTGCCAATTGTTTCACACTTTCATCATCCAAGTAGATTTTGAACTTGCAAACTATACATTTAAAAAAGAGTCATTATTGCTGATCTGAATAATCTGCAACACAGCCATCCAACATATGCTGATAAACTCCAAAAATAGTACAATACTAAAGGTTCTACAATACCAAAATGAAGTGCAACATCCAATCATTTGCAAGCAGTGATCTCCACTATAAAAACTCCTCTTTGGTCTCCTGGTGACCTCTTTTATTTTCACAGTTGCATCTTTAATCTGTTATGGTTATTGACCATCATAAGTTCAAAGATAACTTGGGTTTAAACTGGTTTTGATTGAAGTCGCTCAAAGGGGTTTAACTACCTGTGAAGCCCATAAAAGGCAAATATGGTGCAAATTATTGACCTTGTTTTACTAAGTATGGTGTGGAGTTGTTATAGGGCCAGACCTTTGCAGACAAAGCCCATGCACCAGTGGAGATTTCATGTTCCCTTGAGGTTGTTGGCAGGAATGCCCAGTCAGCAATAGCTTTCAGGGAGGCACATACTTTCTAAATTTGGACAGGAGTCCCACTTCCTGACGTTGGGTGTCTCCTGCACCGAATTCGAGGAAAAACCCACAAAGGAACGTGTTTATGGAGTTCAGTAGGTCTATGGTGCATTGTTTGAGATACAATGCCGGGACAGTTTGGAGCCGGCCCCATAGATCAAACAGCAGGGTGGGCTGCCCACTGTCTGGCCTTGGTCCAGGTCGATGGGGACATTGTCTGGGCACGCGTTCCATAATCATTTTTTTGGATGCCGATTAGGTGATGGAGGATTGTTAAGATATATTTATTATGTCTAGCATGGTGGGTGGAGATGCATGGTCTTGGTTCCAGGAGACCTTTGTGACATCAGATTATGTTTTTACCAAGCTCACAAGACAAGGCGAAACTCCCTCATACAATGTTTTTTTTTTACTTATTGGTCATTGTGTTAGCAGGGAGCATTTCACCATAAGTTATACACCATACACCAAACATCTGAAAATTGTGCTGGGTGCCTGGTGCTATGCTTCACTTTGTAAACACTTGTGAACTTTCCCCCTTGATGGAATTATTACAGTGGTGTAGTTAACCTTAAGACAATAACACTGCACAGTAACCATCAATATACCATAAACTGGCTCATTTAGTTTAGTCATACTGAAGGTATTTTGAACTCATTGCCTGACCAGGAGCATTTGTTCAGGGGAGGTTGCAGTGTAGTCATGTCATAAGACAGCCCATATGAGTCAAGAGATTAGATAAGATATTGTTTTGATGGGCAGCCCAGCATTGTTTTTTAACCTGCATGACCCTCAAGAGAATGAACCTCGAGTTTATTTTAGGGCAGATCTCCTCACTATTGTCCTTTTCTTTCAATCAATCAAAAATGCTGAAATCATTTTGGTTCAGAACTTGCATATATAGGGTACTTGTATAAACTGATATAGAGATTGTACCAGCAATTGGCATTTATAATTATAAATATAATATGTTCTTAAACAATAATGTTACATATACAGTAGGACTCAGTTAAGTGATACTATTCTGATCTAAAATTAACAACATGTGATCCATTAGAATAATAGGACCATATTTTTGTGCGATGTTCCAGTTTTGTCTGAGAACAAATAAGATCTGCATATATTTACTGTTGGTATGTTTTAAATTAGTAAGGAACAGCATGTATAGGCTACACTTACTCCTCACTGCCTGGCAAACTTTTATGTTATACTTTTATCTATGCCACTCAGTGCACTAGTCTATTGCCATCTGTTTAGTATTTTGTTTGTGTGTTTCATTTATTAATTGTTTCTCCTTCTCAACAGATTACCAAAACTTTATCATTAGGCCTGAGTCTACCTTATGCTGTAAAAGGTTTCAATGGTAAGCTATTATAAGGGTGGTGACTTTACAGTGGCCTTGAGTCCAACTACAGGAACATTCCTGTTGCAGAAGCATGCACTGTGGTGTTTTCGTTTACAGTGGGTGGCAGACACGCGTCGGCCCTATTATGACCAAAACAATGGCAATGAAACATCACGTTTTTACTGGAAAGTCACTTTAGATGGTATTTGAGATTAGGGACTAGATTCACATTTAGTCTATGGGGAGCAAACACAAATCACGGAACAGCTTTTGTGTGGTCAGGGGAACAAACCTGCCCACAAGTCGTATAATCTAAGCAACACTGACATAATTTAAACAAACAGCCATTGTGTTATTTTCCCCATACAAATTCCATTGGCTCATCTGACATTCTTGTTTCGGATAGCCTATTTTTAGATATAGCTATACCAGCTCATATAAACAAAAAGTCCAGGGATAGGCCCACGGCAGAAAAGTATGGCCTCTGCACTGCAACCACAATTGTAATCTATCTAAGCCTATCTAGAATAATAGCCTGACCACACTTGACTGTGTCTGTCCATGCAAATTAGGCAATGCCAAGACCCATTACAATTAGGCACTGAATAGGTCTAGGCCTACTCCAGACCAGAACGCTGCAGTTGGCCAATCTGAAGCAAAAAATCTGGGCAAAAATTATAGTTGGCCCATGTGTCTTTAGCAAACATGTAAACCTTACAATCTAATGGAAATAAATGTAAGCTATCCTCCTCCCATTTGACCATAACAATCTAGTCATTGGCAACTCCCAACACTCCTCCAACAGCGGATGACTATAAAAGGAGACATGCAAATCAGTCAGGAGCACTACACCAACCACATGAGGTAGATAGGAGTGTTGGCAGGCGTGCTCAGCGCTCCTCAAATGCAATCTGTACTCTTAGGCCAGATTTAAAGCTTGATGTATCAAAGAAGTAATAGACAAAATATTTCAGAATGGACTATTTGTTGCATTGCTGGAGAAGATTCTTTGACAACCATTTCGTCTGCCAGTGACTTGTCATATGAAAAAGAATGAAGACGTTACTCGGGTAATTTTGCTTATAATATACCTAATATATGCCTAATGTAGCCTATCTACGACATTTATTGTTTATTAACCTATTTAAAATAGACTTTTCATCACTGTCATGTCAACTGCAGCAGCTACATATTAGGAAATTATTATTTGTGCACTGCACTGTCTGTCTGATTGATTGATGGTGCAAAGAAGCATTGATATCTCTGAATTAGAATAGCCAAACTTGGCTGGCTGTTCCCAAAATAGTCTATTTTTGGTATAGGTTACCTTGCTTAGGCTATAACGTTGTAACAGCATGTGGGCACAATGTATCTGTCAATAAATGGCCATTATGTGCAAGCGCCTCAACCAGCACACGCTGAGCGTTGTATCGGTTTGAATTTTCTTTTAAATTACGTAGTTACTTTTAAACACCGCCCCTCTGCCAAGCTAGAACTAGCTGGCGGGCTTTCCTTCTCGAAGAAAGCGAGTTGAAAGACTGCACCCCCACTGCAACATTAGAAAGGACGGTCGTGGTAGCAGGGATTAATATCAGTTAGATTACTTTTATTTCATGTAGAGGACCCTGATACTCTTTAAAAATTCCGCCTAAAAAGATATTTCGATTTCCCCACAAGATTGGGCCTTTTTCACACGTAAGTAGCGTTAACGTTAAGCTTATCGTACAGTGACATTAGCTAGCTAAAGGTTTTTCATTGTGATATGAGCTAACTTAGCTTGTTGCTAAGAAGCTAAATTGTCAGACATATTTTATGTTTATTCTCTAGATTGCTGGTCAGTAAAAATAGCCACTTCGCTAACGTTTGGTCGATCATTTTAGCCTGACTGGGTATTTAATGTTAACCTTCGCTTGCAAATGCCAGTTGACATGTCGACGCACAGTGGGTGTGTTTGAAAATGGACTTGTGCTAAATTCCATTAAGTGAATACTGGCTTCTTGGAGATCCTTTTCAAGCTACACATGACTATATATTTCAGTGTTTTTCCTACCGATAACGTTAGTGTTATGTTTTAGCTGCAAACATGGTTTATTTATCAATTTATGATACCGTGTTGAAAATGAAATATCGTGGTGGTATCCTAGCTAGCTAAGTTAGCTAACTTTAACTGGCACATTTTGAGAATAATGTTGATTGATACTTTTTTATGTAGCGCTACAGTGTAACTTGAAGTAGAATTTGTATAGCTAGCTTCTAGCCACATTGTAACTTAACCAGATACGTATTCACCGGTCAGTCTTGGCTAATGCCAAGGGCGTGTTTAAACTTTAAGCATCATTAAAACGTTAATGTTCAAACATGAAATTCATGTATACATTGTTATACAATATTATACATAATAACATCAATCTTCATTTTTAGCACCTTAATTTTTTTTATTTGATTTCTCAGTCACAAGCTTGAAAACATAAATATGTCGAGGAAGTTGATTAAAGGAAGGCATTACCTGCTATTAAGTAAAATACAGGGATATTGTACCGCTGGTTAGGCTAGGTGATTGGTTTAAGAAAACTAGGATAAGGAGAAGGTTGAAAAACAATGTAGTGTTTTTGTCTTCTTACGGTTATGCTCTGTTTATTGACAATGTACATTGTGAAGTATACTCCATTTTCTTTTGTGAAGGTGTACATATACCTGGACGTCATAGGGGCAGCTCTCTACCACGAGCAGGTGGACTTCAACGCTGAGCCCCCTTGGGATCCTAGCTGATAGCAGGAGAGTACATTCTCCTGGCGTGTCACAGTGAGTTCCACTTCAACTCCAAGCCTATTCTGGCCATGGTAATATTAACCAGTGTCCCAGCCCCCCACTGCCTGGAGAGAAGATGAGCCCATGTGGCCCTATGTACTCTGGGGTCACTGAGGGCAAACCGGACCCCCTCTGCCCAGCCCCACTCCCCAGAAACACATTATGTAATGTTATTAAAGGTTAAGACATGACGCCAGAACCACTGTATGCATTGTGCGACACTAATGCATTAAACAAAAGCCTTGCCAGTAGCATTCACAGAAACCACCCAGCGGCAATGCAAACAGGCTCCACAGAGGCCAATCCCCAAAGAGGGAGAGAGGCCTTGTTTTCTCAGCATCCAGTGCAGACATCCAGAGGCAGTCTAATCGGTCTGTCTGCTGGGATGTCTGATTCTGTCTAACAACTGGATAGCCTGCAGGGGGGATTTGCTTGCCCTGTGAACACTGTTCTTGGAATTCACAGACCTTTATGCCCATCCCGCTTCCTAATTGAGATCACCCTTTATTTTGTGACCTTATTCTTCGCATTAAAAAAATCATTAATAGAATATGTGTGTGTTTATTCCCTCTTTCTCTCTCCCTCTCTCTGGCTCTCTTCTCTTGGCAGTTTGTTGCATACCTAGGACCCCAAGGGCTCAGAGCGTCCCTCACTCAGGTAATTTATTTTATGACTGTGGAAGAAGAGTACAGGTGAAGATGAAGGGAATCGTAGATGAACTGCACTACACTGTGGACCTCCTGGAGGGAGGCACCGCTCTCAGCGATGTCATCGATAACCATATTTACGAGCAGACTTTGGTGAGTTTGATTGCCTTCAAATGGCAGCCATTTTTGTGTGACTGTTTTCAGGTTTTGCCTAGTTCTGTCAGAGATTTCACATTTTGCATAATGCCCCATGTTACTGAAGAATTTCCTTTGATCTGCTTCTGTTTTGAAGCCTGTTGTCAGTGCTGACATTGTTTTTCCTCTTTCAAGGAAATTGCTTTAAACTGAACTAGGGTACATCCTTGAGTACCGGTAGTTCATTTGATGTCAAAACACATCTTGTTGTTGAAAGTGAGGGTTGACTTGCGAAAGAGACACGTGAGCCCGTGCCTAAGTCTATTTTTGCTTTTGTCTCTTCCCAGACACAGAAGAACGCCTTCTTTGTTGCAGACCTGGGCGTGATATTGTCGCAGCACGTTCGCTGGCGAACTCGCATGGGTGAAATCCGGCCGTTCTACCCAGTCAGGTGCAACAGCAGCTCTGCTGTCATTGAGCTCTTGGCTGCCCTTGGCTGTGGCTTTATTTGTGCCAACAAGGTGAGGGTTTAAGGGATGCCCAGCACATCTTTACTCACGTGCCCCATGGCATGCATGGCTAATGTTGTTGAATGACGTGCACTGCCAGTGTTCTGTTATATGTGCATGTGGGCATACAGTAAAAGATTGACATTATGTATTTTTTATATATATCACATAACGTATTTGTATTCTGTATTTTTACTCAGTATGAGCTGGAGCTGATTAAGGGCTTTGGTGTCTCTTCGGCCGACATAATCCTTGGTGGCATGTGCAAGCAGCTCTCCCTGATCAAGTATGCCGCCAAAAGCAACGTGGACCACCTCCTGTGCGACAACGAGACAGAGCTGCGTAAAATTGCCCGCTGTCACCCCAAAGCAAGGTAGTCACTGAATTGATTTCCAGGTAGTGAATGGACAATTTATGTCTCACTGCCAGGCATTCTGATGCATGTTCCTGGCCCATGTGTTGCAGGGTGCTGTTGCAGGTGGCTGTGGCTCCCAGTGCGGAAGGAGACGGGCTGGCCATGACCTTCGGCTCCACTCTCAAGGACTGCCGTCACCTGTTAGAATGTGCCAAGGAGCTAGAGCTGCAGGTGGTAGGGGCCAAGTGAGTCTGAGTGACCCATCACCACACATCAACCTAACAACATCGCCCCAGAGGCACTCCTAACTCATTCAACAACACACACTACAACTGGGGCTGACGAGTGTGAGTCTCAACATAAAGATCACATGATCCAGTTAGCTGAGTCTATGGACTTTTTTTTTTTTTCCTGTTTGGTGGAAGGTTAATACATTTTTGGTTACGATTATTAAATTCAAATTCCAATAAGGATTAAAAGATGTATTGTAATTCTAAATGTGTTGACACACACATACAGTGCCACCACAGTAGGCTACCCTGGCTGTAGCCTGTTCACTGTGTGTGTGTGTGTGTCTTAATTTGAAGTGGTTTTAAAAAGGCCTTAAGTCTTGATCTTAAGTTGGAGGATCCTGGGGTACCCTGATTACAGTTATGTGTCGCCCATACAAAGCCTTGCTGTTTCAGGTTCCATGTGTCCAGTGGGTGTCAGGACCCTGAGATGTATGTTCATGCTGTCTCTGATGCCCGCTGTGTGTTTGATATGGGAGTAAGTGACTCTAAATGACTGCTTCTTCATCCTCACATGTGCTATATTAATATTATACAGATTTCTGTTTGTCTGTTTGCTGATCTGGTTGTTTTCTCCTTGCATGTGAACAGAAGGAGTTGGGTTTCCACATGACCATGTTGGACATCGGAGGAGGCTTCAGTGGTTCTGACACTCAGTTAGAGAAGGTAATGGTCAACTCACTGTCCACTGACAAACTGGAAAACGTTTTTCTGGAAAGTCAGGGAATTTTATCATATTTGAGGCATGGAAGTCATGAAAACAAATATATGTCTATGCAGAATTGGTGTATATCTGGTTATTAGCTTTACTGCTTGCTTGAGTGGTTCTGGTTAGCAAGGTAGCTAGGTTAGGTAACTTTGTTTATTCAATGCCCATTTTATTTATCCATCTTCTGCTCTAAAAAAAAGACAGAATCTTGAACGCTACACAGCTGCTCTGAAATCTTGTCAGTATATTATACCAGAGTAAGATTACTGATCATCAGAAGACCTGTTTGTGGCTCATAAATTAATATTCCACATCATCAGTGGTATATAATAAACAAAACCTTAAAGAAAACCTGAGTTATGCTGCTATTCACACGCTGTGCCCACTTTAAAGTGAGGAAGAGAGGGTCAGCGCAACCCTCTTCATAGGTGCCCCTTTCCCTTCACACAGGTACACGCAGCCTTAAGGCCAATGCTGGACATCTACTTCCCCCCGTCATGCGGCGTCTCACTTTTGGCCGAACCTGGCAGCTACTATGTGTCCTCCGCCTTCATGCTGGCCGTGAATGTCATCGCCAAGAAAGTAGTAGCCCGGGATCGCCAACAGCAACGCCATGGTGAGTTGCAGCCCTGCTCTTGAATACTGAATGATTTCAATGGCGAGGAGTGCAGTGCTGTTGATCTCACTGACTATGTTTCTCTCAGATGGCGTGTGCGCCAGTGATGAGCCAGAGTTCCTGTACTACATGAACGATGGAGTGTACGGTTCGTTTGCCTACAAGCTGCTCGAAGAGTCCATCCCAGCCCCCACTGTGCACAAGGTAAGTGTTAGAGGGGGGGAAAAAAGAGTTGCAGTGTTTGCTGAAAAGCTAAACTAGGTCAAGCACTCTTGCTAAAATCCGAAGCTCTGAATCAAGTCATTACACTCACAGATCAATAGCCTCTTCCCTGTATATAGAAAAGGCACATACTTGTAATAAAGAGGCTTTTTGCTAGACTATAGGACTAGACTTGGCCATAGACTGGACAAAGCATAACCACTGTACTGTATGTTTTGTGTGGCCACAGGTGGTGTCCCCAGAGGAGCCGCTGTTCTCTAGCAGCCTGTGGGGGCCGTCCATGGATGGGCTGGACCAGGTGGTGGAGAGCTGCCTGCTGCCTGAGCTGAGCGTTGGGGACTGGCTGCTCTTCGCTAACACTGGGGCCAATAGCCTGGGAGCCACTGCCTCCGACGAGCACAAGCCGCCTGTCTTCTACATGGTCTCTGCTAGTGACTGGTAAGAGGGTTGCTTCACCTGTGTTGGCCGATGTAGGATGTCCAGGTCTGCATGCAGAGAGAACTTGTGTCTGCCCTAGACAGGAGTGCGCAGCTCAGCAGTAATGCAGTCACTAGCTCCCTCCGCTGGTGACCTGTGGAAACACAGTTATGCAGCGTTACATTGCTTCCAATGGTGTTGAATTTCTTGTTGTTTTATGTGATCATTTTTATGCCCAGGTACGAGATGCAGGATTTGGGCATCAGTCTGGACACATCCATGAAGAATTTCTCCCTGGTGCCCTACAGTTTACCGTCTGGTCCACTCACAACCACTGTGTCCACTCCAGCCTAGAGGAGGACCACTAATGGCCCAGCGGCTCTCTGGTTTCTGCAGAGCTGGTCTTGTTGACATTCCAGAGGCAAGGGGCAGCCTGGTTTTCAGGTTTCAGAGACGTTGATGAGCGACGTGCCCGCCATCAGAAATAAAAGCGTGAATCAAACAGCGAATGACTGTCAACAAGGGACCCTCACAGTCCGGCTCATTAATGCCATTACAGTTTACACGTAGACTTATTTAAATCTAACTTTTTAAAGAGATATATCTCTGAACTTGTAACTTAACTAAACTGACTGTCCAGCACGCTTCAAGTATTTATCGCACAATGAAGACAAACCTGAAAGTATGAATCGAAAGCAGTACATGATTCGTTTTGCTCCAAATTGTTTAATTGTGCTAAACTCCTCCAGAAAATGTTCCCACAGACCTGATATGTGGATGAATTTTGAAGTTATGTGGCATGCTTACTAGACATTAATCAACCCAGTTTTGTACATTGCTGTTGTCATCAAAATCCTTTGCCATCTTGTGAATGACCTTGAGAGGGTGTGTGTCGCACTGGGTTTGATATTTGACTCGTTTACAAGCACCAGATGAGCTGTGTTGATTGATACACTGTATGTAGCTTCATGCTGTTGCTTTGCAACAAATGCTTCCACGACTGTGCAGAGGCTTGGGAGCAGCTGACAATTTGCCTGGACATGATGAAAAGCAAACTGCCTCACAACTACTGTGGATGCTATTATGGTCCTCAAAACATTACTCAGCTTAGTAAGTGATCTAGATGGTGTTGAGGAAGTGCTGCTGGATTTTTTGGAAATTAAGGTGCAGTTGTGTAGACGGACGTCGACAAGGCTACCTTGAGTTTTACCTTCAACCGTTATCTTTACCCTGCCCTTACGAAGTTTCAAACCTTCTTGAGTGATGAATTGATTTTTTTTTCAAGAGGATATTTTTAAAGTGAGCTTTTGATTTGGCTCTGGTTTAACCTGACTTTAAAGCATGTTGGCAGGAAGAAATTTTAAATATTAGGCTATAGCCTTAACTGGTAATATGCTTTAAGTCTATATTAATGTCTCTTGACTATCGCAAATGTTTGATATGTACTTTCTAAATGTCTGTGAAATTGAACCCTACCTGAATTATAATAATATACACCATGAACTGTACTGTTTTGGAATGATTGCATATCCACTCAGGAAAAATCTTCATTCTCATTGTACATGGCACAAAACACATTTACTGGCACAAACATTATGTATCCTTCAATGACATAAAAAAAAAGGATTTATTTCCATTTTGGAACATTATTCAGTGTGCAAAATACTGTAACAATTCACAATTCTTCTTAGGCAAATACTCCACGATAAACAAACAGGCGAACAGAAATAACATTAAAGTGACTTTGACGTGTGTACAAATACTTAAGGAATCCCTGATAGTCTCAAAGTTGATTGTAATCTTCATATTGGAATAAGGAAGCGCGCTCAACACCCTAGAGTACTTCAACTGGGTGCTTAAACTTTCTTGATAATAAATCAAAAACTTAGAAAAATAAATAAAGCAAGCACTCAACAGTATCGTTTACTTTTTAATTGCCATTTTTCACACTGAAGAAGGGTGTTAGCCCGAAACGTCTGTGAGGCAATTAAAAAGTAAACGATACTGTTGATTGCTTGCTTTATTTACTTTTCTAAATCTTCATATTGGTCAATGCTCCCCAAGAACAGGATAGAGAACAGATAAATATAACAACCCAAACATTATACATGAATGTAGTTTTCACATATCAACATGGAGGCATCTGCGATAGCTCTTAAATAGTAACCTATATAGCAACCAGTAAAAAAAATAAAAAGAACATAGTCAAAGTAGCCCACATGTTTACATGCCCATTAGAGCTCAGCAATGTGCTGGGTCCTAACTGCACCCCTTCATTATAGGGACACTGACACCTAGTGTTGTATCCCAAGAAAGTCCACGATAAGGCACTTGCCAGGTATCTGGTCTTAGGTTTACCATCCAACCTCACCAGATAAAATACAGTGATGAGACTAGTTTTTAGCCATTGCATTTCAGTGCGTACATCATTCTCCAACTGAACCACCTGCATCAGTGTACCATCAGAAGCTGGACTTTCCTCGAGCACAAGCTCCTCACTGGTTGTAAACTATCCTGCTCTTCTCCCCAGTGCAGTTTCATGTGAGTGGCTGTAGGGGGCGACACACAGCTGTGAGATGCCCCAGCCTACCCAACTGTAGCTTCCACCCAGGCATTCTGCTGCTGCTACTGCTGCTGAGGTGGCGCTGAGCGTGTTTAGATAGGTGATCGCTGCGCATAAACCTGCTCTGGCAGATGGGGCAGGTGAAGCGCTTCTCCCCTGTGTGGGTGCGGCGGTGGCGGGACAGCTCATCCGAACGAGCGAAGCGCCTCTCGCATCCCTCCCAACTACAGCGGAATGGCTTCTCCCCTGTGAAAAGGTAGGGAGTGTGAGACAAATACTAATATAACATGAACATGAGTATTGAACTGGATATGAGTCCTAGGATGGTGATTTGCAGGGCAACTTTTTGAGCAATGTCGCTAAGCAACCACATAACTAGCTCACTGTGTTCTGATTGGATGATCGTGATAATTTGCCTATTAAAGATTTAAGTTCTCCTGAATACAAATGTTGCACAATATCAATGGGAATGTGCCAGTAACATTGCTCAAGAAGTTGCTTTGTGTATCAACAGCTCAACAGAGAGGAAACTTTTCTGTGCTGATTCTCACCTGTGTGGGTCCTCATGTGTGCCTTGAGGTGAGAGCTCTTAAAGTATGTCTTCCCACACCCAGCATGGCTGCATACATGGCTGCGAATCCGGGTGCTTTCTTCTGACCGAGGGCTGACTTGCCTCACCAAGGGCCCGAAGCCAGGCGCCGGGGCAATGGCGGCCAATTTAGTGCCGCCCTTGGTGATGGCCACTGGCTGTTTGGGAGCTGTGGGCTGTGGCACAATGAACATCACAGAGCCCCTGGGGATCTGATGACCCACAAGAACCACAGGAGGTTGACACAGAACAGTCGGACTGACGGTGGGCGCCGGTGTCATGGCCACTCCTGAGTTTTCCATTGGTGAGACAGCAGGGATGATCCGGTACTGAACTGGCATTGAAAAAGTGTTTCCTCCAATGGAAAATCCCGCTGCTGCTCCTGCTGAATCCGGAAGTATGACCATTTCTGAGCCCTTGAGTATAGTCAAAGGACATGGTGCACTCAAGGGGGCCCCATGTACTTTTGAATCATTTCCAGCTGAGCCACCCACCTGGGCTTTGTTTGGCCCGTCTGGACTGAGCAGAGGTAATACAGTGTCCACGCTTGTTGTGTTCTCAGAATAGCATGAACACGACTGGACGTCTGATGTGTGCCTGATCACACTGGTGGCCTGAGCCCTGGGCCTCGAGCTGCCCTCGCAGCAAGGGGCAGTCTGAACTGGAGCATCTGTGGTAACAGACGAGGGCTCAAGGGTCACAGGACTGTGTGGCGGAGTCATACACTGTAATGACTGGTGAAGGGGAACAGAGAAAGGGGGGTTAGTGATCAGTTCATTAGTCAGCGCTTGTTTTCAGGATGTGGTCTGGATATGGTGTGACTCAATACAATGACACAACCTTTAGCATGTGGCACTCAACAGTGGTTAGAGAGATCATGACGGGTGTGGTCTGAATCTCCAAAACAACATTCTATATTTAAATATCTATGATTAAAGAATGCTCTATTCTATCAAATACTGTCATGACCTTCCGTTTGATAGCTCTTTTCAGTTAGAAAGAGTATGGCGTATACACTTACACAAGGCGAGGGATGGAACTGTGCGGGGCCAGGGAGTAGGGACTCTTCACCAAAAGAGTCTGAGAATGGAGTCAGGGGCCTTAGCTCTTTTCTCAGCGAACTCCTGTTCCTCCAGTTGCTGTTTATGGTCATAAGGACCTCCACAGCCTCCATTTCGTTCATGTCTGTGGAGAGCTTTGCCATCTGTCGGCTGTCTTGTAAACAGTCCACATCCATCTTTCCCAAATCTTTCTGTTAGTCAAAACAAAAGAGCTTTTTGTTATTATACCTCACACAGTAGCCCTACATTGTAGAATAGCATTAAGACTGAACGACATCTCACGCACACGAAAAACATATTTTTCTCTCTAACCCACATAGACAAACAGACACAAAGGTATGATGGGGCATGAATGCCGCATACGTTTCCAACATTCACCGAAAGCGAACTGGAGCGTTAATGTGCGTGAGCACTGAACTGAATAACCCTTCACCCACTTTCCCAAACACTACAAGGAGATCGGGTATTTTGGCAGGGCTACGCTTCTTGTGCCGCAACAAGAGACGCATTACAAGACATGGGTAGGCTATAAAATAATTATGTTCGCTGTTTAAATTGTACTTTATCTATACATCCATCATCTCACAAAAGAACCACCAATCCATCCTTATTATTACACCAATCACCTCGACAGATGAACCACACATTCTATAATATACTCACAGTGCAAGTAGATACACAAGGAACCGTGTTAAACATTCTTGCGTTACAGTTTCAAAAGTATCCCAAACTGTAACTTTGTGGTTGAGTATTTGGATACACGTATCACAGTTCAGGATGCAAGTATCTCTACTACCTATTCCCAGCTTCATTCAAGCAGCATTTCAAATGCAGATACTAAGGGAGGGCACGGTGCAGATACTATCCAATCATGACCAAAGGTGTGTGGAGCTTTGACCAATGAGGAGATATTTGACGCGTGATCAGTGGATGATACACGCCGTGAAAATAGCGTGGTACACAACATCGTAGGCGTGTAACTGTGATGACCAGTGTGTGGTAAATCCCCAGTGAGTCACAACCTGACAGGTCGATAAACATGGGGATACTTATACCCTAATATGATGTTAATTTGGACCAAGTCTCAGCAACTATTATATAACCTAGATTTAAAAGGGTATGAGTGATTATGAGGGAGGCATTTGCCTATGGAAAATGTCAGTATATTAGTAGCTATTTAACAGATGAACAGCTAAGATATCTCTTCAAATGTTCAAAAATCGTACCAGTCTATGTGCACAAGTTCTTGTAATAGAGGCCATGCAGGAATAACGTTTCCCCTTCTGTTTAGGACATTTGTGTGACTTGTCACACATGCCAATTATAAAGGCATTCAGTTTATTTTTCTGAAAACTGCTTCTTCTGGTGAGAATGAAAGATCATCTATGTTGGAAAAGCGTTATGCTTCATGCATCTCATAAAAGCAACATATAATAAACATTGCAAGCATATTGTAATAAATGATTGACAGAATCATCCAAAAAAATGTGGCTAGCTCTGTGCAAGCAGAACGTTTTTTTCCTGCTGCATGAATCCTGACTCCTGTGGCTTGCATGTTGCTGAGAGCATGAGACAGTGATCGTGTGGATTAGGGAAGACCCACCCGTCTAGCCTTGATCTGTGAACAAAGGGGTGCAAAGGGAAGACACAATGGCCAAATGAACACAAGCAGATCTGGTCTGTCCTCACACACTGGTTCTCTAATGTTCTCTCTGTATCTGTCTTAACAGCTGTGTGACGTTTGAATCAAATTTATCTGGCAGTGCCTTTGGTACAAATGTACTGTTTTATGCTTATGTTCGATCTCTACAAATGCTGTGCCCCTTTGTGAAACAAAATTAAAGGGAATATTTATTGGGACCATTGATGATAATTTAAGGTAATTTTCCAATGCCTAATAATTTAAGGTATTTTTCCAATGCCTAATCCAATGCATAATAATGCCATTATGGAAAACTTTGATTTGACTTTTGATCATCATTGCATCAGTATAATTGGCAGGATAAACATCAATCCAATTATAGGCCCAAAACAACAAAGTTATTTATATGTGCAACATCCCATGCCCTCTTCAGTTGGTGGCGCTCCTTGTGACTTGATGAAGTGCTTGATGCTGAGCAGTAACCTTTCTCTAGCTCATCCTCTTTGGCAACACCAACCTTGACTGGACCGTGCCCAGGATCCGTTTGACTAACAGCACCAGCTGAAGTCACCTCAGCTCTTGTTTATTTACAGGCTGCAGATTTGGGGCAGGTGTGTGAGGCTGCCAGACAGTAACCCTTAGTGATACTTATTCACTGCACCACACCTTCCTCCAGGTGCCTCTGCCCTTGGAGTGCATGTGTGAACCAATTCAATCAGTAGGTCATTTAAACGCTTCCCCACCCATACAAACAGAAAACAGACTACATCCATATGATTAAGACACTTCCTTGTCAATCTAGATAATTCCTTGACAATCTAGAGATTTGATCTTTTTCTAATTTTCATATCCCGCACCAGTAAGGGGGAATCCAAGCCTTTACAATGCCGTAGGACCTGAGATGTCCAGCCCAAGAGTGCCAGATGCACACCCCCTCAGGCCCCTCCTCAGGCCCCTCTTCAGGCATGTGTGCCATGCTTCAGGTCAGTGCTGCTACACCTGATATGGCCTGGTAGTGTGGTGGGGTGTGTGAGTGACTGAGAGAGGAGGTGTGTGCGCCCTAACTTATGGTTGCAAGGGCAAAGGATTCTCTGACACTGTGCTTCATTTCCAGAACATGCCCGAGGCAGCACTTGGTGGGATTATTCTGGAAACTCGGCCCCTGGGATTGTGTTACCAAAATGAGACGGTCAAATGCAGTGAAATGGCCTGAGTGACAAGGGCTGCTGTTAGTCTACCCCTGATGTTTCCTTACTGATATGTTATTCATTGTTGATGTTTGTAACTCTTGTCACAATTAATGGTGGAATAATCATTTCCTATCCTGTAGTCATATTCAGAGAATTGATCACAGTCTTCAAGCGGTCCATGTGTTTTTACACAGTCCTGGCTCTGTAAATGGGAAAGAAATATGGTGGCTCAGACCATGCCTTAAGAGCCATGAACAATCTCAACCAATCAACACACATGCCTCAAGAGCACGCAAGGGAGGGGTGTAATATGATTGGCTGCTGTGTGCAAAAAATCTATAACTATAATCTATAACCTTTTGTAAAACCAAATCATGGACTGCATCTTGTGTACACGTACTGCACATCTGCATGAATTTACATAATGACCTGAAGACAAAATAGACAAAACACAAGACATTAGTGCAGGCACACACTTCTCCAGAGACATTACAGGCACACACTTCTCCAGAGAAACTTTCAACTTGGACAAAGGCCTTTGAGTCCTGCCCCCTATGCCTCTCAGGCTCATCTTACATGCACTGCAGGTGTCACTGAGTGAAATGAAATCGTACTCCAATCCATGTAATGCAGAATATTTACAATGTAAGTTTATGTTTATGTTTGTTTATGTTTATGCATGTAGCTGACGCTTTTATCCAGAGCGACTTACCAATTGCAGGAGCCAGTCTCCCTGGAGCAACTTAAGTGCCTTGCTCAAGGACACAATGGTGGCAGTTGGGAATTGAACCCACAACTTCTGTGACTACTTCGTGAGCCCCCATGTTCATGCCCCCAGAGTATAGCCAAAGTCCTTTTAGGCAAGTCCCTCCACTCGGCGGCCATATAGCAACGCTTTTAGGGCACTCGTTGGGCATCCTATTCAGCAGAAATGCGCGTGCGCAAGGCTTCACATGATTGGGAAGATGTCTTCACAACACACCATATGATTGGCTCAATGTATTCACATCACACCACATGATTGGCTCAATGTATTCACATGTCAACGTTATGCCGAGGAAGGGGTGGGATATGTGTAGACAACGGCGTTACAAACTAACCCCATGCATTTCTATGGATGATTTTTTGAGTGCTGTGTCTCATTAGAAAGTCTCTGGTATAGCACTGTATTGTTGTTGTTTTCATTTTTTTTCGTACTGACAGAACTCGGTGACCTCAAGAAACTGAGATCTATATCTAAAATCACTTTTCGATTTCTCCTTTAGCAGTGTAACAGTTTCACAAAGTATGTACTGTTTCTATTTTCACAAACTTCAAAGGGCATGTGCCTTCCACTCCTCCCAAACCACTCAGTGCTGTAGGGTAGGCAATTGCCAGTTGTAAAGTGGCACTAAAAACAAGACAATAAACATCCATCATCTCTCTAGTGTGACTGCCAAGTGTTAACTCATTTCAGTACATTCTCTGTAGCCTACTCATTCATGGCCATCAGATGAACTTACGTTCTGTAACATTTGAATTACGTTCTGTAACTTGAATTTCCCCTGGGGATCAATAAAGTATCTATCTATCTATCTATCTATCTATCTATTTGTCTAAGAGCTGAACCAGGACATTTAAATGAGGTCACATGCTTTCTATCTAGTACTTATCAATGATAATTTTAGCATACCCCAAGCTGGCAGTGCATTGAACTTTTGGGAGGTTAGTGACAGTCACACAGTGGTGATATTTACCCACAAGGTCATTTTTAGACACATTCACCAGAATTTGCTCTAAAAATAGCTTTTGGCAGTGTATTTGAAGAGTTCAGATGCAAAACCCTCTAAATCCGTCTGACCACTTTTCTTTTAAATGAGCATTTAAATTCAGGCTCCTATAGGTTTTTGCCTATAAATCGATATTTCAGACCAGGAAGATAGTAGTATTTAGTGGGTTTAGAAGTTAAATTATTTGATTAGCGTATACTATGTGTGAAGAGCATCCCCTCACCATCTTTATCTCATTTTTGACATAGGTGGCATTTAGAGGCTTTTGCATCTGAACCCTTCATTTGTATTTAACTGATCACAGTTCCAAAGCATAAAGGCTAAGGTGTCTACCAAAAAAGGTTTAATGACCTAGTGATAAAGTTATATATCAACCTGGTTTACTTAGCCTACACATATGAGACATATGAGATCTGATTTTAATATAGTCTTGCTACAAACAGGCAGACATTGAATTGTGAACCCTGTAAGGTGTTCATATTGTTGTTACTCAGCCAATGTTCCCGGGTCTGGTGGACCCACCACATTATTAGGCTTTTAAATCAATACAGCCATAACAATTTAACCGATGTTTACTTTAGCTCAATTACCAATGACAGACATAATGTATGGTTCATATTTGCTGTGAGACCACATTTATGATAATATGATCATTTTCGTTTTTTTGTGAGAGAACAAGGAAATTCAATTTTCTGTGGGAATAGCAGGTGCAGAAAGACAACATTTCTGCACACAGGCACCTACACTCGCCACATACAGACGCACAGACACACACAGAGACGCACAGACACATAGACACAGACACACACAGCAGGCCCAGTTAGGAGGAGGACACAGTTAAGGTACATGACACCTACAATTATTACACTCGAACACCTCATATGTAATAGTTATGCAATAGGTGTACCATGTGCAGTCATTGAAAATAAGGTTCTTTTATGTTCTTCACAGAAAATGAGCCAAGGCCAATGAGTTTGAGTTAGAAGAAATAATAAATAGCATCTTTTTTTTTTAGCAAACATTGAAAACAGGTCCCACAGACCCAAACACCTTACAATGGTTAAATACCTGTAGACAAAGTCAGGATTTATGTGCAACAAGACAGTTATATATATATATATATATATATATAGTATATAGTATATATACTCTTTTGATCCCGTGAGGGAAATTTGGTCTCTGCATTTATCCCAATCCATGAAATAGTGAAACACACTCAGCACACAGTGAACACATAGTGAAGTGAAGCACACACTAATTCCGACGCAGCTGCCTGCTACAGTGAGGGGTTAGATGCCTTGCTCAAGGGCGCTTCAGTCGTTCCTACTGGTCGGGGTTCAAACCGGCAGGCCTCCGGCTACAAGTCTGAAGTGCTAACCAGTAGGCCACTGCTGCCCCAAGTTATCCAACTTTAATGCATTCCCTTCAAATTCTTGCCATGACTGGTTGTAATTATATGGGAATATTGTCAGCAAAAGATTTAACTGCAATCCATCACCTAAATTTCAAACATTGGTCTCCAGTCATGTTATATCCCAAGTGAAGGCATCTTCTGACCTTGTGAGAACAAGAGCTTTTATAGAAGAGGGACTCCATGTGTTTATAGAAATAGGCAGAGTGAATTTGTTCTTGTAATTCATATCTCTCAGGCATCTGACTCAGTCTATGTAGGCTCAGAGGCCCAGTTTAAACAGTCACACCTCCATAGGACCAGACAGGAATAAGCAATATTGCAACAAACTTCATTCATTATGCTTATTTTACTTGAGTATTGAGAGAATGCAAAAAATAGATGTAAGACTGCAAAAAATAAGGCATATATACTGAAATTAAGCTAGACATGACATTTTTCCACAACTGCATGACTGTTCCCTTGGATTATGCAATGTTTATGGAAGACAGTTATGTAGTTGAGTGAGCAGTGTGTGTGTGTGTGTGTGTGTGTGTGTGTTTGCCCAAGTTTAGATACCTAGAGCTGAGCTGGGACACAGGATAACTAAGGCCAAAGGCTGCCACCTGCTGGGGTTATGGCATTTGGATGCTTTTTAACTCAGATAGTTATCTCTCTTGACACTTGGAATGAGCTTGGTCTCATAGAACAAAGGACTCTTCACAACTATAAACATCCTCATGTTTGTCTAAATACAAACCCTTCTTATTTGACATTCACATAAAACAGATTGAGCTACATTCTGCTTTTGAAAGAATGCTTTGATCTATATTCCACATATTATCACAGGCAGCTTTTAGTAAATTGACTTCAAATGAGTCCATGAGAAAAGGACCTTTGGAAAGAATGTGTTAATCATTTTGATGTGGTTACTAATAGACTCATAACAGACTCAAAACATAAATCCAAGTGAATTTGAAAAATAAATTGCAAAATAAATGTGTTAATCTTTGAATCACCTTGGCATTAACAATGTGAAACATCTGGATTGAAGCACAAATTGACAAAACATTTGATCTTTTCTCCAGTTTCAACATGAACATACAGACTTGTGATACCTTGGCATGGACAAATGACATTCGCTTATTACCTTCTTGACAAGCTTATATCTTATAATACCAGAGTATTTGAGGATGCATCTTTGACGGATATGCCCAGTGTAGAAGCTATTGACAGATCAATCTGGTTGTTCATGTTTATTTTCTGTGGTTAATGATATAAAATGTATATTCCCCCTCCTCTCAAATATAGCAGGAGCAGGTGCAAGAGATTTTAACACCTCCCACTCCCCACCCAACCTGCCTGTGCGGTTTCTTTTCGACTGAATTACAGGCTTTCATCCTATCCACTTTTCATTGCTGTTTGTGAAGTGCTCTAGTGTTACGACTACAACTTAGAGTGCCATGACATACATTTCAATATGACATGTCATCGCTGCTAAAAGCAACAATATGTGGACTACAGTTTATATCCCTTAATATTTCTATCAAAAGATTTTTTTTTGTCAGCCTTTGAATAAAATTGAGGAAAACTGGAATAATCCTTTCCATGAAGCACTACTAAAGTGGTACAGAAGGTGAATAGATACCTTGCTAATATTTTTGACCTCCACTCAAAATAGTTGTGGTGTCTGTGATCACTGACACTACAGAATGCCTTTTGAATGGGTTGGGCCCATTAGGACCCCATTTTGTATGGGTCACCTACTTGCAAACCAAACAATATGGTTATATAAGGAATGACCTCTGATTAGATCAGTCATATAGTTTATAGGTCAGCAGCAGCAAAACGTGCTGTGGGTGAGCAGAACTGGCCCAGCAAAGAGAACTACCTACACTGTTCTAAGGTTGCTTGGAGAACTAAATTCCTAAATTCCGAGTAAGCCTCAATATTATGGATTAGGCCTACCACAGACATTGTTCATAGTTTCCCTGTCATGGGACATGTCATGATTTTAATCAGTCATTAAATTGGTCGCTGACTTGATTGTGATTGCTATTTTGGTCTACAGGCCTTAAAGTGAAGGCTACATGGTATCTGAGCATGCAGTTTGGAGCATACACAATACTGTAGCTAGGCCTATGCCAGATATCAACTTTCAGGGCTAATGATTAATTATATTTTATGAAGTAGTCTGTCTCTCCAAAATAACATGGGATATGCAGTACTCAAAATTGTTACCTCAACAGATAGTGTTATTTTATTTCAGCACATGGCCATCAGACTGTGCTTTGGCTGTAGGGTTTTGATGTAGTGTTTTTTCATTGCCTTTATTCTCTAAACCAATCCCGTTCACGATAACATGTTTTCTCGTTACTGCTCAAGGACCAACCAGAATCGTTGTTGTATCTTTGCTTATCGACACAGAACGAAGGAGCCTGTAGAGTTAAGATGGCGGCATGTGGGTGAGGAGGCTGTAGAGCAAAGCTCCGGTTTTCTTTCGTTATAAGGACTTATATGAAACCACAAAGTTGTAGTTACCTGGAAAATAATATTCCCCCCATACTACATACATTTTCGTCTTATTTGGATTGAAATAATGACGTCTATACACTTCGTGGTTCACCCGTTGCCCGGGACCGAGGACCAGCTCAATGACAGGTATTTGTTACGGGCGGGGAAAAGAGGGTTTAAATCAATATTTATGCACAGGGTGTGGTGCATTATATATTTTATGTTTTCACCATCAGAAACCGCTCCTTCAGTATGGTCCATATATTCGTGTTTCAATTTTTGTTTTGTGGCCGGCATCTTGTCCAGACTACTTCGACGTTACTAGCAAGCTACTGCTAGCTTTGTGGCTAGACAGCTAATTGCTAGCTAGCCGTGTGCTAGCAGGAATGATTGGCCGATAGTCAAAGTTGAGGCGGACAATGCGGGTTGGGGGATGGGGTCAAGAAAGAGAGGGAATATCTGTGTTTTGCTATAGCTGTATTTGGGATGTAAATGATTGTTAACATGCCACATCGCATTATTTGGTGTACGCACATGTTTAAAATCGCATTAGGAGGTGTTTGATCACAGATGACCCAAGAAATCTGTCGAAAAAGTAGCTAGCTTTATGGCTAGTTTTGGTGGCTAACCAGTTAGCTGTTTGCTTGTTACGTTAGCTAGTAAGCTATCTTTCAAACGAGCTATCACCAAACAAGGCATGCATACATAGCAAGTCAACTGTTAGATTTGTCATTGACATGTTGTAAAATGATTGCTGATAATCTTTATCATAATGTCACGTTATTGTTGGCCTCTCAATGTTAGTCAAGTTTAACGATAATTTTCATGTGACGTTTAGGGAAATGTTGCTGGCGAAGCGATAAACGGTAGATAGCCAGTCGGCTAGCCATCTTGTTTGTGATTGGTGTGCTGAATTGTTTATAGCTAACGTTAACTAGCCAGCTAACCTTTAACTGTGAGGTACGATTAGCCACCTGGCTTTGATGCCTAGATGTTAGGCTAGTCAAGGGAAAAGGCAGGTGGCAAACTGTATGCGCTACGTCAGTTTGTGTAACGGACTATTAGCTAGTGATAGCCTTCTAGGATGAGTGTAAATTATTGTTTGAGGAGTGTAAGCCTAAACGGAAACTTATACATTATAAAGTATTTGGTCAATTAACGGTCAAACGTTTTAGTTATTAATAGAGCAGATGCTTGGTCTTTTTTTTTATATACCTTTATTGTATGTTAAGGCATATGGGCAGACACAAAGCTAAATTAAATTGCATTAGCGAGCTCTTTTGGTTCCGGTTGGCTGGAAGGTATTGGTAGCTTACTAAGCTAGCAAGTTGCCGACCTCACTTAAGCAGCATAGCTGCATTGTAACGTGTCACGTTAACGTAAACGTTTATTCATTTGGCACCTCAAAGCTTGCTGTTGATTGATGATATGCATTCGTGTTGTTTTTTATTAAATGTTATCCACGGTAAATGAGCCGTAACATTATTCCATGCTGCAAATACACGGTTAACAGTGTTACCTCGAAACACATGTTTTATGAACCAAATTACTTTCCTTCAGTGTTCCCGATCAGCAAGGACGGTACATTAGTGGTTAAATTTGATGATAATTGTGTTAAATAAGTCATTTTTTGCTGTTCTTTCAATGTCATTTTCTTGCAAAAACTTTGTCGCAGCCAGGAGATGGTGATCAATCAGGTCGATTATCACACATTGTTTACGTTTTTGTTGTGACTATATGCAGATTGCAGTACTCCATCCTGTTCTTTTATTCTCAGTACCATAGATGTACAGCATTCCCGAGCCATCATGTGTTGTCATTCTTCTGTCATCTGACCTCCCTTAGGACTATTTTAATGTATCAGGTTGCTGTACATTTGTTTGATTTATTTGTCCATTCCCATTGAGTGGGATTTGAGGGAGAGGGTTAGAGTGGCTAATATTCCTGTCAAAAATATTGAGCCTGGAAGAAGCTTAGTTGAGAATGCTTGATGTCACTGCTTTTGCAAGTGTGGTATTTAGATCAAAAGACTTTTGATTTTTCGGCACTTACATTTCTTTTTAAGATAACCCAACATGGTATATATATTTAAATTGCAAGGGATTCATATATAGCCCTATTTTTGTCCATGTTAAAATTGAATAGATTACTGGGTCAGTCCATTTTAAGGCTCAGGGAATCTGTTCATATAGGCTAGATGTTCTTGTTTGACCTTCAGTGAAAAGCAGGGTTAGACTTTAGCTTCAGTTGTGTAACCATGTAATGTATGTAGGCCTAGTTTATGTGTTTCTGGGAGAGTAGCCTTTAAAATCTGTTTATGCCTTTTCTAAACACAGAGCTGTTCTGGCCATGATGTACACATTGGATTGGATTTGTAGAGATACAGAATTTTAGAGTGGAATTGGTATGGGTAACCCGAAATTGAAATTGTAATATTGTGCACTGCAGGTCATACCATGCTTTACTGATTCATTTGGTGTGATCCATATTTCGTGTCTTTACCTTAATGAAGCAACGGCTCAGTTAGTCATCCCTGATCTTTTCCTTCAGTACAGCCAACAGATTAGTTCCTGCCACTGGCACATTGTTTATCTCACTGATGAGACATGTGACTCACAGCTTTCCTACTGTGTCGCTCTCACAGGAAATGAAGGCCAATTCAGGTAGTAGTCCCCATTTATGAGCTGTGGATTGATTCGGTCCCTCTGAGAGGCAGGCCCATGTGCTGAGGGTCCAGAGGTGTTTGTGTCGCAGCCACAACTACGACCTCATGCCCTTACTGTAGCTGTACGTTTGGGACAATTGGGTGTCGTGGCCCAAACCAAGGCCTGCACTTTTCACCATTTCTTTATGAAACAAGTCTACGTAATTAAAACGCCAGTGTTTGGTGTGCGAGTTCATCCTTGTTTGACTTGCTGTAGCTGAAACATTAACAAAATGTACATGGAGATACACTGCTGGTCCCAGTGATAAGAGGTCAGCTTTACTCACTTCCTGCTTGACCTGTGGGTGCACAAATGAGGAGTTGTTCCTGATATGGGGTGCTGTTATTAAAACCAAGCCTTGATAAGAGCTTCACAAAAGCACACACTTCAATTTGATTCACAGAAATGTCATTACAGTTTGTGGTAGTGTGTTTTTGTATTGTGGGCAGCCTGAAATGAGTGCACTTCAGTAGAATGCACATTTAGCCTAGTTCTGAGAAGTCCATACATAATGATTTGGACAAAGAGCATAAGCTGATTCCTTTGTTATACACAGTGACTCCATGTGAGGCAAGTCTCTCCATTTGTGTACATTAGAATTTATGTGTTTGCGTTGGTCTGTAGTATGTGATTATGTTGGCAGAGCCGTGGCATGTAGGAATACAGTGCCCATGTAGAGATTAAATTCTCAGACCCAGAGAGGGGCCTCAGTGGAAAATGGCTGTGAAAGTTGGTCTGGCGGCTCATGGTGTCCACACCACTGCGGGCAGGCCTAAGCTCACAGCCTCTGACTTTGTCCTTGACCCGCATGGCACAGCTGTGGCCATCTGCTTGGCTGTCTCTGGAGACATACAGGAATCTGTCTTGGCTCCTCACTGGTTGAATCAGATCATGAATTAAGATGAATCCATGGCATTTAAGTTCAGAAACGGAAGTTTTAATAGGTGGGTTGTTTTTATAATACCATGTTCAAAATCCTTTTTTGAAAGATTGGTTGTGATTCATCTGTAGTTGTTCTGAAACAGAGTGCATGCAGTTGCATGTAATTGAAGCCCCCGATTCTCTTTGTTTTTTTTGTCAGGCATTTTGTATCCGCAGTGACCTGCAGTCCTGTGCCATAGCTGGTGTAAAGCCTGTTAAACATGCCAAACTTCAGCATATTCTGAATTCCCAACTTGGGCCCCTTTTCCACAAGGTTGTTGTAAGAGTTTTGTTTTTCCCCCTTTCTCTTTTGCGGGCTTGTATTTCCTCCTAATTTGTCCAAGGAGGGTTGTCGGGTGTGTGCGTTTTATCTCGGGGCTGTTCTCCAACGCCCCGAGCTTCTGTTCCTGCCTGTCTCTGGAGGTTAATCACAGAGAAATGGCCACCTGGGGAGCGCAGTTGTCTGTCGCCTGAGCTCCTCACTACTGACTCACAGCCCCTGCGTTGGACTCTGATGGGCTATGATGGGAACTGAATAGGAGTCCTCTTTGTTCTCAGTGCAGCGTTTATAACAGCTGGGGGAAACTCTCTCTGCTCAGCCCAGACATGCCAGATGTAAGGGTAGCATAGCTGAGAACCAGGCCTCAAACCTGCAGCAGTTATGAACGTTATGAACCAGGCCTCAAACCTGCAGCAGTTATGAACGTTCCCCCCCCCCCGCCCCCAGTGACCATCAAAAGGACCTGTTATCTCAGCTGATCATGCTTGCGTCTGTGCGACTCGTATGGCACTGCAGATGTCCGTTGGGCTTCACGTCCAGTTTCTCTTGTGCTGTGTGAGAGAGGAAACGCTGTGGCCCAGTTAAGCCTCATCCAGCTGCGGCTGCTTCGTGTCCATGACCCTGAGGCATGACCCCCCCCCCCCACTGGCCAGCTCACCCGAGACTGATGGTCATGGTCCTAGTGTCCGAACCGTAGTTTGTGAAAGCTTTGCACACTCTTGTCAGGAATGTTTAGACGCATCTTCCTCAAACCCTGCAGCAGCAGCAGCGGGGAGCTGTGCAGTCAGGGCAGCAACAGGAAGACCTTTCTGAGTCCAGCGCTGTCAAATGGTGCAGCCTGGCTCCCTGCCTGGGGAGGCGAGAGTGGAGAACCCTGCGTGTCCCACCCCCATCTGGTTTTGTGCCCTGTCCTCTTCATTACAGCGCAGCGGCCAGCTGGGCATGGTAATTAGCGCCATTGGTGTACCTGGCCGGAAATGGATTTGAAAAAGAGATGGTCATTGTCACCTTGAATTCTTATTGGTACTCCCACACTGTGTGTTCAGTATATAAGTATATATACTCTTTTGATCCCGTGAGGGAAATTTGGTCTCTGCATTTACCCCAATCCGTGAATTAGTGAAACACACACAGCACACAGTGTACACACAGTGAGGTGAAGCACACACTAATGCCGGCGCAGTGAGCTGCCTGCATCAACACCGGTGCTCGGGGAGCAGTGAGGGGTTAGGTGCCTTGCTCAAGGGCACTTCAGCCGTGCCTACTGGTCGGGGTTTGAACTGGCAACCCTCCGTTTACAGGTCCGAAGTGCTAAACAGTAGGCCACGGCTGCCCAATTGTAGTATTGCTAGATAGAGCATTGTAGTATTGCTAGATAGAGCATTGTAGTATTGCTAGATAGAGCATTAAATCTGTGCAAAGGTTGTCAGGCCGGTGGAATATTTTGTACATTAAATGGTAATTATTGACATGTTAAATCTTGGACCATGTTTGACTTCGAATTAGTGATACGCACAACCAGGATGTTACACCCCTGAAGTGGCACCATCAATGAGGCCCAATCATGTGTTTGTGACTAAAACGATTACAGCTGGGAAGAAGCCTTCCTGCTAACACATTTTTTTTCTCCCGTCTCTCTGAACAGGCTCCGGGAAGTCTCTGAGAAACTCAACAAATACAATTACAACAGGTAAGACAAACCTCATGAAACCCTATCTGATCAATACCATGTGTGTGAATGGGCTCTCTCTGCTGGAGGGGTGAGCACCAGCTCCTTAATAGGGGCATGGCAGCCCGTAAATACGCTCTGCATTCCACTGGATCGAGTTGGATGTTCAGACATGGATATCTTATTATATTTGACCAGAACCTCTGTTCAGTGCACAGGAAAGTGTTCAGTAAATGTAAGCTACTAGATACATTTTTCATGCTGTTAATTTGCAGGAATTTATTCAAGTTCATATTATTTTTAAATGTTGGTCTTATGAGGCAAGTCAGTTTGAGTGATTGTTCCTAATGGTTAAAATATAAAGTTCTACCCTAACATAAGGTTCTACCCCAACAGTGATGAGAAGAACAGATATAGCATGACTTTATTTGAAACACTGTCCCACATCCCTGGAAGTCAGAAAATGTGGGAGGGTGTCAGCTATAGAATATCAGTGTTGGCCTGACAACTGCTGCTCCCATGTGTTCTGCTGCAGCATGCCACATCCACCCCCTGAATATCCCAGAGCAGAGGTTCAGGGTTTCCCCTGTCATGAGCTGCCCTTGGTCGGCAGGCTGACAAGACTCTCGGGACACTTGGGGGAACAAAAAATATAGCCCATCAATCACTTATGCCTCCATTCTCAGTTCCCATTTTATCAGGTTGGCTTCCAGCATTGTGAGGAGTGGATAGTTAGGAACACAGCCAATTTTTCCGCAGATGGAAAAAAGATTCTAATATCTCCAAGGAAATTATGAGTATACTGCGTAACAAACTCAGTTTAGAGGTGTCTACTCCCTAATGATGTTGCACAAGTATCAGCCGTCATGTCCCACATGTTTGACTGGTGAAGTGCTAAGCGTAGGCTGCAGTAATTAGCATCGGCCCAAATCATACTTCCTACACTTCTACAAGACAGGCTCTGGTATGTTGCTGGCAAGCTGAAACTCACTTCAGAGTTTTCTTTTTAAAATATTTTTTACCAACTAATATTATAGTGAATATTTTAATATTTACACAGCTGTAGTACAAACATGGTGAATGAATAAATGGATAAAAACGTTCTCAAATAGTCTTTGAAATTCTGACTTTTTTTTTTTTACTTTTATGCACTGTGTGACAGCACAAAGAGTGGTGCTAAGAGCAAGTTTAAAATAGTCCCAGATGGACTTTTACGTCACAGGATTGCCAGTCAGTGCCTTGTCATTTTTTAGATCCACCACCGTATGTCCTTACGCAACCTACTTGGGGACCCTGACCTGACATACTTGCTTGTTTGTGGTTCTGGTCAGAAATTCTATGGGGACACTTAGAACACTTAAGGTTCATGTGTGTTCTTGAAGACAGCTAAATATTCTGGGACCAGTTCAAGTGGTTATAACTGTATGCCTCCCCTTTGTTTTTGCAGCCACCCCCACCTCAGTCTTCTTGAGCAGGCCACATTGAAACAATGTGTGGTTGGACCAAACCATGCTGGTTTTCTCCTTGAGGTATGATGATATCTTTGGCGATGTCTTATAACTGGAAAACAGTGTGTTGCACTAAAATTTAAATGTATGACTCAATGTTGCATGTATGAAAATGAATTAGTAATTTAACTGAATCATGTAAAGCAGTAGGTTCGCTTTAGATATCCATTTACCAGATGTGATGTTGCCTCTTGTGATCACGGGTGGTGCAGGAGGAGACTCTTAAAGTGTGTGTCTTTGTTCCAGGATGGGCGTGTGTGTCGGATAGGTTTTGCTGTCCAGCCAGACCGCCTGGAGCTGGGGAAGGCAGACGGCACAGAGGGGTGAGGTGTCCACTCCTTCAGCCTTTACTGACAAAAAAAAAAAAAAAAAAAACCTGTCCCAAGGAACACATTACACAGGCTCGGGCACTGGGCCTAATTTCCTCCTAAACGCCTGGACAGGTCTCCTGGGCACAGCCCGCGTAGGAAACTCTACCCCCCTTTATTTTATTAGCTTTTTAAATATTAACCTGACTCCAGGATCTGTATTTAGCCAATTGTACCCTGTTGTGGTGACCGTGACCACTGAGCCCATTCAAAGCTCCGCTCTGTTTGTTTACGTACTGTCCTCTACAGTGTAGTCAGCAGAGAAGGAAGCAGAATTGCAGCATGTCCAATGCTGATTTATTTGTGTCCTTTTCGAGCGACCCTGTAATTAATCAGCAAGGTTTTTGAGGTTGTGTGTGTGCGCGCATGTTTTTTTATATCCGGTTTCTATCCAACACGGCCTCTTTTTTTAAACATGTTTTGTGGAATTTATAGAACGGTCACCACCAATGTTGGTGACATTAAATTAGATTTTGAGATGTCACCATCTGACTTGAGCTCCCTCCAGCCTGTAGGAATCCATTTTAACAGCTTATTTGCTGGAGACTCGTTGTCTGTCTGTGCTCCTCTGGGGTTTTTGTGCCCAGTCTACAAGCCAGCGTTTGAGCACTTAGTAGACGTGCCTCAAGCCTCTGCCAACATGACTGCTCTCCAAATGGAACGTAAACCCCCCCCCCCCCCCCCCAAACTTTTCTCTTTTCCCTCCCTTACTTCCTCCGTTCTCACTCTTTCCAATCTTTTTGTCAGTCAGCTTGAAGAGTCCTGAAGATAATGCTTCTGGCTTGAGCGTCCCCCCTCCCTTTCTGCAGCGCTTGTAGTTTGTGCCCAGGCGGCATTGAAACAGGCTGGGTTTCTCAGGGAAAATAAGATGGTGCAGATGGTAATGGCCCTGAGCAGTCAGCAGTGCTGCTGTGCCTCTTTGCTGCTAAGCTAGTGGAAACGGAGCCCGTGGATTTTTCAACGGGACTCCCAATGACAGCCTCAGCTCTGGAATGCAGACAACCCCCTCTACACCCCCATTTGAAGTGTAAGGCCATTTAAGCAAAGCCTAATTTGGCACGCTGCCATTGCTTTTGAACAACAGAATAGTAAAAATAAGAATCGAAGAGAAGGAGTTGGATGCCCTTTCCTATTTTAGACCAGCTAATGTTGCTGGCATTGCATGATTGTATTCCAGCTCCCATCATAGTGCCAGTGTGCTGTGGGGCCATCAGGAATATATGACTCTGTGCTGGAGTTGATGCCCTTTAGCTATAAATGTGGTAATTTATGAAGACCGTGGGGATTATATCCAAACAGTCCCACGACTGCGCAACACAGTTTTGTGCTATCCTTTTTTGCCCCGTAGCTCCTAACAAGAACAAATGCCACCTAATGGAGCCTGTGAAGCAAAGAACTTTTGTTTGTCTGTGAAATTGTTGCCATTGTTATGTAAAAATGTTAAGCTGTGATACTTCAATGATAATTCAAAAATGATGCGTAATAGTTTTTTTTTGTGGTGTGTGTGTGATTCATTTCAAGCATTTATGAAGCAACAGTGGAGGAAGTTTTGAGCCTTGACACAAGTCCAACTTTACATGCTATTTAAGATATGTAAATACATTCTCAGGCTTAGTGTTTCTAGTAGCCAGGTAGCCTGCTGGGGAAGGGTAGATTAGCGATCTTGTGTTGTGAGACTCTGTAAAGGAGCATCACAGGTAAGACACTGCATCACCTCTCTGCCGCATGCTGCCTCTTAACACCAGCCCACAACAAGCACCTTTTGGTTTGCCATCTTGATGTCCATATCTGTACACTTTAAAATAGTACACTGGGTATACTGATGGATGTACCTTTTTGGCTGTGATGTATTGAGGCAAAGCAGCTGTTAAAATGGCCGCCTCCTGGTTATCCGGTGATGTTACAATCATTGCCTTCCTATCCATTTGCTGATCTGGATGTTAAATGATTAAAGCGAGGCCCATGTTGAGTAAGCCCAATCACTCAGTGCAGAGCCTAGACAGGTCTTCATCACGGAGGAACGACATGCAGCCAAATCTGGTTCCCAAGGGTGTTGCCATGCTCGTCATCCCCATTTCCCCTCCATCTTAGACTTCAGAAGCAATATTAAAAAATAAATAATTCAAAATAAAAAACAAACAATGCCATAACATAGAAAATGAAATATGAAAAGAGAAAGCCGAAAGAGCTTTCCCAAAGCACCACCTGGGCTGCCCAGGTGTGCTCATCTGGGCCCAGTGTGGGGGGCACTAGGTTTGTAACTGATCTCCCGTCTTTTGTTTCCAGTTCAAAGTTGAGCAGTGGGTCAGGGGCAGGAAGGAGCTCCAGGCCAGGCAGGACTAGTGATCCGCCCTGGTTCCTGCCTGGTTCAGACACTTTGGGCAGACTGGCAGGCAACACCCTTGGGTAAGTTCTGGCAGGGGGCCCCCCTCAGTCATTTAGCAAATCGGGTAAAATTGGGCTGCCTCACCGTGCCACTCCTGGCTAGGGGATTATGTGTTGTAGTCCCTGGGTTGAATGTAGGTCTCCCTAAAGGCACCAAAAACCAAAAGCCTCAACAGCCTTACAGATGAAAGCCAAACGATCAGATTACAACCATAATTTCAGGTTGACTTAGTATTTCAAAAACACAGCTTTGTCAAAATTTGGTCTGATCAAACTTAAAGCTGCAAAAGCAGATCTTTGTCACATGCAAAAAACCTCACATTTATTTGAGTTTTCACACATCAGCACATTCTGGTTATGTGGGCGTCAGCATAGTCTGGTCACATGGGCATATAAGTCTAATAATGATCATTCTCTTTGCTGAGTAGCAACTGGCGAGAACCAGTATTTACAACTAAAATATATTTTAGATATTAGATTTATGTTATCAATTATGTGGTACATGAAACAAGCAATCCTATTGTAAGCCGCCCCCCCCCCCCCCCCCCCCCCCCCCCCCCAACAAAAACAAGAAAAATCCAAGATGCTGTCGTTTCATGAGTCCTGTCAGAAATGCCAAAAGTCAACTGTGGCAGTGTTGTATTGCAGCACTTCTTTTCTTCTCTGACCACGTCTGGTGTGTGTGTGTGCGTGTGTGTGTGTGTGTGCGGCAGGAGTCGCTGGAGCTCCGGGGTGAATGGCGGCGGCAGTGGGGGCGGCGGCAGCAGTGGGGGGGGCGGAGCCGGTGGGGGCGGTGGAAGCAGTGGCGCCGGAGGAGGAGGCGGCGGTGGGGGAGGAGGAGGAGGAGGAGGCTCGTCCGGCCGCTCCTCCACGGCAGCGAGGGATTCGCGCCGGCAGACGCGCGTCATCCGCACCGGCCGAGACCGCGGCTCTGGCCTCCTGGGCAGCCAGCCCCAGCCTGTCATCCCGGCCTCGGTCATCCCTGAGGAGCTCATCTCTCAGGTAACCCAACACACACACACACACACACACACACACACACACACACACACACACACACACACACACACACAGAGTCTTATTGTTGCGTCAGTGTCTATGTTGTTTCTCTGATGTTCTGTGCACACATTGTTTTTGAAATGCCTTCTGTCAAAGGGATTTAAAGGAGAATTCCGGTGTGATATTGACCTAAAGTGTATCGAAACATGATACCGAGTGTGAACGTATGTCTCATAGCCCATCTCGGCTTGTCCCCCGCACTCCAAAATCTGGCGCTAGTTAGCCGATGCTACCAACATCTTTTTCAATAGTGGTGCTTCGGCATCGGGCTAGCCATGCAAATAAATCACTGTTTTACACCCATTTACGAGGCTCAATGTATCTCCACACTTCATTGGTAGACTTCCGAGGGCCCTGACATTTAAAACGAGACATTGAGAACTTTGAAAAAGCACTGGTAGTTTACTTACAAGACGATTTATACAGACAGTATCTTCACGAAGTTTAGCGTTTGCAGCCATCTTGAATTTAGTCACGATAAGTCGAGCAACGAGTAAGAATGAACAGCTATGATAAGGGATCAGATTCCAAAAATAATTCAGTGGAAATGCATGGATTCCAGTTGCTGCTACTGGAAGAAACTGGAATCCATGCATTTCCACTGAATTATTTTTGGAATCTGATCCCTTATCATACCTGTTCATTCTTACTCGTTGCTCGACTTATCGTGACTAAATTCAAGATGGCTGCAAACGTTAAACTTCGTGAAGATACTGTCTGTATAAATCCTCTTGTAAGTAAACTACCAGTGCTTTTTCAAAGTTCTCAATGTCTCGTTTTAAATGTCAGGGCCCTAGGAAGTCTACCAATGAAGTGTGGAGATACATTGAGCCTCGTAAATGGGTGTAAAACAGTGATTTATTTGCATGGCTAGCCCGATGCCGAAGCACCACTACTGAAAAAGTTGTTGGTAGCATCGGCTAACTAGCGCCAGATTTTGGAGTGCAGGGGACAAGTCGAGATGGGCTATGAGACATACGTTCACACTCGGTATCATGTTTCGATACACTTTAGGTCAATATCACACCGGAATTCTCCTTTAAGAGGCGTCAAGGGGTAGACAATAAATTCTGTCTGCTGTTTACCATTTGTGGAAGCTATTAATTGTCATAATGAAATATTCTGTGCTGAAATTCTTCCATTAACCCACAGCATCAGCCGTTCTGTTCTGATAGCTCATTAGGAGGAGGCCAATTGAGGTGTGTGTTCCTGCTGCTTGTGACGCGTTCCCTCGTCTCTTGTCCCTACAGGCCCAGGTGGTTCTGCAGGGGAAGTCGCGCAGCGTGATCATCCGAGAGCTGCAGCGCACCAACCTGGACGTGAACCTGGCCGTCAACAACCTGCTGAGCCGCGATGATGAGGATGGGGACGACGGGGACGACACGGCTAGCGAGTCCTACCTGCCCGGAGGTACGGCCGCGCAGCTGCTGATCTCTTCCCTTGCACAAACACACACACGAGCTATCACACTTAGAGGTAACAGATATACAGAGGGTTGCCCATGCTGTGTGTATGTTGCCCGATTCGACTCTGCTGTCTTTGGATCATAGCTCTGTGTTCTGTTTTACATTAACAAAACGTGAAGTTTTATCTTTGTTGTTGATCTTGCGCTTAAATCTGAACTGTAAGCAAGCCTTGTTTGTTTATATTCAAATGTCCTGTTTGCTTGTGGCCTCTACAGAAGACCTCATGTCTCTGCTGGATGCGGACATCCACTCGGCTCACCCCAGCGTCATCATTGACGCAGACGCCATGTTCTCTGAGGACATCAGCTACTTTGGCTACCCCTCCTTCCGCCGATCCTCCCTGTCACGCCTCAGCTCCTCTCGAGGTAAGTAAGCACGCATGCACACTCACACACATACACTCACACAGTCATCCACAAATTAGGGGTTATATTTGGTGTTTTTAATGCAAGGGGCCTCGTATTTTATTAGCCGTTGTGAGTCAGTGCCTTGGAGAACATTCAGCCACAGTTGGTCTGTTTGCACAGTCATATGTATGAGATTTGTTCAATATCACATAGGAGGTTAAAAATGAGACGTTTTTTATTTCTATTCATTGCACCAGTCAGCGCATACCTTTGGGAAATAAAAGCAGTCTCAAGCCACAGTCACTGTGCCCTTTATTTGTGGTCCTTTTCTTATTCAGTGCCATACTCTTTCGATTTATGAAGCGAGTTGAGACTTGGTGAATTGTAACCTGAGTAGAAATACACCCAGTTGTTAGGAGCTTATTACTGTCTTATTACATTCTACACTGAAACCTTATACCATATTCCTTTTGCTGTGCTGATTTTTACATTTGCGGAAATGGGCTTTAGTCTGTCACAGGCATTAAATATAGCCTTTCTTTTAGTTGTTTGTTTTACCTTTTGTTGTGTATATTTGCAGTGTCCCTCAATACATATTAGATAGCTAGATATGTTAATATCATAATAGAAATGGGGTCTTCAAGGAAATGTGGACAGGCAATGTCCATGAGCAATACTTATTCTCCTATAGCCTGCTAGCTCATGCTTTCTTCATAGAATGGCGAAGTCAAAAATGAATATTGTCAAGACAATTACTTTTTTGGTTAGAAAAAAGAAGTCCTCCATTTTGTTTGTCACAAAAAACCCTACATTAGTAGTGCTGGTGTACAGCACTGGCCTCTGCTGGGGTGACAACAGGCCAGAGTGTTGTTTTATCAGTGGGTGTACAGTGAGGCCTAGCAGTCCCCATCAGGCGGCGTCAGGAAGGCATTCATCTGTAGCCATTGAGGCCGTCTGGAGGCCAGAGTCTGCCTGTGTTCCTCTTGAAGAGGGGAAGTCAACTTTCGTATCAGAGTGCACACTGGAGTGCTTTGGCTGAAACGTTAACTGTTTGAATAAATGCTGATATACATTTGCACTTCCTATGGCTGATGGCTGATAGAGTTACTAAATGCGAGTTTCTACAAACACTTTTAAAACCAATGATATATAATTTTTTTTTTTTTCCTTTTTTTTTTTTTTTCTTTTTTTTTTCATTGCAATGTTTTGTGCATGTGTGTGTATGTTTAGTAAAGTGTGTTTGTTGTTTGCTTTGAATTGTGGTCAGAGAAGCCCCCTTTGCCCCCACTCCCCCCCTCCCCTTCAGTGAGCCCTCTGAGAAAGCCCCATCAGGCCGCAGTGCCTCCAGGCGCAGGGGTTCAGTGTTTGCACACGCCCTGTCGCACCACTGCAGCCTACATGAGATAATTGAACGAGCCCTTAACTGGACACCCCCTGTCATTTAGCCTCCCGGACTCCCTCACAGGCGTTACCAGATGCGCACGTGGGGCGTGTGGCCGCCGCGTGAGGAGCTCTGGAGGCCTAATGATAAAGGATGTCGAGTAAAGAGGAACTCCCTGAAGTACAACGCAATCATTTTACATATTTCTTTTTTTTTGTTTTTTCACCATTTCATAATCTCTGACAAGCTTGTGTGTTAACACACGGGCGAAGACGGGAGCATTGCTGTCACACCGTCCTGTTTTATTTTTTTTATTATTATTTTTTATTCCACCATCTTAACTCCACCCTCATTAGTGCCACACGTGTCCCAGTGTCTCTCTACTGACGTTCATTTTCTTCATTCTCATCATGTGAACGAGGGTCTTTCCCAGAGAGTGGCTTACTTTTATCCCACTGGTGTGACCCGATTGCATACCAGTTCTCCTTCTCCCCTTAGAGCGCGACTCGGAGCTGCTGCGGGAGCGCGAGTCGGTGCTGCGTCTACGCGAGCGCCGCTGGCTGGACGGCGCCTCCTTCGACGCCGAGCGCGGCTCCACCAGCCGCGAGGGCGAGCCCAGCCTGGACAAGAAGAGCGCGCCGCTGCAGAGCCCCGTCTCCCTCAGCGAGGAGCTCCAGTGGTGGCCAGACAAGGTGCGAAGAAAGCAAACACTTAACCTAAAAAAGTACAAAACCTGCCCCCTTTAAAACAAAGAACACTGCTTACCTGTAGCTCGCCTCAGTGGTTGGAGGAGGAGATGTGCTTGAGCGCTGGTGGTTTTGAGCAGTTTTGTTTAAAGCCAGTGCAAAGTTAAAAACACAATTGTGTGCTCTAAGCCCTGAAACATGTTTATGGAGGGTAGATGCAGAAATAGAAACACATATAGTCACTGTACAGTGATGGCCAAAAGTACTGGCACCCATGCTAAAGTTGACTGAAAAGAGGAATTTAAAATCATCTTTTGGAAATTGATCTTAATGCCTTAAGTGAAAAATGAGGAAATATCTAACCTTTAAGGACACCAATTTTCTTAGTGAATGAATAATGTATCATAAATAAATAAATGTTCTTCCTTAAAATACAGGGGTCATAAGTATTCCCACCCCTATGTTAAATTCCATAGAGACAGGCAGATTTTTATTTTTAAAGGCCAGTTATTGCATGCATCCAGAATACTGTGCATCCTGATAAAGTTACCTTGGCCTTTGGAATTAAAATGGCCCCACATCATCACATACCCTTCACCATACCTAGAGATTGGCATGGGTGTTATTTCAGTTAGCCTATTAGCTTGTTTGATTTGCATTGAGCTCAATGAGCATCAAACCAGCTAACTGAAACTGGTAATTTATTTATTTATGATACATTATTCATTCACTAAGAAAATTGGTGTCCTTAAAGGTTAGATATTTCCTCATTTTTCACTTAAGGCATTAAGATCAATTTCCAAAAGATGATTTTATATTCCTCTTTTCAGTCAACTTTAGCATGGGTGCCAAGACTTTTGGCCATCACTGTATTTGTATTAACCCCCTTTTCTGTTTATTATCCCTACTTCTGTGTCCTCATAAGAGGCCTTTCTACTTCCTACCAAATGCTGCAGTTGCATCCAACTTAGATCATCACTAGAGTGCCCATATGAACTGGGCCATGAGTGTGCTGGTGTTTGCTCCAGCTGAGCGGTATGCCAGCGGCGTGGTGCTGCTCTCTGCAGCCTGCCGGGGGATGTCATTAGTGTGACTGATGGGGGGTGTAATTAGTGCCGCCAGCTGGTTTGGTGCTCGGGCTCCTAGTGTGACACCCCAGCTCAACATGGCGGCTGAAAGAGTTGGATCATTTAGCTAATGTGCAGGCTCAGGCTGACGCTGCTGTGTAGGTAAATTCATTCGCTGTTTTGTTGGATTCTGTCTTGCGTAGGATGGCACAAGGTTTGTGTGCATTGCGGCCTTGTACTCTGAGCTAGTAGCAGTGAGCTCAAAGGGAGAGCTCTATCAGTGGAAGTGGAGTGACCCTGAACCCTACCGAAACGCACAGGTAAAGTACCGCACACGCTTTGGCAAAGAAATGTAATGTCTATGAACAAGATATTCTGGTTAATTAATTAATGGGCAAATTTATATTTGGCTAGAATTACATGGTAGCTGTTAGCTTTACAAAGTTGACAATCAAAGTTTACTAAGCATATTAAGTTTAGAAAACATTTTTGGGCCAACTCTTGACAGAGTGACATCTTTTCTCTCCTGTATTCTCCAGAATCCCTCAATCCATCACCCGCGGGTGTCCTCCTTGGGCTTGACCAACGAGAAGATCACACTTCTGTCCGCCACCAGTATCAGAGCTACTGTAGCTACTGAGACCAACAAGGTAAGAATTTGATGCTAAATGGAATATCTGAATTTGTACTGAGAACAATAGACAGTAATCCAACATTTTTGTTACATTGAAATGATCAGTGTGTGTTACTTAGACCTACGGTACAGTGCAGGTAGTAAAGCACTTGACGACACTAGCTCTTCAATGATAGAACTGTACTGAGCTGTGGTTTGTGCGTGTTTGGCCTGCAGGTGGCGACGTGGGTGGATGACTCCCTGAGCACAGTGGCCTCCAAGCTGGAGCACGGAGCGCAGAGCTTCCCAGAGCTGCAGGGCGAGCGCATCGTCTCGCTGCACTGCTGCGCCCTCTACACCTGCGCCCAGCTGGAGAACAGCCTCTACTGGTGGTGAGCGCACACATGCTCTACTGAGGGGAGTCACCCACAGGACTAGTTACCCCTCCAGTTTAATATCCACTTAGCTCTTGAGCAAGGCCTCTTCAGGGCTCTAGGTTGGCTGCTTGTGTTTTGTTCTGGCTACGTCCACTGTTGGTAGAGAGTTCTTGGTTTGTCCTTTATAGTCAGGGGGCCAATTCTGAAAAGGGCTTCTGTTAAGACTTTTGCGGACATGTTTTGGTACAAGCTGTCACCCTATTTTTTTAGGTAGAAGACACCCATAGGTAAGAAATTAGGGTGGTTGTCAAGCTGAATTTTTTTTTTTTTTTTTTTTTTTTTTTGTGTGACTTGTACAAGCACTTTCAGGCCAATTTTTTGGTTTCCTGCTCAACACGACATGCCAGCAATAAATGTTGAATATCTCCACAACCACAAGGACCATATACATAAAAAAAGGTATCAAATGAAAGCTAACACTCATGGGCTGTCTGCAGAAGTGTCAGAATTTACATGTATTGTACAGAACTAGAACATGAAAAAAACAATCTCCGCCTAAAGAGAACCAGTTTTCAAAGTGAATATCAGCTTGGAAACATAGCATAGTATCCCCAAACCTCTGTCAATCAGTACCCCTATCTATGGGAATGAGTCAAGCCAAGTTTAAAGCTTGTAGGGAGAGACAGTGCAATGCTGCACAAGTTGTAATTCTTTAATGTCAAGGCAGCAATGTTGTTAGTAAGTCAGTGCAGTACCAGGCAATGTCAAAAAAGTGGAATATTTTGTAGTGGGGCATGTGGATGGGCCTGTGCAGCTCAGTGCAAGAATACTCAGGTACTCACATCATTATTATTGAGTTTTGCCACATTATAATTATGCAACTATATAGCCTGACGAGCCAGACCCACATTAAAATGTAGGGTCTGGGCACTCACCGTTCGCAGTGCTCAGTTCGAGGGGCGGGATAATCGGTTGTCTTTCAAATTCCCTCTGCACGCAATAGGACAGCGCTAGAACGAGTCCCATGCGTTTTCCCACCAGCGGAGCTAGTTGGCTAGCCAACTTAAAAAAAAGCTTAACTCGTCAAGCTGTTTGCCAACAGCAAGATCCATCTTCTTTGTTTTCAAGTAGCAGGGAATTCAAGCCAAACCGCTGCAACTCTGCCATCAATCATTATGTTAAGCCCGCCTAACGATTTGATTGGCCTGATAGAAGTTTAATTTTTCCAGCTCACAAGACAACGGAGAGTTGCTAGACTAGCCCTGGTGCGTCTAGATTTCTAGGCTAGCAACTATATTGTTTCAGATTATTTGGCATGATATTGTTTTTCTTGTTTTGTAGATTAGATTTATTTTATGCCCTTTGATGCATGCATGCATGTTTTGTAGATTAGATTTATATTATGCCCTTGGATGCATGCATGCATGTTTTGTATCGGGAAGGTATTCATTCTCAAAACGGTAAACTCTTCTTTTGTGTCCCTGACCAGGACTCAGACTGAGCACATGGACATGGTCCCTGGGTGCCTTCTGTTGGCTGCCTTCCTGAGTGTCACTGCTTGGAAAGGGAAAAACATACCTTTGCCATACAACTATTAGTTATTACATTACATTACATTTGGCTGACGCATTTAGTAACCAAAGCAACTAACAACATGGTTAACAGTTTAAGCTTTATAAAGCAATTCTCTCAACACTTATAGGACCATTTTAAAAAGCTCTAGTACAATAACAATAAGTGCATCAGTGAGTGCTGTTCAACAATCGAGAGTCAGTTCTAGTCAGGTGGAAAGTGCTAGGATCAGCAAGACTAGTTATTACTACTAACTAGTTACTAACCCCTTACCCTAAAGAAGTGAGAGAGCAGTTATGTTAGGATGGAATTAATAACTATAGTGATATGTCAATTAAATATAATTTGTGTTACAACCTGGTACATTAATGAAGTCAAATAGCACCATAGACCACCATCTACAGTTCTACATTGCTGCCTTGACATTAAAGAATTACAACTTGTGCAGCATTGCACTGTCTCTCCCTACAAGCTTTAACTGTACTGATTGATAGAGGTTTTGGGATACTATGTTATGTTTCCATGCTGATATTCACTTTGAAAATGGGTTCTTTTTAGGTGAAGATTATTTTTTTTTTCATGTTCTGGTTCTGTTCTCTTACACTGTACAATACATGTTCATTCTGACACTTCTGCAGACAGCCCATGAGTGTTGGCTTTCATTTGATATTATTTCTATGTATATGGTCCTTGTGGTTGTGGAGATATTCAACATTTAGTGTTGGTATGTCATGTTGAGCAGGAAACCAACAAATTGGCCTGAAATCATACACACACACACACACACACACACACACACACACACACACAAAAATCAGTTTGACAACCACCTTAATGATCATGCTTGCACATAAATTGGATTATATTGCACATTTGCCCAAAATTACAGTAGGTAACATGGAAGAAAATGAAAGCACTTTGGGGAAAAAATCTGCGTTTACCACTTATAAGAATATAGTGTTAAAATGGACAAAAAAACATTTTCTAAGCTGACAACCTGGCTAGAACACATGTTAAGGGGTTAAATAATAATACTGGATAGGTTGTATGCTTGTACCAAAAAGTGTCCGACAGAGTTTTAATATCAGTTTTGGCCCCCTGACTATTATTACATTGTGGTGAAGCATTTTCAGGGTGGTGCAGCTGGTTGCTTAAAGTCGTCATTTTGTCTTCCTCCCAGGGGTGTGGTGCCGTTTAGTCAGCGGAAGAAGATGCTGGAGAAGGCTCGAGCCAAGAACAAGAAGCCAAAGTCCAGTGCTGGCATCTCGTCCATACCCAACATCACCGTGGGAACCCAGGTCTAGAAACTTCTCGGTTTTCAGAAGTCTGCTCGGTCCTAGATCACCAAACTATAAATATTCATCATTGGACATTTTTATATGTGTTGCTGGTGTTAAACTGTACAAGTTTTTTAAGTGAATGAGGGTTTTTTTCGTGCCAGTCTTCATTTCAATACAAGACCATCTAAGATCTAAGACCATCTGTCTAAAGACATAGCTCTTACCTTTGCAGGTGTGCCTGAGGAATAACCCTCTGTACCATGCTGGAGCGGTGGCCTTCTCTGTCAACGCCGGCATCCCTAAGGTGGGCGTTCTGCTGGAGTCGGTGTGGAACATGAACGAGAGCTGCAGGTTCCAACTGCGCTCGCCGGAGAGCCTCAAGAACATGGAGAAGAGCACTAAGACCCAGGAGGCCAAGTAAGACTAGCAGCTCCCCCCGCTCCGCTGAATACTCAATCCCCCCTCCTCTTTATGAGTCTTCAGAACTTCTGAACTGTTTCTCCTTTCTCTTCTTTTTCCTTTTAAAGTCTTTTTTTAAAGCAGTCTGTTGTTGTAAAATGGTGCATGGTGGCGTGTGTGTGTGTGTGTGTGTGTGCGCATTAGATGTGCTGCTATAATAGTAGTAAGTGTGCTGTTGGCATGCTGCTCTGTGTTGTGCAGGGCGGAGAGTAAGCCTGAGCTGGTGAAGACTGAGATGGGCCCCCCTCCCTCCCCAGCCTCCACGTGCAGCGACGCCTCCTCCATCGCCAGTAGCGCCTCCCTGCCTTACAGTAAGTACACACACACACACACACACACACACACACACACACACACACACACACACACACATATATATATATATATATAGTACTAATACCGTTTGTAACTTGGAAAGGAAGAGTGCATGGCCAAGAAAGAGATCTGGAGGAAGTCTCTAGAAATAGAAGGTTTCCAGAACTTATACACTTGTTTGTGGGATGATGTCTGGTTTCCAAATATGCAGTTAATATCAGTGCATGGAATTAAGCCGCACAAATTATTTTTTCCTAACTGAAGGGAAGCTCTTGAGAGAATGTCCTTAGTGCTTGAGGTAAGTTTGAATTCTATGTGTCTTGACAGCACAGAAATGTACTGCTGTTGCCAAGCGCGGGTCCTGTTTGAAATAACAGACCCTTTAAAAAATGCTTTCCGTTTCCAAAATGATACTGCTCACCATGCGGCAAATCAATCCAGGGCTTATTTTACATGATAATGAATGCTTCGGCCTAGAAATGCTGCACAGATCAACTGTTTTGGGTCCAGAAGTAGCTCGGAATTATGGAACATGATTCATCCTGTGGTGAATATTTTTAACACAGTAATATGAGGAGCAAGATTCCAAATAGCAGACAGACTCGTACACTAAACCAATAGTCGGTTCTTGACAATCCCCTAACAAAAATGGCACAAGCGAAAAAAATCTATCATGGCCTATTTTTTTTTTTTTTTTAAATTCCTGCTGCTCTCATGGGGGATGGGGATAGGATGATGTAGCCGGACTTCTCCGAAAGGTTCTGTGCGTTTAGCGTTGGCATGGGTCGGTGTAGCCGTGCGTGCGCGTGTGTGTGTGTCTAACGTGTGTCCTGCTGTGCTGCAGAGCGGCGGCGCTCTACCCCGGCCCCTAAGGAAGAGGAGAAGGTGAACGAGGAGCAGTGGCCTCTGCGCGAGGTCGTGTTTGTGGAGGACGTGAAAAACGTCCCCGTGGGAAAGGTGGGTGGTGCCTGCGGAGCGCCCGCTCAGCTCGGGGAGGAGAACCTCTCCTGGCCTGTCCCCTCTGCTGTCTTTTCTCTTCTCACTCGTACAGACATGGAGATGGTGGAGCTGTAATATTTACACAACTGGCTGTTTGTTTGCTTTTGTTTTTCTACTTCTCTACTGTTGTAAATCTTGTCTGCTTATGGCAAGCTGTAGACAAGATATTTTGATATAGCATTATTTTGTTTTTTCTATTTTTTTTCTTTGTATTGGAAAATAAATGTATATATTGTCTATATATATATATTTTTTTTTTACAAATGTATAGCCATTTTGAATGGCTGCCATTGTATATTAGAGATACTTCTCTTAAGATTTTCAAATTTTGTAAAGAAATGGATTGTAAAGATAGACCTCTTATTTAGTGTAGATGTAATTGTAAGAAATGAGTCCAGCTGCTGTTGGAATTGTATGCTCTGTCTCTCTTTGTCTTTTGTGTCTGTCCTGTCCTGTGTGTTGCCTTGTCATGACGCCTCATTTGCAACAGTTTTCTCTTTTGAACTCAAGGTGCTAAAAGTCGATGGTGCGTATGTTGCTGTGAAATTTCCAGGGACCTCGAGCAGCGTGAGCAGCCAGAGCGCAGCTCCCACTGACTCTGACCCCTCCTCACTGCTGCAAGACTGCAGGCTCCTCAGAATAGATGAGCTACAGGTACACATGCATGCTCTCTCTCTCTATCCCTCTCTCTCTCTCTCTCTCTCTCTCTCTCTCTCTCTCTCTCTCTCTCTCTCTCTCTCTCTCTCTCTCTCTCTCTCTCTCTCTCTCTCTCTCTCTCTCTCTCTCTCTCTCTCTCTCTCTCTCCTCTCTCTCTCTCCCCACACACACACAGTGCTAGTGGCACCTCTGAATATCAGTTATAGGTGCTGATTTGTATGTGCACACTTGTAGTGCTATATTTATCTATGATCACATTCAAGAGTCCGCTGTAGCATAGCATTCACATACCACACAGATGCATACCCAGGCTCCAGAATAGATCAACTAGATATATGCTCAACACAGAAATAAAATGCGAGAAGTCACCCTTTAGAATAAGCTGAAGAGGTTCTGCTTGCAACTGTGTCTCGTTTCACTAATTCGCTGTTTTCTTTCCGTCTGCAGGTTGTAAAAACTGGGGGAACTCCTAAAGTTCCTGATTGCTTTCAGCGCACACCTAAAAAACTTTGTATCCCAGAAAAGGCTGAAATTCTAGCCGTGAATGTTGACTCCAAAGGTCAGTTCCACGTTGTTTAAGAGCAAATCCTATTTGTCTTGGTTTGTTTCCATTCTCTGGTGTATGTCTCTTGATGTGCTATGAAGGCGCTGACGTTCCCTCTCTCCCTCTCTGCTGCAGGAGTCCATGCCGTGTTGAAAACAGGCAGTTGGGTTAGGTACTGTATCTTTGACTTGGCAAGTGGGAAAGCTGAGCAGGAGAATCATTTTCCTACCAGCAACCTGGCTTTTCTGGGTCAGAGCGAACGCAACGTGGCCATCTTCACCGCAGGACAGGTCAGTCTCTCTCTCTCTTTCTTTCTTTCTTTCTTTCTTTGCTTTTTTTCTTCTTGATGTTGATAGATTGAAATTACATTCTTTACGGTCTGGAAAGGCCTGGAAATATCATGTTGCTCATTCATTTCCATCTTATGGTTGTTCTGGACTCAGGAATCTCCAATTATCCTGCGCGATGGCAATGGCACAATTTACCCCATGGCCAAAGACTGTATGGGTGGGATAAGAGACCCTGATTGGCTGGATCTGCCGCCCATCACCAGCTTAGGCATGGGAGTGCATTCTCTCGTCAATCTCCCCAGCAACTCGACCATCAAAAAGAAAGCTGCTGTCATAATCATGGCGGTGGAGGTAAAGGCTGCTCTGTAGTTTTGGGGGATCACTTAGAGTGTTCATCTAGGATACTTCTAACGCTCATACTTCTGTTGGATTGTCCATTTTTCAAGACTTCTTTAGCGTGCATTTTACTATTACTATCAGTGTTTCCCATACATTGACTAATCTGTGGCGGGGCACCATGAAATCAAAATTGGCCGCCACAGATTAATATTCTATGTTTAACTTAATTTAATTTATTTGAAAATCCTTGCATTGCCTTTGAGCTGCGCTTTTTAAGCACGCAGCCTTTCCTTACTCCGCCCCGCTCTCTCTCGTAGCCTGCTGCCCCTCCTCTGCATGTGCATTTAACAAAGTAGGCTATTCACGATTGTTGAAGGATTGTTGTTGCCACATAGAAGCATTGCATAGAAGACGTCTGGCTAAATATAGCAACATAACATAGTAGGCTACATTGAAGAGACTAAACTAAGTTAAGTTATGCAATCAAGCAGTATCTCAAAGTTAACGTCAGAATACTGTTTGGATGTCGAATTTAGCATGCTTAGCCTACTTACAGCTGCTTGTCAATTTCGTTGAAGGGCTCATTTTATTGACTCCGACACTGAATGTTTGCAAAATCCCAATGGAAATGGTATGGTAAATGTTTTCCAAAATTCAAAAGTGAAATGAATTGCATCCACACATCAGCAGCCTTTTAACTGTGTTAATCACAAACCTATACACTACCAAGACGATCTTAATATTCCCCCCCCCCCCCCCCCCCCCGCCCGTTGTCCAACTCCGCTACCGCCACAAATTGAATCCAATTCTGTGGGAAACACTGACTATGTATATAAAATAGATTTTTTTTTCATTGATCGTGCTACTTGCTTGAATCATACTTAATGCATCATGAACCAACTGACATTGTGTTAAAATGTGTGTGTGTGTGTGTGCAGAAGCAGACCCTGATGCAGCACGTGCTGCGCTGCGACTACGAGGCGTGCCGTCAGTACCTGGCGGGCCTGGAGCAGGCGGTGCTGCTGGAGCAGAACCCGCACGCGCTCGACGCCCTGCTGGGCCACCGCTGCGACGGCAACCGCAACGTGCTGCACGCCTGCGTCTCCGTCTGCTTCCCCGTCAGCAACAAGGAGACCAAGGAGGAGGAAGGTACGGCCCGCCGAGCCGCCGCTTCGAGAGCCGAGGCTGGCCAGGCCAGCTGGGCAGTCCTACAAGCACCCGGTCAGGCTCAGACATAATCACATACACAGCTATCCAAAAGTGCTCCGAGCTTCACTGTTTTCCACCCTTGTCATAGTTTAGTCATAAATATCTCATTTTAGAAACTGGAATAGAAATGCAGAAGCCTGCTTCTTAATTTAGTAGAGCTGTCCTCCTCAGGGACGGCTGCTTTGTTACTGCTATGGCTCATTGTCCAAGTCTGCCTGTCCACGCCGCAGGGGGAGTTCTGCAAGGACCCTGGCAGGCTTAAAGATAATGACATGCGCAGCTATCCAAAAGTGGCAGGATCTTCTCAGTTGTCCTCCCTTGGAGTCATAAATATCTCATTTATGGGCCTGGACTAGAGATGCGAAAGCAGAAGCAGTTTTTTGTTTTTTTTAATGTAGTGGGGCTCTGAAGCTAGTGGTGTGCTAGCGCCTGTCTCACTGCGGCTCACTGTTCAAGCCTCCCTGTCTTCCAGAAGCCGAGCGCTCGGAGAGGAACACGTTTGCGGAGCGGCTGTCGGCGGTGGAGGCCATTGCTAACGCCATCTCGGTGGTGTCCAGCAACAGCTCGGGCAACAGGACCGGCTCCTCCAGCAGCAGAGGGTGAGACGCCAGTCGCTGCTGGTCCACAATGTCGTAATGCAAAAATGGTGTCCAAAATCTTTCCCTCAAACGCGCGGTTTTTAGCTCAGCTAAATCCTGCACAGGACGTTTTGAGCACTGTGTCCAGATCTTAATGTGTTTTTTTTTTTTTCCTGTGTATGAGATGTGTTAATGGCTGTCCCTCCCCCCCCACCCCCCACTCTCCAGCCTGCGACTTAGAGAGATGATGAGACGCTCCCTCAGAGCAGCAGGCCTTGGACGCCATGAGTCTGGCCCCTCCTCCAGTGACCACCAGGATCCCGTGTCCCCTCCCATCGCACCCCCCAGCTGGGTGCCGGACCCCCCTCCCATGGATCCAGGTGAGCTCCCCACATCCACTGCCACATCCACTCGGCTCCCAGGGCTGCTGCTGGTGCCCTTCCATAAATGCAGCCTGTTCTCCAGCCTCGTCGCCCCTCATGCCTCCCACGCCGGCAGCCTAACTAACCTCTCGCCCTGGTGCTTCTCTCTGCTAGATGGTGACATTGATTTCATCTTGGCCCCTGCAGTGGGCTCCCTCACCACTGCTTCCACCGGCACCAGCCAGGGCCCCAGCACCTCCACCATCCCCGGTGAGCCCGCCCACAGACACACACGCGCTCGCACACGCGCTCGCACACACGCGCTCACACACACGCTCGCACACACGCTCGCGCTCGCACACGCGCTCACACACACACGCTTGCACACGCTCCGATGCAATCTCACACACACACACGCTCACACACACTCAGATGTACATCTCACACACTCAAACGGACAAGACCTCACATACACACCGAAACACTTATGCGCTCACCTACACACTCATTTCTGACACTCTGGCCCTTCACCTTCTGAGCATTTGCAATATAATGGGTGAGCTTAGCCATCCTGTTCCCACAGTTGCTTACGTGCATTCAAATACGCACACTCAACACCGAAGCAGACACAGACGGGCACTGGCACCTCAGATGGTCTCGGCACCTCCACTGACCACTGAGTGAGTCTGGTCACCCTGTCAACGTCATTGCACACAGTAGCACAGACAACAGAAACCTACAGACAGGCTCAGACGGGAGCGTAGTATATCTATCTGTTGAGTGCATCTCCATTCATGGCTTTGGGGAAAGTCAGTGTGTCATTCTGGCTTGGTACATCTGTTTGTCTGGCTGTGCACCATCGTTCACACAGTGCTGCAGTGAAAGGCCTTAAATGGCCTCTTGTGTAGGGCGTCTGCTCCAGCTCTAATGTGTCGTGTGTGTTTGTGTCTCTCCCTGGGCAGGGCCGTCGTCTGAGCCCTCAGTGGTGGAGTCCAAAGACCGCAAGGCCAACGCTCACCTCATCCTCAAGCTCATGTGTGACAGCGTGGTGCTGCGGCCTCACTTGCGCCAGCTCCTCTCTGCCAAGTACGCACCCTCTGTTTGCTTTTAATATACGCACCCACCCCAGCCCACTCCCTTGGCAGCGCTGTGCCACATTCTGTCCTCCTCTGGAGAGAGGAGTTATGATTGGCATGTATTGATGGTGTGTGTGTGTGTGTGGCAGGGATGCACGTGGAATGACTCCGTTCATGCTGGCAGTGAGCGGGAGAGCCTACCCAGCAGCCATCACGGTCCTGGAAGCGGCGCAGAAAATCGCTAAGGGTAAGGATCACACACACACACCCCCCCAGTCCCGTCTGTTTGCCAATGTGGGGCAACACGTCGCGTTTGCCTTTGATAGGGTTCCAGCTGCAGTAGGCGTGCGCTTCATTAAAAGGCATCCATCTGTTTGTGTTAGGGGAGTCTGGCAGTGGCGAGAAGGAGGACGCCGACTCGCTGTTCATGGAGATGATCTGCCCCTCGGGCACCAACCCGGATGACTCGCCCCTCTACGTGCTCTGCTGCAACGACACCTGCAGTTTCACCTGGACCGGTGCCGAGCACATCAATCAGGTGAGCGCCACTACTGACACAAACGAGTCACACCTGGCACAGGTACATTTGCCACAGATAGTTACATTGGAATTAGACTGAATGAGTTGCTAAGTAGAATAAAGATGCAGACAGATGTTGATTGATTGATTGATTGATTGATTGATTGATTGATTGTTTTGTATTCTATTGATCCTCACTGTGGTACTTGCCTTTTTCTCCTCTAAAGGACATCTTTGAGTGTCGGACCTGCGGCCTGCTGGAATCGTTGTGCTGCTGCACCGAATGTGCCCGAGTCTGCCACAAGGGACATGACTGCAAGTGCGTACACTACTGTGCCATGCAATCTCTAAATCACTCTCCCATGTTGTTGTTTTCAAATAAGTCCTTTTTTTTGGATCATCATTTAATAGTAGTTTTCTCAGCTGATGCTTCATATATTGTAGGGCTACACCGACAGAATGAATGAGCAACTGAAAGGTTCTACTGTTTGTGTATGTTTCTAGGCTGAAGAGGACCTCCCCCACTGCGTACTGCGACTGCTGGGAGAAATGCAAGTGCAAGACGCTGATAGCTGGGCAGAAGGCTGCTCGTCTGGACCTGCTCTACAGGCTCCTCACAACCACCAACCTGGTCACTACCCCCAACAGCAGGTGCACACACTCGCACACTTACTGAGCTTACACACAGTAGACTAGCTCATCTTAAGACAGTACCTTGTCCTTTGGCTTAATGTAATAATGTAGCGATAGCCCAAGTAAAGCCTTCTGCTCATGCGCTTTTCTACTAAGTGATCAGTCTGATGTAGAGCATGTGCTAAGGGATTAGCTGTGTGTTTTCATGCTCCAGTAAAACTGCATTTGTATGTACACATGTAGGAATGTTCTGTTTACTCATCCTTCTCGTCCTCTGTTTTCTCTGCACACTCTATTTCTCCTCCTTTGTCGTTGCTTTTCTGTGTGCGTCTCTCTCTCTCTCTCTGCTGTCTTGATGCCTGCAGGGGGGAGCACATCCTGCTGTTCCTGGTGCAGACAGTTGCCAGGCAGAGTGTGGAACACTGCCAGTACCGGCCGCCCCGCATCCGAGAAGACCGCAATCGCAAAGCTGCCAGTGCAGAGGGTAAGGGCGTGCGTGCGTGTGTGTGTGTATGTGTGTGACTGCGGATGCCTGCCTGCATGCGACTGGTAGTCGGTCCCTCAACAGGCCCTGACATTTTCACAGCAGTCGCTCTTGTGTCGAGCATAAAAAATTATAGGGCATATGATTTACTCTCGCAAAAATAAACACGCTGTCACTGTGCCATAGGCAATTCACAACCTTCTGAGCTGACCGGAGGGATTTATTTCCCACACGGTGTCAGTTACCATGTCGCAGTGGCTCTCGAGGCCCTGAGTCACTGATTATTTGCGCTTGTGTCGGCCCGCGTTGTAGACTCGGACATGCCGGACCATGACCTGGAGCCACCACGCTTCGCCCAGCTGGCCCTGGAGCGCGTCCTGCAGGACTGGAACGCCCTCAAGTCCATGATCATGTTTGGCTCCCAGGAGAACAAAGACCCGTAAGCCCCCTCCTCTCTCATCACAGATCAGTACCTGCTGCCACATGGCCAGTGTAGAGGTATCCATATAGCATTCTAATTGTGGAGAGTGTTTCTGTTTTAGAACTTAGATGTGATTGTGAACTTTGGACTGTAGGTGGCAGTGATGTGTTCCTTAAGTTTGTAAAGTGTATGTGAAAGAGAGGCCGAGGTGGAAGTAAAACACAACGTGTGTGTGTGTGTGTGTGTGTTGTGTCAGGCTGAGTGCGAGCAGTAGGATCGCCCACCTCCTCCCGGAGGAGCAGGTGTACCTGAACCAGCAGAGCGGCACCATCCGGCTGGACTGCTTCACCCACTGCCTCATCGTCAAGTGTGCCCCGGACATCACGGTAAGCGCCGTCTCACACTCTCAGGATTCGCCGGGTCAACAGCTTCATCATTTCCAGTTGACTTGTTTGTGTGGCCTAAGCATGATATTTATGTGTGTGTGTGTGTTGTAGTTCATCGACACGCTCCTGGGCACGCTGGTGAAGGAGCTGCAGAATAAGTACACCCCTGGAAGGAGGGAGGAGGCGGTGACCGTCACCAGACGCTTCCTGCGGTCAGTGGCCCGTGTGTTTGTCATCCTCAGCGTGGAGATGGCCTCGTCAAAGAAGAAAAAGTAAGCATTGGCCTCCGTATATTTGTGGTGTCCTAAATATTAACGCTGGCCTTTTTATATTCACATGTACCTAGCTCCAATGTTTTGTTTACTGCAGATCTGTCACTTAGATGAGATTTCTCTGAGCTAGGTTTTCTATGGCTTGTATGACAAATGATCCAGTGAAGCTGAAGCTGTATGTCCTCTCTGTTCCCCAGTAACTTCATCCCGCAGCCCATAGGGAAGTGCCGGCGTGTGTTCCAGGCTCTGCTGCCGTACGCGGTGGAGGAGCTGTGCAACGTGGCCGAGTCGCTCATCGTGCCCGTGCGCATGGGCATCGCCCGGCCCACCGCCCCCTTCACGCTGGCCAGCACCAGCATCGACGCCGTGCAGGGCAGCGAAGAGCTCTTCTCCGTGGAGCCGCTGCCGCCCAGGCCCTCCCCTGACCAGTCCAGCAAGTGAGTCCTACGCCGCCCACGCGTCCTCCTTGACCACTTGTCAGGAGATGCTAAAGAACAAGGAAAGACGGCCATTTTGTGACCCATGGCATGTTCCAAGACTTCCATATTTGTGATTAAGTCTTGAGTGTTGAATGAAAGCGATCAGATTTGTGTCTGGGTGGTGGTGTTGTTGCTTTTAGTCTCGTCTCTGTGCTCCTCTGTGCTTACATGCATCCTTGTTATGTGTGCTTTGGTTTCTCAGCTCCAGTCAGGCTGCCTCGTCCTACATCATCCGGACCCCACAACCCCACCGTAGCAGCCAATCCCAGCCCGTCCGCGGGCGCGACGAGGAGCAGGACGACATTGTGTCCGCTGACGTAGAGGAGGTAAGAAAGCCCATCAGACCCCCCCTGACAACCGTTTCCATCAGCGCTTCCTCCTCCTCTAACCTGAAGAACATGCCGCTAAAAGATTTTCTGTGGTCAGGTGGAGGTAGTGGAGGGTGTTGCTGGAGAGGAGGATCACCATGACGACCAGGAGGAGCAGGGGGAGGAGAACGCAGAGGCTGAGGGTCAGCACGACGAGCACGATGAGGACGGTGAGTGCCGTTCAGAGTGCCGCTCGCGCCTCCACAATCGCACACGCTCCAGGTTATCAACTTAACAGGGTCACTGGCAATGGAGTTAATTTATCTTCTGCACCTCCTACAGGAAGTGACATGGAGTTGGATCTCCTTGCTGCCGCGGAGACAGAGAGTGACAGCGAGAGTAACCACAGCAACCAGGACAATGCTAGTGGACGGAGAAGTGTTGTCACGGCAGCAACTGCCGGATCTGAAGCAGGTGTGTAATTTCAGTAATGACGAATGGAATGTGAAATAATTAGTAATTCATGTATGACCTACAAAGACAAGCTTTTTGCTACTCTGCTGCTATGGTCACCACTCAAGGAGTCTGTATTAATACTTAAATCTGTGTAGAATCTAATGTGTTTGCCCTGGGGATTGGGAATTGGGAATATGTCAGTTCCATATAGAGAACAGATGAAATTCTAAAAGCGACTTGGCCACTGACACTGATGGGGTTGCTAGCTGTTTCAGAGCTCATGACTAGCACTTGTTTTCTGCTGGAATGCGATATAGTGTTTAGCTCAACGCCCTCTATTTCATTTGCAGGCAGTAGGGTGTCCCTGGCATTTCCCATCTTTGGTATGGGCCTCTCTTTGTCTTAATGCATATATGTCAGGAGCCGAGTGATCGTGGCGATTGCACACAGAGTTAATGTGGAGATGTGCCCTCAGTGTAGATCACCAGCCCCCACCCCCCCACCTCAACCAGGATCACGTGCTTTGTAAACCAATAACTGGGTTGCTGTTTCTTTTTTCCCCCTAATATAAAAAATAACTTAGATTGAGTGGTTCTTGTTCCTGCTAACCTGTGTGGATGTATGCACACATGATAGAATCACGCTTTTATTTTTTTAGTTTAAGCAAAAAAAAAAAGGATGTTGATCTGGTTTATCTTACGCTTTTCAGCATCTGCTACTAACACCACTGGTTGAACGAGAGGACACACACACACACACTCACACACAGGTTGATTCACACACTTGATTGTGTTGATTGTGTTTGAACTTTGCTTTAGTCTGAACTCCAGCAGCGGTCCATGCCTTGTGTGGTGCTTGTGTGCCTCGTAGTGTTTGTGGTGTCTAGAGATAGCACAGTTAGTGGCAGGTGTCCTTGAGATGGTAATGGTTTGGCATGGAGCACTAACCTACAACTCCCGTTGGGGGCATTCTGCTGTGTTATGGCCACACTGACACCTCCTCCTCCTCCTCCTCCTCCTCCTCCTCGCCTCCCTCCTCCTCCCCCTCCTCTCTGTTTTGAACTCTCTTCCTCCTTCCACTTTCCCCTTCAAGGTGCCAGCAGTGTCCCTGCCTTCTTTTCAGAGGACGACTCGCAGTCCAACGACTCGAGCGACTCGGACAGCAGCAGCAGCCAGAGCGACGACGTGGACCAGGAGACGTTCCTGGTGGACGAGCCGCTGGAGAGGACCACGGGCACGGCGCACGCCAACAGCGCCGCCCAGGCGCCACGCTCCATGCAGTGGGCCGTCCGCACCACGCCCAGCCAGCGGGCAGCAGGGGGCGCCCCGTCCAGCACCTCCACTCCTGCAGGTCAGGCGCCTCCCTCTTCGACCGTATTCACCTTTTCATCATTTCGTCATTTTATATATTCAATTAGACGTGCAACTCTGTTTGCTTATCACATTTAATAATGTACATTGGGCCTGGTGAAGGTCCGTTTTGTTCAGCTGAGCACTCATTGTTGTATAGTCTGAATGTTCACCTTTCACCTTGACTTTGATTAATGACACCATCTCTATGCTGGATTTGTGAGTTGTCAGATAAGATCAGAGGTAACGTGTTACAACCTGTTAGTGTATGATTCAAATAAGCATGAGAAATGTAAGGCAATTAGTGCTTTCGCAAAAACCCTTCTACAAGATTGATTACTTGTGGTCAGCACACAAGACAAATGTTTGGATTTTGCAACTGTAAATATGCTGTTACCCTGAGGAACATGCTCACGGATAAACTTTGTGTCCCCTCCACCCCAGCGAGCTCCACGGGCCTGATCTACATTGACCCGTCCAACCTGCGTCGCAGCAGTGCCATCAGCAACAGTGCTGCGGTGGCCGCCGCCGCTCTGGAGGCCAGCAACTCCAGCAGCTACCTGACGTCCGCCAGCAGCCTGGCCCGCGCCTACAGCATTGTCATCCGCCAGATCTCCGACCTCATGGGCCTCATCCCCAAGTACAACCACCTGGTCTACTCTCAGTATCCTGCGGCCGTCAAGCTCACCTACCAGGACGCGGTCAACCTGCAGGTGGGTCTGGGATCAGCATGTCTCACACTGCAAATCTTTTCTCAGATCAAATTCAAAGAAGGAAACAAATGTTTTATTTATTTTGTATATGGTTTCAGGAAACTATTATTCTTCCTACTGTGCATGTTGTTAGTTGTGATTAACAGTCAACAGCCCATAAGAAAAATACAAATTTTCAAGCCAGATCTGTAGTCAGTAACATAATTTGCGTCTCAATTTGTGTCTGTAGAACTATGTGGAAGACAAGCTGATCCCCACCTGGAACTGGATGGTGTCCATCATGGACTCCACGGAGGCCCAGCTGCGCTACGGCTCAGCGCTGTCCTCCGCTGGGGACCCGGGTCACCCCAGCCACCCGCTGCACGCCTCTCAGCACGCCGGCCGCCGAGAGCGCATGACCGCCCGCGAGGAGCCCAGCCTGCGCACGCTGGAGGGCCGCAGGTACACACCTCCACATTTTCAGAAATTCCGTTTCCTCGTCCACAACAGTTGTGAAGTGTGTTTGTTACAATGTTTTTGCCACAATAGTTTGGTGGTGTGACATTCTGTACATTGTAACACACTTAGAGTCGTACTTGCAGGACATGTGAACGTGCACATTAATTGTGAGCCTGGATGCAGTAAGTGAATGTGAGCTCTGCTGATTGACCTGCTCTGTGTCCTGCTCTAGGCGCGCCGCCACACTGCTGACCGCTCGGCAGGGGATGATGTCGGCCCGCGGAGACTTCCTGAACTACGCGCTGTCGCTGATGCGCTCGCACAACGACGAGCACTCGGACGTGCTGCCCGTGCTGGACGTGTGCTCACTCAAACACGTGGCCTACGTCTTCCAGGCCCTCATCTACTGGATCAAGGCCATGAATCAGCAGACCACGCTGGACACGCCACAGATGGACCGCAAAAGGTTAGTCTGTCCCCTGCATAGGGTGTTTTAATAGGAGCATTTGACCGTGAAGACTCTTAGGTTATGGGATTTGGCAGACGCTTTTGTCCAAAACGACATACAAATACAAAACAATATAATACTTAAATTTAACAGAGTACAATTTAAGATGTTGGTCAGACTAAAATTAGAGTATAAAATTAAAATTATAATCATGTGAGATTCACCAAACTGTTTATTCTGAAGGAATCGAGAAATTCTGGAGCTTGGTTTGGACAATGAGGACTCGGAACACGAGAACGATGAGGACACCAATCAGAGTAAGTGTGTGTGGAGAATGCTACATGCATCCAGAGATTCACATCTGCTCTCACTTTTTTGAGTCGGTGCTCTTTGGAAAACAAATCTGAGTGAACTTTTTTTGACGTGAAAGTGTGAATCTTCCATTAAAACCCCAAAATAACAAGCCCATGCTATTACGCAACTACTACTGTTAGGTTTTGCATTGGGATTCGAAGAGGGACACAAGAGGAAGGCAGTTAGGCAGAAAGGAGGCAAAAAGAAGCGAGCGGCTGTCAAAGGTACCGTGGAGCATAGGCAGTCTGGGAACAAGCCTTTTGATTCCTACAGACGTGTGTTGACTCGCTCGGTCTCTGAGCTTTTTGGTTTTGGCTGCCATTTATCTTTAATGTCCCGTATGTCTGAATGTTTGCATGGCTTCCTCTGGATGATCCATTCTTTCTTTTCAGAATTCTTGCAGGAACCCTGGATGAGCTTTCTTGTGTCGGGATGCTGTGTTCTGTTCTCATGTTCTGCTCCGTGTTGTGTTCTCTCAGGTTCCACGCTGCAAGACAAGGATGACGAGCCGGTTCCCGCAGAGACGGGACAGAACCACCCCTTCTTCCGCCGCTCGGACTCCATGACCTTCCTGGGCTGCATCCCGCCCAATCCCTTTGAAGTGCCCTTGGCTGAAGCCATCCCATTGGCTGATCAGCCCCACCTCTTACAGGTGAGCCTCAAACCCCAGTCTTGTTCCTTCTACCATATAACAAGTTATTTTTTTGTTTTCTTTGATTCTTCAATTTCTCGTCTTTGACTGTAATCGGAGTCTGCTGTAATTTCCTTGTTTTTGTCTTCTACGGGGCAGCCGTGGCCTACTGGTTAGCACTTCGGACCTGTAACCGGAGGGTTGCCGGTTCGAACCCTGACCAGTAGGCATGGCTGAAGTGCCCTTGAGCAAGGCACCTAACCCCTCACCGCCGCTGTTGATGCAGGCAGCTCACTGCACCGGGATTAGTGTGTGCTTCACCTCACTGTGTGTACACTGTGTGCTGTGTGGGTTTCACTAATTCACGGATTTGGATAAATGCAGAGACCAAATTTCCCTCACGGGATCAAAAGAGTATATATACTTATACTATACTTATACTCATCTTCGTCTCCCCCTTTTCTGCTCTTTGCAGCCCAATGCGAGGAAGGAGGACCTGTTTGGTCGACCAAGCCAGGGGCTGTACTCCTCCTCTTACATGGCCAGCAAAGGTCTTGCTGACATGTCGGTGGATAGGAACTGCCTAGAGGTAAGCAAAGGAGTAAGTACAGGAGTATGCCCATTTACATCTTTCTTTCTAAATTATTTACAATTTTAGACTTGGCAGTTGCTGCAGGCATGTCAAGTACCAGTACATACCAAGTTGTCACCAAGCCGTGCTAAACCTTTGGGAACCCCGTCTCCACAGATTCTACCCACTAAGATGTCGTACTCGGCCAACATGAAGAACGTGATGAGCATGGAGTCACGGCCCAGGGGTAGCGAGGACCAGGCCGCAGCGGAGCAGGAGATGGACACCTCCAAGCCCGGCCCCTCTCCCCACGACCTGGCTGCCCAGCTCAAGAGCAGCCTGCTGGCTGAGATCGGCCTGACCGAGAGTGACGGACCTCCCTTGCCCTCCTTCAGGTAGGACTACCAGCTACCCAGGAAGTGTAGGAACGTCCTGTCCTAGCCAAACAGTAGGGCATTGTTGACATGGCTATTGATTGTGTGGGAACTGCTACTATTCCACCAGTTGCCAGTTCCTTGCTAGCTCCCTCAGGTATTAAAATAGTGTAATGTGTCCGTCTCCGATCTGTGTGGAGTAATGTGTGCGTGTTGTTTGTGTGTCAGACCCCACTGTAGTTTTATGGGAATGGTGATCTCTCATGACATGCTGCTGGGCCGCTGGCGGCTCTCTCTGGAGCTGTTTGGAAGAGTCTTCATGGAGGATGTGGGCGCTGAGCCAGGATCGGTGAGTCCATCCACACGTCCCTGCCGGTCACACTTACTGAGAAGCTCAGGGCTCAGGAAGAGATGCCTTTTATTCATGAACATTCACTTAGTATTATATTAGTATTACAGTAGTTTTGGGGATTTGGTGAGTCATTTTAAACCCTTTGGGTAATGGGTTTAATAGTATGGAGATTTTGACGGTCTCTCCATTTCAAACGTGACAGATCCTGACAGAGCTGGGTGGCTTTGAGGTGAAGGAGTCTAAGTTCCGGCGGGAGATGGAGAAGCTGCGTAACCTGCAGTCGCGGGACCTGGCGCTGGAGGTGGACCGCGACCGCGACCAGCTCATCCAGCAGACCATGCGGCAGCTCAACACACACTTCGGCCGCCGCTGCACCACCACGCCCATGGCCGTGCACCGCGTCAAGGTCACCTTCAAGGACGAGCCGGGCGAGGGCAGCGGAGTGGCGCGCAGCTTCTACACGGCCATCGCCCAGGCCTTCCTGTCCAACGAGAAGCTGCCCAACCTGGACTGCGTGCAGAGTGTCAGCAAGGGCATGCAGGCTAGCAGTACGTAACCCTGCTTTTACCACACGTTACACTACACAGAATCACAGAGGATGGCTTAGTCTAACTCTGCTGCATCTCTTGCAGCTTTCTGTCAGTTTCAACAGTCCATTTTAACACAAATAGTCCAAAAACAGTTGTTGTTGCTGTTGTTGCTGCAGTTGCTGCATTCGCTGACTTGGGCGTGAACATAGGAGAACAAGATTTGAAAGGTTTACTCTTTACAGCTTTGGCCTTTAGCTCTTAGTTGTCGCTTTTGTTAACTGACCGCTATTGTGTGTGTGTGTGTGTGTGTGTCTAGATCTCATGCAACGACTGAGGAACAGGGACCGGGAGAGGGAACGCAGGAGCGGGGGGCTGCGAGCTGGCTCCCGGCGGGACCGCGACCGGTGGGTATCTGGTGGTATTGTTGGTGGTTCCACGGCAGTCATCTCCTCTGCCCTAGATGAACCCCTAACTCCTAGACTGACTCCTATGGTCTGTGCCCCTGTGTTAAATAGGGACTCGAGAAGGCAGTTGTCCATCGACACCCGGCCCTTCAGGCCTGCCTCTGAAGGAAACCCCAGCGACGAACCGGACCCACTTCCGGCACACAGACAGGCGCTGGGAGAACGGCTGTACCCCCGGGTACACGCCATGCAACCGGTACACCTCCCTCCTTACAGCATTTCAATTATACATCTATGTACATATATGCTTTATTGATCTTCAACCTTTGACAGTCAACATAACTTTGTAATCAGGAAATTGGTTGGACAACAGATACTGCTGTCTGTCTTGTAACGGAGATGTAATATGTAATGTGTTGGTTGCAGGCGTTTGCGAGTAAAATCACAGGGATGCTGCTGGAGCTGTCCCCCGCTCAGCTGCTGCTGCTCCTGGCCAGTGAGGACTCCCTGAGGGCCCGTGTGGAGGAGGCCATGGAGCTCCTTATCGCACATGGAAGGTAATTACTGCCACCGCTGCTGCTCTCTGTTCAAGCTTAATCTGAAATGACACTCTGATTTAGCCCATCTACAAATCAGAGTATGAAAATGTCCATGAGTGTTTTTTATTGATAACCTATGCAAGCGTGCCTTGTGTATTAATGTTTTGTATTTTTGGTTTTCCTCTCAGGGAAAACGGTGCCGACAGCATATTGGACCTCGGTGTCCTGGACACCCCTGAGAAAGCACAGGTTTGTTTTTTGTCCTTGGAGAGCTCACACCAGAGTTGCACTGGTTTAGTCTGGTTTTAAAGGTTCTGTTACCTCCTTTTAGGCATACTTAGAATGTTTACCATGGTAACATGGGTCTGTTCTCCATCTCTACAGCAGGAGAACAGGAAGAGGCACGGCTCTACCCGCAGCGTGGTGGACATGGAGCTGGACGACCCCGATGATGGGGACGATAACGCCCCTTTGTTCTACCAACCGGGCAAACGGGGCTTCTACTCCCCACGACCGGGCAAGAACACGGAGGCCAGACTCAACTGCTTCCGCAACATTGGCAGGTAAGCACTCCCAGCCGCTCCCACTGCATCTCCATTGTCCTCTGCTCCCTTAAAGGGATCACATAAAGACCCGTATCTAATGATGGTGAATCTCTAAGTGATGGCTTTGATTTTTTTCCCTTTTCCAGAATACTAGGGCTTTGTCTGCTGCAGAATGAACTGTGCCCTATCACTTTGAACAGACACGTCATCAAAGTGCTGCTCGGGAGAAAGGTAAGCACACAGATGCGGTTTACTTTTCTATTTTCTTTATTATTTTTTTTAAAAATGTCCCCTTTATTTGTTACATTGCCACGTAATGCAGGTGGCTTGGACATTTGATAGGGTGCCATATTCTGAGCTGTCTGTGCCATTTGTTTGCAGGTGAACTGGCATGACTTTGCCTTCTTCGACCCAGTGATGTATGAGAGCTTGCGGCAGCTAATCCTCCACTCCCAGGCTGGGGAGGCCGAGGCCGTGTTCTCAGCCATGGACCTGGCCTTCGCCATCGACCTCTGTAAAGAGGAGGGCGCTGGACAGGTACACATCCAGTTCTGCTTATCAGAATCATCCAGTATTGTTTTTTTTTATTTCACCACAAACAATGCCATGTGATCTTAATGATCTGTTTTCTTCTCCCCTCAGGTGGAGCTCTTGTCTGGTGGGGTGAACATGCCAGTGACCCCTTTGAATGTTTATGAGTATGTTAGGAAGTATGCAGAGCACAGAATGTTGGTGGTTGCTGAACAGCCTCTGCATGTAAGTATGCTGTATTGAACTTAGAAAATGGGAAATAAGTTTAGTTGTTGTTTGCAGTGTAATGTACTCATTATATGTTGATATGTAATGTATATAAATAATGATATTGCTGTATGTCCGTACCATTTTATTTGTGTTGTTCTGGGACAGTATCATCTTGTCCTTGCTACTGCCGTCAGTCACTGGCATAGCCTCAGATACCGGCAGCTCTGCCCAGCCATGTTTCCTTTTATGGTGTAACTGACCAGGCATGAGTTTCTGGAAATAAAGGGATATAATTAGGTCAAGGCATGACACTGGGTTTGTAGAGCCCACACGTTAATTGGAATGGTGGTATGCTCCCTGGCAGGCAATGAGAAAGGGTCTCCTAGATGTGCTTCCCAAGAATGCCCTGGAGGACCTCACAGCAGAGGACTTCCGGCTTCTGGTCAATGGGTGTGGAGAGGTCAATGTGCAGATGCTTATCAGCTTCACCTCATTCAACGATGAATCGGGTAAGGGTTGAGCTGCACACATCAGACCAGGCCATGTTGAGATCTTGGAAGGACTAGGTTCTGCCAGAAATGGAATTTGGCCCTTGCATCTCTCAAAATGGTGGACATCAAATAATTTATAGGTGGATATAACATCTAGCTCTTAAGTTGTTTCTTACATGTCAGATGTAAGATACATGTTCTTATTTGACATATTTTGTATGATCACTTCAGTGATTTAACATCTGTTGAATTCACAGGGGAAAATGCTGAGAAACTTCTACAGTTCAAGCGCTGGTTTTGGTCCATTGTTGAGAAGATGAGTATGACAGAAAGGCAGGATCTGGTAAGACTTATTACCATCTATATTATTGCCATCATTTACTACAGTCATTTCACGTTGAATAAAAAAAAAAAAAAAACTTTCTACAAACAAGTATTAACCATTGATCCACGGTATTGGTTAACTGTATCACTAACCTGATTATTTCCCTGGGCCACTGCAGGTGTACTTCTGGACATCCAGTCCATCTCTGCCGGCTAGCGAGGAGGGCTTCCAGCCGATGCCTTCCATCACCATCCGGCCTCCAGATGACCAGCACCTGCCCACCGCCAACACCTGCATCTCCCGCCTCTATGTGCCACTCTACTCCTCCAAACAGATTCTCAAACAGAAACTCTTATTAGCCATCAAGACCAAGAACTTCGGTTTTGTGTAGAGGTTGACGAAAAAACATGTTTACTGTTGTGTAATATTACTAGTTCCATTTTTGTAGATTTATTTTTTGTCTATACAATTTTATGGAATTTAAAGAAATGCTGTCGCATCCCTGGCGGTAATTTTGATCTGTTGTGAAAGCAGACGGCTTGTTCTTATTTTATTTTCTGTTTTATTTTATTTTTTATTTTTTTTCTGAAATAAATATACATTCCTGCATTGGCTTTGTGAAGTTGAGCCCGCAGCTCTCAGTTCCATTGGCTTGAACTGTAATGTCCCAGGAATCATCTGTTCGACATGAAACTGTCTGCCGAGCCCCAGCCAAAGATGACAGCAGAAAATATTTAACAAAAAAAAATTTACACTGTGATTATGAATTTTTTCTTCCCCTTCTGCCCATGACAGAAAACTTACTATCACTGAGAGATCACAGCTGCCTTTGTGGAAAGTCATTTTTTCTTGTATAGGGGGAGTAGGGAATTTCAGAATAAACTTGGATGCAACTACTGGCTTTTCTTTGGTCTTTGGCATGTTTATCTGAGTAATACTAACACATTGTATTTAAGCATGAATAGGTTAATTTAAACATACTTAAGGAGACAGGTGTACATCTAGATTTTTTTTCTACTCAAAGATGGTATGACACATGTCGTAGCCAGCTGTCATTTAGTCAGAGGAGTTCAAAACATCTGTTGCAACAATAGCTGCACATTTCGGGTTATAGGAAGTTCAATTAAGGTCAGCGCCTCCTGGCACAGAAATCGTATTGCAGTCATGAGTTGAGGACTTGTCTGCTAACGTGTGCTAGGAGGTAATAATTGTATACTACGTTTTACAACTCTCAATTACAGTACAAATTAGCCTGTGCAAAGCTTTGCAGATGGTGAATAATGTTAGTTGCAATCTAGTAGGTAGTAATCTATTCATCGAAATTGTGTCTGCCAACAATTAAAGATTAAAATGAACAGCGGTGAAAGGTATTTTTGAGCGGCGCCCCTTGAGAACCTCCTGTGTCACCCTGATGAAGTTGACGTCAAAATGTCCCACCCCTCCATGTGGTGACGCCAACCAATCAATAAGCAGTATTCTGAAGTTTCAATCCATTGGCTAGTTTCGAGAACCAGCTAGCTAGCCTCGCCAAGCAAGACGATTCTACAGATTTACCTCTGATGCTTGATTTCAGCAAGTTTAGCGTCTGTGATTGTAGATCATTCTTATCTTACCAGATCATCTAATTATTATAAGACCGCGTCTGTACTGAAACTGTGAGCGAAAATTTAGTTCTACCGTCCAACCGGGAATACCAACTCGCGGCAACCAAGGTGATTGCTAAGAATCAGCTAGCTAGCCAGCCCTCTGAACGTCCACAAGCTTGCTAACGTCAGTCTAGTGGTCGAAATTCGGCGAACGATTAGTTCCTTTCGAGTTTGTTTGCAGACATCGCGTTAAAACTATGTTAGTTTAGTTTATCACACAGCATATATTACCGTCCGGTTCTAGTGTACGATGGCAGCAAGCTGGCAGGACGCTGCTACTCAGCAGGCTGAGCAGTTGGCGGCCCGCTTGAAGGAGCTCCTGTCGTCTGGCCTAGGCTATCTCAACTCAGAACTCGGTGTGGATTTGGGTCTGAAGCCTGATCTCTATCCGCCATGGGTTATCCTCTCAACGGCATGTATGGGATTATTGGTGATTGTGGTAGTTTGGGCCTTTGTTTGTCGTGGTCTATTTAGGGGTAAAGGTAGGTCGAAAAGAACTGAGACCATAGCGGAGACTGTGAAACCAACTGTAAAGACTCCCAAACCCGAAGATCAGAAGAAGAAGAGCAAAAAGAAACCATCTGAGAAGGTAACGTGTCTTTGCCAAAAACCAACCACATGACGTGGTGACATTTGCCACATCATTCAGGAACTTGTTGAAAGTAGCGTAGTTAGCTTGTAGGGTGGCTGAGCTCAGTCAACCTCAAAGTTAGCCAAGTAACGTTAGCCGAAGTTAACGTTATAAACTTAGCTAGCTTTGGTTGGCTGTCTACCCATTGGTTTTAACCATAACGTTAACATTTACCGGTGTTAGCTCCTACTTTTTGTTGATGGGTGGATAGGTCTGTCCTACATTTAAAAATAAGATAAATACTGTTTGTGTAGTAGAAGTTCAATATGTGCTAGCTTTGTACACATAGAGCTACAAAGCAAAAGTGTTTTGTTAGCTGGTTAATAGTGTGCATGCAATTACAGATTAGTTAACGTTATCTGTGCCGTGGTGCCTGGCAGTTCAACGACCTAGCTAGGCAGCTAATTTGGGGATTTGTGTTGTAATGTTCTGAAAATAAAACAAGGCCCCTAATATAGTGACTGGTTTAGATAACTGGCCAACAAGGAAAATAATGCCTATTTGCTAACAATTTTATGTTGAAATGTTCCTAAATTAATATACCTGCCTGTAGGTGAAACAACTGACGTTACCAGGTTGGCTAAAATAACCGTGTTCCAGTATTTTAAGTGGTTTAATGTTATGTTTCTCATTTAGTAACGTGTGGTGTCTGATTATTTCCTCGGCCTTGCAGCTTATGTGGCTGTGTCGATGTCACATCTAGGTATGTAAACGATATCTTCCCAAATGCTATCATCCCAATCCTCCACAGAAACCACAAGCAAACGGTCGCCCAGTTGTTGAACAAGAACCGGAAGTCAAAGTGACTGAAGAAATTCCTGCTGTCCAGCAACCCACACCAGAGAACAAGACTGACAAGGTGAGAAGAGTGTGTAGGTTGTGGAAACCTTTTGTCAGTGTTGGTTGTTGTGACCGTTATTCAGTGTTGGGCAAGTTACTTCAAAAGCGTAATGCATTATTTATTACTTGTTACTGTCATCTAAAAGTAATTTGTTATATTACTGTCTTTGTATTGTAAGGCATTACACTACATTTACATTACTTTCACCAAAATAACAGGAAGTATGGATTTTGTGTTCTCAATAGATCTTCATGTGTTCAATGCAGCTCATTACACGGCAAGAGGTGATGTGGTATGGCATAATGACTGAGCTAGGCTTAAGGCTAACAAAAGAACAATATAATGGTTGCAGTTATGGCTCATGGGACAATGTAGGCCCCAAAGGCCAAAGGTTGCTCACAACTTAATATAGTAAAATATAGCCATAGTGAAATTGTATGTTGACTTTAAATGGTTCTCATCATTGCTGGTTGCCTTTCCTTCCACTTACAGTGATGTAGACTTACAGTGATGCAAATAGTTTGAGAATAATGGCTATGATCTTTGTCTGTAAAAGAAACATTTTAGTTATTCTCACTGCTTGAAATGAGAAGTATAGCCCCTAACCATGTTAGATCTGTTGCATGAATGGCAGAGATAACTCCAATTCCCTTTCTACAATCATCTAAACAATTTTGGATTAAAAAGCAAAGTAACTTTAGTTACTGAGAATTGTAAAAATGGTAAAATATTACTGAAATTGTATTAGTAATGCCTTACATTACTGCATTACAGCAAAAAGCAATGCATTACTGTAATTACATTACTTTTTTTAATGCATTACTCCCAACACTGCCGTTATTGTGCTGTATCCTGTATTGTGCTGAAAAAAACCTAACCATTAACCACAACTACAATACGTTCAGTGTGTTTTTGATGGGGATGACGTGATGTGGAGGGCATAGTAAAAAAAAGGTGTTCACCATTATTGCAATTAACTGTACACACATTATTTTGTTGCTGTTGTCTTCCTCTGTGTTTTCATATAGTCAGACCCTTTGAATTCATGTAACACCTTAAAGTATTAACATGCATAAAAGACACATTAATCATTGTCTGTTGTCAACCCCTCATATATCATTGGACTTGGAGCGTTTCATTCCTCCCTCACAAAAAAAACACAAATGCCACCATTTGTCACAGTGCATTTTAAAAGACAACTCAGTAGAAACTGGCTTACTGTACTGGGGCCTACTGGCCTCTTAGACAGCACCTGCTTGTCCTTGCTAACTGGCAGTGAAAGTACAGTGATATGATTGACCCAGCTGCTAGTGTCAGATTGCAGCCTGAACTTGCAGATTCAGCTATTCCTGCTACAGAATTTCAGTTCTTCCAAATTTAGTGTAGCCAGTTTTGGCCTAAGTCAAATTTGCTATTGCATTTAATGGTGTCAGTAGTAGACATACTAATTGGCTGGTGATTTATTTGTCTGTCAAACTGTGAGTAGCATTGTTTTTTCCATGTAATTATTCGGCTTTGGTCAGTGAACACAGCTACATTGACTGTTTTGGATCTTTTAAAATACTCTTCCCCTTTGTGAAATTAATATAAAAAGACATAGGCAGGGGGTATTAAATTATATAGAGCTTATAGTCGGGTAAAATTGTGCATTTTTTTCTGATAGGCAAAGAACAAGAAGAAGAAGCCTAAACCTGCCACTGTTCCAGAGACCAAGGCTCCCGTTTCTCCTTCTGCCAAAGAGCCTGAACCAGAAGGTAAGCTGTCTACTCGGCAATTCTTAGGTGTGTCTCACTGATTCTTCAGTGTTTTGCATTGTGCTCTTGTAACAGAAGTCTGAACTAATAGAGGAGGATGTCAGGATGCCTCAGCAGATGTTGCAATGCTCAGTAGGCTAACCAGGTCAAACAGTTAGTGCACTTGTAACAGTGCATTGTGAGTGCATTAGTAGATGTTTCATCAGTTGAGGCAGAACATAAAAAATGGGAAGCATTTACTCCCCATTCTTACATTCCCTGTATCTTAGCTTGGGCAATAATTCAGGTGAAAAAAGTCACTAAATAGGGTTCTCGGCTTATTCTGCTCACCAAGTGATGTATGGGGCACATTTGATCCTCCTATCTCCTCCTCTTTTTTATGACTGCTGTTTGCCTTGCATTTTCAGCTCGTTCACAGTATGTAATTGAGTTCTCTCTGTTTGGTTAAATGAATTGTGCAGAGCCACTGAGAGAGCTCTGACTCATTTCACATTATGTGCTCTCATCCATGAATCCCTTGTGAGCAGCTGCATGTCATCTGCACTGCTCTAGGCAGCCTTTTCACTAAATGAAAGCAGACTGCATGCTGCACGCTGCACATGTGCACGAGGACCAGTGTTTGATATTCTGCTCTGACATTCAGGGAACTGGGAGACCAAAGTCAGCAACCGTGAGAAGCGTCAGCAGAAACGGAAGGAGAAGGGCACAGGCGACGCCTCCCCCAGCCCCGGAGGAGCCGAGCCCCCCACCACCCCATCCCCAGCCCCAGCCCCTGAGCCGGCCAAGCCCACCACCCAGAAGAAGAGCAAAGGTGCAGTTGCAGCTCAGCACACAGATCTGCTGCGTGTTGCTGCATGAAGCCCCTAGATCAGTGAACACAGGAGGTTACATTTGTCACCAGAGTGTCACACAGCAGCGGTGTCTGTGTGCTTTCCCAGTGATGCCAGTTCCCTGCGTGTGCACCATGTGGGATTCACTGAAACTTTTTTTTTTTTTTTGTCTCGTCACACTGATTCAGTGGGCTGCTGCAGGCAAACAGATGGCTAATTTGTAGTTCAGGTGGAAAGTGCTGTCTGGCCCCAAGGGAGTTGTTCCATGGGGCTGTTTCAGTTCCTGAGATTATACGAAGAGCCACCTGGGAGATATTTATCCCATTCTCCTTAGGAGAGATTGAAACTGTCTTAACCATTGAGGCATATACAAGAATATAATTCATATATAATTAATATTTAAAAATGTTTGTTTGTATGGTATTTAAAACAATTGAAATTTAGAGTTGGTTAGGCATTAAGAAATATCATATTTGGGAAAGGTGTAGGGCCCATCTTTATTCCACACAGATTTAAACTATTTAAAGATGCCACAGTAAGTAGTTAGAAAACAATGAACATTTTGACTACATTGCTGAAGAGAACCTGGAATAGGATGTTTTAAGATGGAAGGAAGTATTTTCTGAAGTCATTTCAAAGAAACATTAATGGCAAAGCTGCTGAAAATATGGTGTGCACAAAATTAGGTCAGTCAAAACCCCTGAACTCTATTTTTGTTAGTTTTTTTTTTTTTTTTTAACCAAACCATAGCTTGTGGAAAGGCTAATCCACCACATACGAAATTCTGTCTGTTACTTACACACAGACAGAATTGAAGGTTAGCAGACTGTAGCCATTCCAGCTATTATTACACACATGCTGTGTTTTTAATGATCTTATAAAAAATGGTGGTTCAAGATTGTTAGTGCTTCAAATGTTGACTTTCTGATTATTGTTAGTCATCCATACTGATTTATGTTTTTAGGATTTTTTTGAACCCTTCCTTCTTGAGCAGTGTGTGTTTCAGTTTGTGGTTAATCATACAGTATTTGTGTATTTGCTTTTATTGCAGTGGTGGCTGTCCGTGCTAAACCTGAGAAAGCAGAGCCTGTGGCAACTCAAGGTAAAGGTCAGCTGACAACCCAACATCCGTCCACCAGATGGCATTACGGCCTTTTTTTAGTTCTTAATTACTTAAAGGTGCCGTCAGTACCGGTAATTCGAAACGATTTCTAACATTTTTGTCACTCAGCGAAATATCCTCACAATCTGCCAGCTCTCCTCTCTGTGACTACACTGTAAAAGATGGTCTTTGTGCGCAGCCCTGGCCCTGTGAACTGGAAACAAACAAAGTGGAGCAAGCCTGCCCCCCAAACAGAACAAAACTGTTCCATACACTCATTGAAAGGGGGTGTGAGGGGGCAAGAGTTTAGAGAAATGGAAGGGGAATTTAGGAAAGGGTTTGGTGAATTCGCCTCGCTGTTTTTTTTTTTTTTTTTTTGGTGTTGCTGGACGTGACGTCGTCCAGAATCTCTGTCGGCATCTTTGAAGCAGCACCTATGTGCTGTGTAACACTAACTGTTAGGGTGCCTTATTAGTTGCTTATGATTGTGGTGTGTTGCATTAGATTTGCAACAGTAAACCGTGTAGTGGTGACCGGCTGGAGGCACTGACCAGTTGTGTCTGTCTTCCAGTGACTGCCCACCGGGAGCAGACGCCAGCAGTGAACGGAGGCGAATGGAACAGCGTTGGCGTGGCGATCCCTCCTCAGAAGAAGGCTCCAAAGGCCGAGAACTGGACCGCCCTGCCCAAGAAACCCGTCCAGCCCAATCCCGAGGTGTCCGTCTGGGGGCAGGATGTCGACGGTACAGATTGAAATGTGTCCTGCTAACTTCCCAAACATGGAGTGTTTTTGACTAAACAAACACCCATATGTATACACGCACACACAACATGCACACAACAATACAAGTTTTATGACTCATCCACACAGTCCATCACACACAAATAAGAGGACTGTCACAAGCCACACTGGAGTTCTGCTGTGTAGGAGGGAAGGCTGTGTTGTTTCAACACTAAAGGGGAGACAGTGCCAAGCATTCTTAAGTTGTTTTCTCTGTGGTCCTTCTAGGATGGACTGTTGTGGACAGGGGAATCCCATCTGCATTCCCTGGACTGGGCCACCCAGCATCTGGTATTTGTATACTTTTGTACCATTTCAGTTTTTCTATATTTAGCAGCAAAGTAATCAGTGTTTTTATATTGCTTCAACTCTCTGCTTTTCTGACCTGTAGATGGTGCAGTTTGACCACTGTATAAAATCAGACATTATGAAATAGTTTGGTTTGTTAGGTCTTAGTATGTGGATATTCACTATCCATGTAGACCAGTCTTTCTCAAACTTCTTCAGACCAAGGACCACTTAACCAGTAAAACAAAAACTCACGGACCACCTAGCTAAAAAAAAAAAAAGAGTAGACCTACTTTAACAGTATATTACACAATAGGGCCTACTCACTGAAACACCTTGCTTATTGTCTTTGCACCTTGCTTATTGTGTCAGACTAGGATTCATATGATTTAAACTGGCATATCTTACATAGGCAGTGTTGCAGAACTGTTTGAATTTACATACAAGTTGGTTCAATATTGCAAACAACTCATCTATATTATATTTTACCTGGACCACACTTTGAGAAACACTGATGTAGATGACATGAAACAATGTTGAGCTCCAAAAGTAATGCTTTTTGAAATGCTGATCAGAGCTGATCAGAGGGAGGGTCATTAAGTTTATAAAAAAGTTTATTTTTCTGCCTTTTTAGCCATGGAGTCTCGGCCTGTGGTAGAGCCGCAGTGGTCCGACCCGCCTCCCGTGGAAGATGAGTGGTCTGGACAGAGTAAGAACTCGCTCTGATCTTTCCCTCACAGAATATGTCCAAATGAGCATCAAAACCTCCCCATTGGTATCTTATAAAACGGAGTCTGGGGGAGATTGTGTGTGTGTGTGTGTGTGTGTGTGTGTGTGTGTGTGTGTGTGTGTGAGAATGTGCTTCTATGTAGGTGTATTAACTGAAGTGTTCTCTGTGTGCTTGCTAGATGGTGTGGACCCGTCCTCTGATTGGAACGCTCCGTCTGAAGCGTGGGAGAACTACGAGGAGCCAGAGACCCCCGCCCCTCCTCCAGAGAAGCCGGCCGCCACCCCACTGACCGACGCCACTGCTGAAGATGCACAGGTGGGCCATCTGCACAGATGCAGCACTAGGGGACCAGCACTAGCCACAGTTAAAACGGCAAAGAATATTTCTCTCCTGTCCAGTTTTCCAAACCATCCCCATTTCCACCAGTGTGTTGTTGCTTTTGAAGTACAGTTGTTCAGTTCTTATGGCCAGCATGTTCATTTCCCCATAAATCCGGTCCATTGAGCAGTAGCTGCTCAGCTAGACTCCCTAGCAACAAGTGTAAGTGCTCCTCCATGTGTGGGAGCGAAATGCCTTCCTCTCTTCCTTACACCGCAGAGCACAGGGCAGCTGTGGTCACTGCACAGGAGTGGCCTGTATAAACACGGCTGCTGCATCCTGTTTGCGCCGTGGCCCAGGGCTGGATAGGTGAGCAGGGATTTGAGCTGACCTGGAACAACAGCTCAATCGCAGGCGTTGAGGTCCTGGTTCTAACCTGCACGCTCTGCAGGGAAATACTCAGCACCTCATTCCTTACTCTGACACCTCTTGGGGAGGGTGTGTTGTGTTTTCGGAGTTACCTCGTAAATCCACAGAAAACCAATCTGAAGGTGTCCTCTAGTCTTGGCGAATGACTCATGTGGACAGACCGTGTGCGTGCCATTAGTTAGCCTGCCGTCCGTACTTTTATTCAGCACCAGTGAGTCGTGCACATAAACAGCACATCTAGCACCTGTGTCTTCCTGAATGGCAGGGCTCCGACGATGACAAGGACAAAGCCGACCCCGGCGAGGGTGGGAAGAGCAAGAAGAAAAAGAAGAAGAAGAAGAAGAAGGCCGACGAGACTGAAGCAGCTGCTCAGGTAGATGCACAAAGCAGCCCTCCCCTGCTGCCATTCTAGAGACCCTGTTGTGCTCCGGCATAGAACAAGCTGGTGTCACAAGCTGCCGATGGCATGCAGTCGTCTTTTTAATTACCCACACTACCTCTAGATGGCACAGTCACCTATTGCATTTGAATGAGCAGGAACCATGCAGTACAAAACAGTTTTCTCTGCTGTACAAAACAATGTTCTCCATTATTTGAATTATTCCAAATATATCTCCATTATTTTGCTCTTATCTTGTCTTCATATTTTATGTTTATGTCCTTGAGAACATATGTGCACTGGGTGGGCTGTTGATGACCTTGACCTTGAGTAGGGAGGGAAACCCAAATGCTGTGTGTCTCCACAGGAGGAGGTGAAGGAGACCCCAGCGGAAGTAGCGCCCCCCCCTCCGCCCGCACAGGCTCCCACTAAAGCTGCTGCCAAGGCCCCGAAGAACGCCAAGCCTGCCAAGCCGTCCCCTGCACCTGCCCCCGCCGAGGTCAGTGCCGCACCCATCTAGTAGTGTCTGGGCCATAGCCATGTGAACACACATCTAGTAGTGTCTGGGCCATAGCCATGTCAACACAGATCTAGTAGTGTCTGGGCCATAGCCATGTGAACTCTGTAAAAGATACTCTAATGCACACACACACACACACCATTTTAATATGCTGTGGAGCAGGACCGAGTCAATGTAAAGTCAGCTGTTGTTTTAAGTTGCCACTTGCCAGGCATCTGTAATGTTCAATTCATTTTAAAGGCTGAACTTCACTGTTAGACATGCAAGCTATTGAGCTTGATCTAGCAATGTAATAACTGTTTATTCTACTTACCTTCCTGGTTATAATATATTGTGCCTATTTGCACGTTTTAACGAAGGCGTTCTGTCAGTTGAGATATTACTTTTGGTCCGTGAGCATAAATAAGGTGCTTTGCACCAGATAGTAACGTGTTACATGTCGCATACCTTGAGTGTTCTACCAGCTACTGAACTCGAGTCAAAGATACTGACAGAGCCACATGCCATCACCTTGTCACAGGCTGACCCTCCCCGAGCCGCTGTGCAGGAGAAGGCCGTCCAGAAGACCCCCTCCCAAGTGCCACAGGGGCCTGCCGACGCTAAAGCCGCTGGCAAGCAGCCCGCCAGCCCCGCTCCTGCCCAGGGTGAGTCACCCAACACACGACACCATCACCTCGCCCTCACTGCTGGGAATGCACGCCGGGCACTGAGGGGACAGTAAGATGATCAGCCACAGTTTGGCGACACATCAATGACCCGGGAACACGGAACGGCTCCGTTTACACGTCAAGGTTTTTGACTTGCACTTAAACAAGCAAGCTACTAAACCTGCTAAAGAGCTCTCATGGTTGGGGGTGCTACTGCTTTATATTACTGTGAAGCTATGTGGAGTATTCTATGTGATACGCAGGACTATGCCGTATACCCCCTTAAAAAGCATCACCATCTCAGTATACCCACTTAAAATAGACAAGGATAGGTATTAACATTTGGGGTTGATCACAGTTTACCCACTACAGCTAACTAGACTACATCACAGTATACCCACTACAGCAGGGGTCTCAAACTCAAGTGAGCTGGGGGCCACTTCTGCCAATGTCATCTGATTGGAGGGCCATGTCAGTGTTAAAGAATAATACAAAAAAAGAACGGCTATTTCCTAAAATGCAATGTTTTTTTAAAAAAATACTGTATTTTCAAATACAAAACTACAAACAGAAAGTGCAAGTCTTAGACACCTGTGCTAGCAACCTTAGCTTATAAATAAAATAATGATAAAATAAATATGGATACAAATGATAAAAACAAACAAAAAAGCATAAAACCAGGTCTGTTTCACACCAAATAAAAATATTTTCCTCTCATAACTTTTTTAAACCTGGCAAACTAGGCATCAGGGTTAAGAAAGCAACACCATTTTCATATCAATTTCAAAAGGCCATGGCTTGAAAGTGGTCAGAGATAAAGTCCTACTGTAAATGTAAAAATCTTTGAGTATAAACATAAGTTTATGAAGGGGGTACATTTACCCATCTAATTTGCCACTGGATGGCAAGCACCTCAAATGATGCACCTTTCAGTAAATACTGGATGAACATATTTGAGCAGGTTTATTTTATTTTTTGTCATATTACCCACATAACAAATTAACAGGAAAACGCCTAAGATGTACCAACAATAGTAAACTATTACTAGCCTATAACCACAAGGCCTACAATAAAGTATCCTGGTCAAATCAGTTCCTATCGCGGGTGACTTTGTAGTTCTTCAGAGCCCTATTTCTACTACCCCTGCTGTCTGTACCACGTCCATTACGGACACCATCATCACGATTACCACTGCAACCTCTGAAAGTAATTGTGGTGAATAATTACTTAATGTTAATCTTAGACTGGCAAACTTCAGGAAAAACTCAGGAATCAAGTTTATTCTGTTACAAGCAGAGAGGGTACAAAAAATGGTCTATGTAGGCCTAGCCCAGGCCTGGAAGGCCTAGGTTGGCCTGTAGCAAACTTCTCCTCTCTTCCATTCTACATCTTAGTCTAAGTCCAAGTCTAAATCCAAATCTGACAAACATTGCAGTTTAGTTACTTTTAAATGCTTTAAACAAAGAAGAAAATGGCGCCAAAACAAGCCCACATGATTGGTTCTCCAGTTGGCATCAGACACACCTACTCACACCCACTTCACACCTATCTGAATAGCATGAGGAGAGATATCTTATATATCAGAAATATCACTTATAGAATGTTCCAAACATTCTCACAATCAAATCATTACAATCCTTGTACTGAGACTATCACAATGATACCGAACATGAATACATTTACATTTCATGACACATGGATACATTATATCAAGGTAACATCCTTTGTCCTGTGTACCTGTACCACTACATTAGCATTTGATTGGGGGAGGGGAGGGTGTCTTTTGTTTTAAACCAAGAAGGGCCACATGGCAATTAAATTATTAATAATTTTAACCGTAAAATTATTGCCATCACCTCCAAGTTATGTTGGGCAGAGGGTCGAAATAAGCTTGGTATGCTAGTGGACACCGTCGTATAGGCTACACGCAACACACCTCCATTCACAGACGCACCGTGACTATCACGGTCAATAGACGATCGATAATCTCCAAAAGGATATTTTCCTTCAGAATCAGAATAGGTGAATACCCAAGACTTCATCACACGTGAACGTTTTATGTAGGCCTATTTCTGCTTCAATTTGTGCAAAACTAAGGCCTGCATCGCTTCCGCGTCATTACAAATGCACGTCTTCGTGTTTATTGTGTGTAATAGCCTACAAGTATTTCCTAAACACTTTGTGCAGCGATTTTGGGTTTGAATCAAGCTCTGCATGTCTAGCAAATAGTGGAGGAGAGTACACATGAGATTTGTCACCGTACTTGGATCTATCGTCTATTTTAATCAGTATCGTTGTTTGTCGCAATTAAAAATACCCTCAAGGGCCGGATTACATTATTATTTTAACATAGGCCGCGGGCCGGAATTGGGCCAGGAGTTTGAGACCCCTGCACTACAGCTAACTAGACTACACCACTGCTGTGAAGCTATGTGGAGTGTTCTACTTTTGACCTATAAATATTTCCATCTTAAGAGCAAGGAGCAGATGCACACTCATACACCTGCAGGAATCCATTATAGAACTTGTGCTTCTGCTAGTCCTCATAATGTTTGTGATGATGGCTCTGGTTAAAAAGAAGAGCTCAGCAACAACCGTGTCCCACTCTGCCATCATTGTGGGCTGTTCCACTTGTGCTTTCCCCTGCTGTGTCTGTCCAGCTGGCCATATGAAGTGCTTCCTCCACACTTCCCCTCAGAGCTGTGGAGAAGCTCATGTGCTCCCAGGTCACGCTCCTCTCCCCAGCAGATGGCTCCTGCATGTGCCCCCTTCACTACGTCCCATCCTCCCCGGTAGTCTCTGGGTGTGCAGCTTTTGCTGTGCTGATTCATGGGCCTGTGAGGAAGTGGGCTGGCCAGATGGTCTGCACTCCAAAGCTCAAGCAGAGGCAGCCGCGCCTGCCTGCCTGCCTGCCCCTCCGTCTGCCGCGTCCAGCACTCGGCCGCTGGCCCCTACTCCCTCTGCTGTCATCACATCATGTGTTGCTATTTGGTGGCATTAATGACCTATGGATACTTTAGCAGTGTCTGCTAAATATCAGTCAACTTATTGTGCTGCTTATTATGGTTATTTAACTTTAACTGGACTGGCTGTGTACGTCGTGAGGTGGGTGCTCTAAACATCTTATTTTTGGGGGGATTCCCAGAGAAGAGTGTCGGGCTGCCAGTGCCAAAATGGCATTCTAGTTTGTTCTCCATATTAAGTGTGAATGTATAGTTATCTTCAAGATGTTAAAGATGTGTGGCCATGTACACCTTGTTTGAGCCCCTCTTGTGCTTTTTCCTCCAGACAAACCCGAGACCAAGCCAGAGTCCCCAAAGCAGGTGAAGAAGAAGAAGGCCCGGAGGGAAACATGAGCTGCAGACTGACATCAAGAGTTTATATGCAACATATAAAAAAAAAGAGAGGAAGAAGTGGGGTGGGGGGGAAAAAAGATTTTTAAGACCTGAAAGATCATGCATATGCAATACTGAAGAGTGTACAGACTTTTGTATGAAGTGACTACTTTTTTTAAAAGAAAAGACGTCAATTGCTAGTCTCACCTTCTTTGACCTTTGTGTGAATGAATTAGATGATGCACTGTCCACTACGCGATATCTTCTAGTGGATGTTCCATGAGATGAATTTTGTCATTATGATCATTGTTTTGCTTTTTTTTGTTTTTGTTTTTTTATTATTATTTGTGTTGATTATGAGTCCACTGAAAAGCGCTGACGTTTGGACTCGAGCTGTCTTTGCAGTGTTGATGCGAGGCACGCGCCTGGTCCCGGCGTTGGCGCGTCCAGTGGCTTGTTAAAACTAGTAGCCTATAGCACTGTGCTTCTGATGCAGCTTCTCTCGCCCTCTGCTAAAGCTCTTCCCGGTATCACAAGCGAGACTCCTCACTCCTCCCGAGCTGGAGGTTAGGCATGTATGCAGGCCTTTATGGAAAGAGTCGTTTCAAACTAAAAGACTCTTCAGCTCCTGGCCAATGCCCTGAGGGGGCAAAGTGGGCTCTTCTCAGCTATCTGATTACTACAGCGTCCTACAACACTTGAGTGTTTTCTGCTTTTTCGGGGGAGGGGTTGTGGTCATCTTTTGCTTTAATGAATCACATCTAGGTATCTTAAATGTTCTGAAACGTTGATTGGTACAGTCATGACACATTGACACATATTTCTAACCTCTTCAGATCAGAATGCCAAGCCATATGTAAGAAATATAGTAATAATTCATTCAAATGGGCAGTTTTCTACTGTTCAAGACTGAGCTTTGAAATGTGCTGTGTATTACCTTTCCAACATATCTCTGTGTGTGTGTGTGTTTGCGTGCGTGTGTGCGTGTATTCACGCACACATCTTCTGCTGATTATCTGTGTGAAATAGCTGGTATCTTTCTGAGAAGTAATCATGTGGGAACGAAGAAGAGGAATTTCAACCGCTTCAAACTGTTTTGATCAGTACAGCATCAGGAACAAATTATAATGCCTTATTAACTAATAGTCTGTAGTTGGGAGAGAACATGTCAGCTATTTCATGTGCTGTATGTGATGAATGCAGGGCAGAGAGGAACAATTGTTGTGGATGGGGGGATTGGTAGAGGTGTGATGAGCAGATGTTTTTGCGCTGTTGGGAGTTAATATTTGTCTTCATATGGCTACAACCTTGTAGTCTGTGATGCCGGTTAATTTTCTTCCATGGTCTCCCTGCCTATTTCAGGCTGTGCAGCTGATGTTGCAGTGGCAGCACGTTTGCATGGCACAGTTACTGCACCTGTGTCTTACTGCTAGTGTGAGCGCTAGTGTGTTGACACAGTGATGGGAGAACTTTTAGGTTCCTTGATAACCTGCCTTATCTTACCCTCCCCCCCCCCCCCCCCCCAAATCTTATTACGTATGTTAGTGTTATTATTTATTTCTACCAAATCACTAAAACATAATTTTTGATCTTCTAAAATAAGAAAATTGTTACAATTCTTAGTTAATTTGTCAAAATAAACTGTAATTTGTATATGCTTTGCATGTGAGTTATTTGTCTCTTTCCTTAACAATCAAGTCGAATTTTTGACATTAACATGCAATGTGACTCATGGAGAAGTAAATAGGCTAGTTTTTATGAGCAGATGTTTGAAGATGATGCACTGCATCTCAAAGAACAAGAATATCTGTCCAATATAACAAAATAAAAGAACAGGTGTTGTGTAGCCTAACCGGCTTCCTTTGAAATTGCTTGTAGAAATTAGGCTACAAGGATATTGCCACATAACATCGATAGGTTTCTTTATATGACAACTATTGAATTAAAATATTTGTATAGTAATTTTCAATGAATATATCAATTTTCAGTGATGAATTGGACAAACAAGGTTATCTGGTCCGAAACCATTTAACTGCTTGTTTTTTTAATTAATTCATATTAACGGGAAATATGTCCGGGCTACTTTGGCTATCCGTCATGATCTTGTATTTTCTCGTCACAGCGCGTCTGTCTCTACGTTCTCGAAACAGCGTTACATCACTTTATGATGATCCCGCTTGAAATCCAGCTCCGGTCACATGGTACACCGATGTTTGTCTGTCAATTAAAGCCGAGTTTAGATGTTGTTGCTATGCCGTGCATGCAGTGCGCACCGACTCATGGCGAGAGTTTACTGATCCACACGGTCATGCCACATTGAGGAAAGGAGCTCTACCACATACCAAGACGTCTCGCACGTTATTCTCCAGACTATTTTCATGAAACGGTGACTTTGTCTGCAAATATGATTTCCCCGTGGGACCGACTGTACACGACGAGCTGCTGTCTCTGCTGTCATGTTCGGACAGGCACCATTATTCTTGGGATCTGGTACATGGTAAGCTGGCGTCTGTGTCCGGACTACAGTTGCATAGGGTCTACATGCTGTGTCGTGACTGGCATCCTCTCATTTTCACTGTGACTGACAGTAGGCATAACTGAATAGCATGTAGTCTTGAGGTGCATTAAGGTGTTAATACCATTTCTCGGTTGGAGGAACCAGTGGAGTTGAATGTCAGTCTTGGAATGACCGTTCTAAATGTCAAAGCTACTCCAGGCTATTCTCCCATTGCCTATGTAGATTGCGACGTCTGTTTTAGTCCATTGAGAAACTTCAGTAATTTTCCTCTAGACAACACTAGACAGAGTCTACACCTCGCCTAAACCCAATGATATATTTATCTGTAGTCTGGTAATGTGTTTGTTAGACAATGAATACGACAATTGAATCTAGCCTATATATTATAAGAAAATAATTATGCTATATAAACGTTTTGTCCTCTAGGCCTATAACATCTGTGATGAAATTGATTTCAAGCAATAGACCTATTTAGCCTATCTTTTATGCTTAACTTTAAAATAAACCTTTTAAATGCTGTTGGGGATACTACTGAAACATAATGAAAAACTGTAGCCTTCACAATTAGTCCATAGGCTACTGTTTAGTTGTATTCGGGTCTAACCTAATGCATACTTTCCCCACTCTGATTAATGTTTTAGTGCAATGGGAGATGCAGTGATGCCATTCGATACCTTATCTAATTGACTGTAATGTAGAGGCTTTGTGAGAGACAAAGGTGGATTTTCCATTACAGCACTGACATTGAATAGCCTTCTCATATTGTCATTAATTCGAAAGGTTTTATCTCTGTGATATATCAGCTTTGTTGTTTCACTTACCTGGCTGGGTAGCATAATTGTGCCCTTTGGCCAGTAGGCTATTTGATGTCATGAGAGAGCGTGTCTATCTTGTTAGCTCAGAAGGTAAAACAGAGGGAGGGAGAAATTATAAAAAATCCAGTCAATACATTTTTATCAGGGTGAAAAATCACAATCACTTTTTTTTTATTTATCTCAGAATAGTTATTTTGTCATGCTTGACATTATTTCAGGAACTCTGTATGTGCTTCCCCTTGCAGACTTAATTATTTGGAATTATCTTTCCTTTTCAAGAAGCCCATAATATTTCCTTGAATGCTTTGGAGAGATCATAAGACCTGTGGCAGCATGCTTCTAAACGAACTACAGCACCTGCGGCCCATGTGATCTAATGGCTTAGGTGTAATCTTATTCCAAGTCCGTGCATGCAAACAAGCCTCGGTGGGTGCAGTCGATGCCTCTTGCCAGATGTTGTATGAAGCATTATACGATTACTTGCTGCCTGCCTGAGGGTATTTTAAGAGCACCAAGGTGTGAGACAGAAGGTGCACCATATGTTTGTTTGTCATCAGTATGTTTGGTGTGCTTGTTACAGTGGTAGCTAGATTAAATGATTTATTTGTGATTTAATATTGTCACAATAACACAAAAATAACCTTCAGCCATTTAATAGTTTGTTAAAGTTATTCCCTCTGACAGGACATAACATACTATACTTGACAGTGAGGCTGAAAATATGTGCTCATTTATCTCATCCATCACATGATGATGATGATGATGACGATGATGAAGAGTGGGTATGGGTAGTAGGCTAGTGATTAAGGTCATGATAGAGAGATAGACAGACAGACAGATAGATAATGATGATGTAGAGAAGTTAGTATGGGGAGGTCTCATGTCTGTTTCCCCCCTGTAGCTCATCAATGCAGTGGTGATGCTCATCCTCCTCACGGCGCTCAGCGACCCTGAGCACTACCACCTCACCAGCGCTGAGATCGCCAACGACCTTGACGTCATGGATGATTCCCGTAAGTCTCTAACAACCCACTCGCACACAGCCTCCAGGTGAAGCGCCTCTCACCTTTCACCTTTTACCTGCATCCTCTCACCAAGAAATCAGGGCTCAGTGTTTGTTTTCAATCTGTAAAGTGTGTACATCTTTTAAGATAAAATAATATTAACATACATTAGCATACATACATAATTATTAGCATACATTATAATTCATACCATGAACATAATATATCTGAGATAATAATATGTGCTAAGACTGTAGCCTAAAGTGGACAAAAGTTAAACTAGATTAAGAGGGGAAAAACATCTCCTGACACCTTTGAGGACCCTCATTAGGGGTCAGCTGAGCTTTGTGGGAACTTGAAAGTGTCCGGCGGTGGCACCGCACAGCCTGCCAGTCAAGAATGCCGTGTTTCAGGGCAGTTCTTTATGGCTGAGGTGGCCGTAGTGGCGCTGCCACCTCGCATTAGCGCTGATGCCGCTGTCCCAGTTCTGAGGGGATTAGCTGACCCTGTGATCCCCTGTCATTGGCTGAGCCCGGGCCGCAGCACACTAGGCTTCAGGTCACAGGCTTTTATCAAATGCACCAATGGTTTTGTAATACAGGAACTGCCCTTTACAATGTGCTGCTGTACGGTTTTGCAAGTATGGATAGCGTGTTAAAAAAGGGGAAGGGTGTTCCTTTTCCCCCTTTGTTTTTGTTTTGTTTTGTTTTCTGTTTTTCTTTTGTTTAGATTATCAGTCATGCCAATGAACATTTTGCTGAGACAGTCATGCTAGTGAAAGAGTGAGGCTTTGGCTAACATGCTATTTCATGTGTGAGCGATATGTTGGAATGAGAGGTTTTGGAGCTGTGTTCACTGATACCACACGACTAGGTTTCCTAATTTATCCAAAATAGAGTCATTATCACTTCATTATTTCGCATCTGGTTTTTCAACCAAAGAGAAAAGCTATTCATACAGTAGAGTTGCCTTTCCGTATGGGTAGGTTTAGACTGTGAAGAGGTCAGGGACTTCATCGTGAGACATGTCAGTAAGTGGATGGTATTCAGCAGAGCTAGCCCAAGGCAATGTCACTCAAAGGCCATTCCAGAATGCTCGGGCTTTCTTTTCACAACAAAATAAAATCTAACATGGCAGAACGAGCTAATGGACTTGCACATAAATCTACAAAGACACTGAGAATGCTTGTGCAAAGAAGGGAATCAAGACTGCTGTAGGGGTTCTGGATAACACATATCAAGTACAGAAACACAGAAAAACCCTAAGAGTGTGTGTGCATGAGTCTGACAGAGCAGCGTTGTTTGGGTGTCCCAGTGACTCATGGGAAAAGAGCGTTTGGGCTATTTTGGGATCGATATTCCCCTCGCATCACTTACCACAATGCACCTCCAGCAGCCCCGTCGCTTGGCCTCAGCAGGAAGCGAGGGAGCCGTGGTTATGTAAGGCCCAAACGGCAGGAAGGACGGGAGGGCAGCGCAGGGCTCACTCACACCAAGCACACAACACAACCAGGCTTTGTGAAGAGTGGTGAAGAGTTACTCTTATTGTGCTTTTAATTGCACTCTGATTCATGTTCCCCCTCATCTCTTAACCGGTGCCCCCTCTTGTGTTTCCCTATAGATATGTGCATCGCCGCTGCAATCTCCTTACTCATGATAATGATTGCTGGAATGGCAACCTACGGGGCATATAAGGTAACCAAATATCATGTCGACCCTTTAGTGCTCCATCTGTTGTCTGTTGATGGTGTAAGAGTGTCATTGCACCACTAGGTTACCTATGCCATATTCTTGACATAAGACGTTAGAAAACATGTCTGCAGTGAAGGCTTGTCTATTGCTATAGCAAATTCCTAAGACATATGTTTATAAATTATTAGATATCAATATATACTGTAACACTGAATAAAATTTTGAAATATCAATATATACTGTAACACTGAATAAAATTTGTTTCCCAGCAACTTGCAGCCTGGATCATCCCATTCTTCTGCTACCAAGTCTTTGATTTTGCACTGAACACCTTAGTAGCCATTAGTATTATCGTCTATCCCAACACCATCCAGGATTACCTCCAACAGCTGGTGAGTAAATCAGGTTTACAAAGGAGACTGGCTACACTATCAGGCTAATGTAATAACTCCTGTGTAAGATGGATGGATTTTACAGTATCATGTACGCCACATATTAGGAATTTAAATCTCCCATGGAGATTTGGTAGGTGAATAGAAAATGTACTGGTATTCATTTTTAAGATATTTATCACTGATGAGTGAAAACATTTAATTTAACATGAATACTATAAGTCTGGCCTACTGTAGTTTCTGGTTTGTAGGTTTGTAGTAATCTTTTCAGTGTTGTCCTTGAACGTTTGTGTCCTATTCTGTCCTTCCCAGCCTGGCAACTTCCCCTACAAAGAGGAGATTATGGACATGAATGTGTGCCTCGTCTTCATCGTCCTCCTCTTCATCGGCTGCATCTTGGCCTTCAAGGTAGCTAAATCTCTCTCTCAAAGAGCCACATGGTGGATTAAAGGACTGCCCTATAGTCTCTAATGTCAGTGTTGAGATGTTGATGGAGGAGTGTTTGTGTCCACATCATATCATTTCCTTGTTACCACTGCTACTCAAGAGGTGTTTTGTCCTACAACCATTTCAGATTGAATCCACTCAGTGGCCAGGGATGGATAAGAGATCTCCTTCCTGTGGTGGGGGCAGATTAATTATAGCGTTGGCCGTCCCGTAGCTCACATGCCAGTGTAGGTTTGCGTCTAACCTGAGACACACTTACCCTTAATGGCAGTGGACTGCGGAGAGGATCTGGGGCAGAGCTGCTGGCTCCGCGCCAGGTCAGAGCCAGATCTGTTTCAGAATCACCTACTCTCTGGGACTCCCAGTTGACACCGGCACAACACAATCTGTGAGGCGTCACACAGGAAAAGCCTCAGTAATGGGGCATGCATACTTCAGGCTTCACTGGAACTCCGTGGAACGGAGGTACTTACTTAGCAGACGTTTCTGTGCATAGCGACTAACAAAAACATGAAGTGTAATAGCCTTGCCCCCCAGAGTTCCATAGGGCAGATCAGCTGGCATCCTCCAGGCTCGGGCACTTCAAATCCGACTTTAAAGGCAATAGAGGGAGCCATTCTTGTGGTGCTTTGAAGGGGTTGCTCTCGGCCCCAAGGGTCAGGGTGCTGTCACATTAGTGGTGATACATGGCCTGGGGATTGGGTGCTTTGCAGTGTACGTCTGCATGCTTCTCTGTGCTCTGTTAATAGTCCTTAACCTGACAACTGGGCTTCTTTCACATCAAAGCTGTGTGGTAACAAAGACAACTTAGTTCAAGGTAACTGAACCGAGAGAAGGAGGAAATTGTGATGGGGGATTATATACTCAAGACTAGTAACAGGGTCAGTAACAGTTCCTGGTCAGGTTTTAGGGAGATGGCCGAGGATTTGTAAATATTTCACTTGTGACTGAGGCTAAATATAGTTCATTCTTGGCCTTGACATAGGACTTGAACATGGGCCCATGTCAAGTGCTGTTGTGATGTTACTGATATAAATTTTCTGATTATTCAATTATTTTCTGAATTATTCTGATCATTGTTGCCATGCTACCATATTACACACATTACATTACAGTACACTATTATAATACATAATATAATGAGTAAATGACAAAAACAAGCTTGTAATAGGAATGTTAAGAGGGATGTTGCAGACTGGTCACAACCCTAATGATTGCTGGATTGCTAGGTTCCAGAGACATGCACACTTTTTACAGAGGCGTACCCGTACATAACCTAGGCTTTGCTGGTTAGTGCAAAGGGGTCATCACGTGTGTACCAAGTTGGTTATGTTAAAATATAATAAAGTTAGTCTGCAGAGCTCAAATTAAATGTTTAAAGATATGAATCTACTTTTTGTTTAGACAAAGTTCTGTCTGGCAGAACAACCTTGGTGAGGGAGGATCATTCCCTAAAAGCTGTGTTTCCAGGTATCGGGTAGCAGTGCGTCAATTAGTGACTGCAGGATGTGTTTCACCGTACGTACTCCGGCAATTACAGCAGAATGGGCCATTGTGATGTAAAATGTGATCAAATACGTTAATAACCAATAATGACAGCGTCGACAAATGCGGCTACTGTTCTGTCGCCCTGGAAAGGCCGGTTAAATGGTGATATGGCCAGACGAGACGCTTGAAGTTGTGCCACTGCAGTGGGATGTCCTTGGGGCTCTTTTGTGTAGGATCGAGCCATTTCTAACAGATGGTGTTGTGTTTGGCCAGAACCTCTGATTCGCTGCTGGTAAAGCAATGATTCGGAGATGTTGTTGGGAGATGTCGGAGTTTGACCACTGCACGCTTGTTTTTCAGTCGAGTGAAGGCAAGGCATCCTTCTCTGGGAGAGTGAGTCATCTGAGTTATGTGGGTTTGATTCAGTGCTGTCAACCAGGTTGCTGTTGACAAATGCCAGCACTTTTAGATGCCTGCCAAGTAGTGAGTTGACTCATTGTCTTTCGCTCGTCTTTATTTCTGACATTCTGTTACAACGTTTATGTTGAGCCTAAGGCTTATGATCACATCTGGCGCTGGGTCCGGCGCTTGGCGTGCTCTGAAAAGGCCTTTGAGTCTCTCAAGCTGGCTCTCTGTCAGGTCTGGGGGCCACAAGATCCGAGCTCCAAGGGCTGAACTTCTGTGCAGCTTTGTGTGACGCTAAGTTCGTTGTCGATGTCCTTTCTTTATGCATCTCGCTCTCTCTTTCTTTCTTTCTTTCTTTCTTTCTCTCTCTCTCTCTCTCTCTCTCTCTCTCTCTCTCTCTCTCATACTGACCGCTGTTTTCTCTGCCCAGGCTTACCTGATCGCCTGTGTGTGGAACTGCTACAGATATGTGAGTGGACAGGGTACCACGGACGTCCTGGTGTATGTCACCACCAATGACACAACGGTGAGTACCTGATTTGCTTTCATATACACACAGGAGAGGTGCTGCGGGTAGGGGATTTCCCACAGTGGCCAATCAGCAAGCAAACCTAGTGAACCTTGCACAACATGATGTGGGATGCAACAACAACAACAACAACGAAAGTAGATAACACAAAATCACCAACAAAGCAACCTTCATGCGCAACAAGTAGGCTTCACTAGCAAGTGCTTATGTCCTATTGGTGCAGGCTCTAAGCAAAGCTAGCTGCCTAATTGCCCACACACCAACATCACTATCAGAGCAGCCTTCATGAGCATTTCACTGGGGTTTTCAAGCAGACTAAGTAAGCTGACTTCCAGATACTGGAGGATTGTGTTCCCCCTCTCTGGCTTCAGTGGTTGAAACACTGCAGAACATGTTGTGTGTGGGTTTTGTTTTTGTGGATTTTTTGTATTCTCCGATCTGGCAGTGGTCTCTCAAGCTGAAGTGGTTTGGTGCACAGGCAATTCTCTCCGGATAGCCTTAGTGTTTTAGGAATCAGTCCACCTTTAATCATAGGCAGAATGGGTCTTTCTGGAATATTCCAGAACAACGCTGAGAGCAAAGTAGTGTGTTCCACATCATCAGATCAGCAGAAACACCAAAGAAAGCAGCCAAAATACGCCCCAATCTGAGGAGAACGAAAATAAGAAGCCATTGTAAGCCAGGGAAGGCAGCCATTTTGGATTTTCACATTAACTTGTAGTATTAAGGAGGGAGATTTAATTTAAAGCCTCTACAAAGACTTTAAAAGCATCATTTTACCATTTGTCAATAGAGATCACACTTGGGCTCAGGTGGAAGTTTATAACTCAATAAAGACTTAAACCTCTTGGCTTACATTTTAATAAAGACTTACATTTTTCTCAAGTCTGGAGTTCTCGTCTGTTGTGCTTGTCCAAACACAACACTGGCACCAGAGGGAGCAGGTGAAAATGTGCCTCACAGGATCAAGGCCCCCAAACTGGTCCGCACACGTGAAAGCTACACCCCAACCCCCCCCCCCAACACACACACACACACACACACACACACACGTCCTCCAAACATTCCTGCAGCAAAGCCATGATGCTGGAGGAGGAAGGAAATATAAAATGGGGGCTTAGGCATAGAGCTTGTGTAGAGATGGAGCTCCCCACTGGCAAAGCCATTAGCATGGACACAGCACTCCGTAAAACAGCCGTGCTCCGTTAGGTTCATCTACCGGTGTCTTGTTGCTCCGTCTGGGACCGGCATGGCGGCCTGCGTCACTGTCCGAGCGCATAAGAGCGGATCCAACCATGGAGGAGAATTACTAGTCGGAAATAAGTGTGGAGATAGCGGGTAGTGAGGGGGAAGCGCTCTCTCTCTTTCTCTCTCTTTCGTTCTGTTTTCGCTATCAGGCACGACTCAATCTCAATTCCAGCTCTGGAGGCCAAGGCAGCCCGGGCTAGCACAACAGTGCTGCTATTATGCAGGAGTGCTTGCTGTCAAAGTGCCGGGGCAAGGAGCTGAGTTACAGGCTGTCAATAATTGATATCCTAGTACAATATTTGGACCACACAGATGTCAGGGAGACGGGGACAAATGGGGCTCCTACGAGACTCTCGTGTGTCCTGCTGCGGTCAGGGTAACTCGATGTGTGGATGCTGGAATCGATCACCACAGACACAGGGAAGGACTAAATTGTCCATTCATCGGGGGGGTTTCTCCTGTCTCTATCTGATGTTCTTTTCACCTGACCTCAGATCAGCTTAGATTAATTGAATGGACACATGGCTAGACAGCCACAAGTATGCCGCACTGATATCAGACTGTAGCAGCTGTTACGACGCTGATGCCAGATGCTCATTCCATATTCTCAGCACTTCAGATGTCAGATTCAGTTTTCAGTGCGGTGCTTTTTACATGCAAGAGGAAGTGGACCTAGATACCGTGTACTTCTTGATTCCAGGCCAGTGTATAACTTACTTATCCTTTATTCCTTTTGACACTTTTTTCTGTCTTTGATCATTTTTATTTACAACATTTCTGCCCATGGCATTGTGCAAACCCATCAAAGACGTTCCACATGGGAGAGCTCAGGGCTTCCTCTGTGTCTTGTTCATCCACTGCAAAGAGCCTGGTGATTAATGGAAGATTCTTTGGTCCAACATAGTTCTTGTCAACGGAGGTAGAACTTTTCCTTTTTACTCATTTGTGTCTAAATGATGTTTGACTCTTCTTGTGTACGAGTTGAAAGTGATCCATTTCTTGATATATGTGTTTTCTTTGTATGCATAAAAAACACAGTCTTTTGGGAACTATAGATAGTCTAGGATACAAATGTAAGCGAAGATTTGTGCGATTTTGTTTAGTGATGTGATGTTATGATGCCTGTGATGGGCAAACCAGCCGCGGAGAGCGTCTGCTCTTTAGCGTAGGTCATTGTAAGTCAAACCCACTGCTAGAACAGCCAGCTCTCACTGTGCCTGCACTGTCCTCGTCATGCTTTTCAATGAATGGCTCCCGCTAGAGGATGTGAAAACACATGTGTAGGTGGAGGGAGGCCACCTCTCCACTCTTCACACGACAGCTACTTCCAAATGAAATGTTTTAGAAAATTAAAAGGTTTAGCAAGTGAGCGTGAAAAACAACCCTTTCAAAGGTGAAACTGTGCTTGACTACCATTTTCACAGGCTTGGTAAAGAATCTCCAGAACTATGTTACATTCTACTAGAGTAGGTTGCATGTCACACCAGTGATTTAAGGTTTAGAGAGAAACCTTTATTATTATACTGGCTGTAAGGTTGAAGCATGCTTTGATCAGACACAATCCAATCTGTGGTGTGTATCCGTATGTCTCTGGACATCTCTAATCCTTTAATAGCTTACATCCACACAGGCCCGGCAGGCCAGGGCAGGGCAGGGCAGGCACGATGGGCAAAGCAGGGCTCAGTGTCGCATTCTGTTGTGTGTGTGTGACAGAGGCTGCTTAGCCGTGTCAGGAGTCATTGGCGATGTCCTCTGACCCCGGGCTGTTGAACAGCGGAACAGATGGCCATTTCTGAGACCACAGGGCCTGATTGTTTTTCTGCTGGACTACACCGTACCGTCCGCAGAAAAGCCGGTGCACCACAACACACAGCAGCAATGGGAAGACCAGGGCCGTGTGCAGAATATATACATGCACGTAAACATGCACTCATGCACGCGTGTGAGAACACACACACACACTCATGTGCACAAGCACACACACATACAGCTCTAGAAAAATTCAAGTTTGCAGTGGTCTCTTTTTGAATATGATCGTCAGTCAACTCATTCGAATGTCACTCAGCAACCGTAGGATGACATCAGAAATGTGCAGTGGTCTCTTAAATTTTTTCCAGAGCTGTAGACACAGATGCACACAGATTCCTGTGCACAAGCACACACACAGACAACAAACACACATACACACACACTAAGGGGCAGATGCGGAAAGGAAGCGCAATTAGCACCTTTGTCACTTCGCAAAAAGCCCATGCTGTGCTTTGCCATATTACATGCCATTTACCAAGCATTCACAGGTATTCGAATAGATTAGATTAGAATAGATTATCAAGGTATAGAGGAATACAGCGCTCGTCACTGCCCTCCAACATTAATTTGCGGTGCCCACCACTGAACAGTATTATTCAATCACAGTTCAGCAGTTGAATAGGTTCGCCGGCAATAACATTATCAAAAGCTTAGTGAACCATGTTATACTCTATTTGCAAAGGTGCCCGTGTGTGCTGACTGCTGAGCCATGGCTCGTTTCTCTATCATGTTTTGTGTTGCTGCTCTGCATACGGTCTGTTCTAGAGGCGTCTGGCTGTGGCACTGTGGCGTCTGCACACAGGGAGGGTTAGGATTCGGTGTGCGTGTCCGTCTGCCTGCTGCTGATAGTTTTTCTTTGTAAATCATTATAATGATGCTGCCCTGCTGCCACGTCCTCTACACCCACCCACCCACCCACGCCCGCCTCAGCCCCCACCCTCCTCTACACCCACCCACCCACGCCCGCCTCAGCCCCCACCCTCCTCTACACCCACCCACCCACGCCCGCCTCAGCCCCCACCCTCCTCTACACCCACCCACCCACCCACGCCCGCCTCAGCCCCCACCCTCCTCTACACCCACCCACCCACGCCCGCCTCAGCCCCCACCCTCCTCTACACCCACCCACCCACGCCCGCCTCAGCCCCCACCCTCCTCTACACCCACCCACCCACCCACGCCCGCCTCAGCCCCCACCCTCCTCTACACCCACCCACCCACCCACGCCCGCCTCAGCCCCCACCCTCCTCTACACCCACCCACGCCCGCCTCAGCCCCCACCCTCCTCTACACCCACCCACCCACGCCCGCCTCAGCCCCCACCCTCCTCTACACCCACCCACGCCCGCCTCAGCCCCCACCCTCCTCTACACCCACCCACCCACGCCCGCCTCAGCCCCCACCCTCCTCTACACCCACCCACCCACCCACGCCCGCCTCAGCCCCCACCCTCCTCTACACCCACCCACGCCCGCCTCAGCCCCCACCCTCCTCTACACCCACCCACCCACGCCCGCCTCAGCCCCCACCCTCCTCTACACCCACCCACCCACGCCCGCCTCAGCCCCCACCCTCCTCTACACCCACCCTCCCAGTGGGCTCCGGCGCGTTACATCATAAGCTTTGTGAGAGGCTAGAAATCCTCTGCTGGGTCCATGCTCCACATTGGCACGTCCAGGCGGAGGCGTGGACACTTTCACAGAATTATCCCACTCAGTGTTTGTTGTCTGTCACACAACGGCGTGTCCAAAGCAGATATATACTGTAGACAGATGATAGATGCTTTATTTATCCTGATGGCATTGCCATCCAATAGCTTATAAGTATAAGTATTAGGGCTGTCAAAATAACTGATTAACTTCGATTCATTAATTTGAGAAAAAATAACTGATTAAAGAAAATGAAGGAGAGAGAAGAAAATGTGCTGCCTAGATCATTGATTGGAACATTTACTTTTAAAAAACAGCCTGATGTTGATAAAAATAAAGTGCTGATTAAAATAAAGCACTCTGCAATGTCACCAGAGTTTGTCAACTCTAAAGTCGGACATCAATGCAAAGAAGTAGTGTTGACATTCAGGGGAGTGTTATGGTAGAAGGTGAACCGTGCACAGTCATTATCATTGCAAGAATAGAATTACTGTCTAATATCAAATTCAAAAAGTGAAATAGCAAAAGGCAGTTATTCAAGTGGACATCATCATTTGTAACAGTCGCTGTTATGGTCTGCTGTATATAGTGTGACTGGTCAGCCAGTGTCCCCTCAATTTAATCTGAGCGTAATGACATTGTTTGCTTGTCCACCCATGAAAAGATGCACAGGCTTTTGCCAACAGCATGTTTTCTGATGATCTCTTTATTTGCTGATTGACAGGTGTTGCTGCCTCCCTATGACGACTCCATGATGACGACTCTCCCACCCAAACACAACCCTCCTCCTTACGTGTCAGCCTGAGCAAAGGAGCTCCTTTTCTGCAGCCTGGACTTCACTGTAGCGCACTCTCCATTCCATTGTATTCCACCCACCAGAGTTTGGGTTAAAGCCACTTAGACCCCGTTCACACTGCAAGTCTTAATGCTCAATTCGGATTTTTTTTGCTCAGATCCGATTTTTTTGTTTGGCTGTGGCTGCACATTACCTTTTAAAATGTGGCCTATATCAGATTCCAGTGTGAACTGTTTGCGGTTTCGAACTGGCCCGCATGCGCAAAAGAACAATAACAATGACATCAGCCAACTCCCGCGGCGCATAATTGTGACAAATGTCGATGTAGATTGACGTAAAAGTCACATCTAATCCACACTGCGGCCGCATTGAAAAAATCAGACCAGGGTCTGATTCAGGACCACATATGGAAGTGGTCTAAATCTGATTTGAAAAAATCAGATCTGGGCAAGATTTGAGTGTTCACACTACTTCTGAAGAAGTCTGACCTGGTCATTTGACCCCCCAAAAAGGGCCACTTTTGCCTGCAGTCTGAACGGGGTCCAAAAACAACATCTCAGGCTGTTGCCTTCCTAGCCATCTACACCTAGCTTTACTTCATACATTTTTTCAGGGTTGCCTCCAACACAAATGGCTTGAGATCTATTATAATTATTATAATTACAATTATTATTATTATTATTATTATTGCCGATCATGCAATTAATTGCCATCTGGCAACACAGAAAAAGAATGACTGCCTATACTCTGTCATCAGCCATCTCTTTAAAGACATCACAGCCACTTACCTCTGAACCCTCTGCAGAACCTCTAAGCCTCCCATCTACAGATATCTGTTCCTTCTCCATATAATAGCTATGCTGGTGTCATTCATGTTTATGTGGGTGACTGTGCTATTTATGCCTCAGGGTTTCAAGCCCTGATGCTTGTGATTTGTGTTGAATGAGTGAAGTATTGTAACCACATTCAGCTGAATAGGTTAGCTGAGCGTAGGTGCATGTTTTAGTTGGTGTGTTTTTGTTTGTTGTTTGTTAGTTTTTTTTTATTAAAACTTTTGTACAAGTGTGAAGGGTGACACAATGAAAAGAGATCCAAAGAGTCCTGTGATCAGGAAGGAGAAGCTGAATCATGACCATATTCTTTCTGCTTTCTCTGTTTCTGATTAGTGTTTCTGCTGTGGTGACATTTTATTGGCCAATCATGTTTGATTTGTCGGTGTAAATCTCATGTATGTTGCACTTAAGAAACAATGCCTGGAATCATTGGGACACCTGATGTTTGCATTGTGTGAGAATCCCAAAGATTTGCACTTTTCCTGTTATCTCTCATGACTTATGTCTCTCATACAGTACTTCCCTATATCCCTGTAGCTACATACTATTTGATGATTTTCTATATTAATGAAATCGGTATGGTTATTTGGAACTAATATTTGTGTTAAAATGGTGACATTTAGGTTAGCACACACTCTACATACAATACAATTTTATTTTGGTGCTGTTTATTTAGAGAAAACTATATATTAAGAGCACTGTCCTCCTTATTTGCTATCAAATGGACTTCCAGGAATTGGCAAATGCAAAACTCAATTCAAGGATTTCCATATTTGAAATTAGCAGGTTGCAACTTTCTGTTGTTACCACAGTATTTCTGCAAAAACAAAAAGAGATATTATGGAACTTATGCATAAATTACGGTTGCTTTTAGCAAATATTTTTTTACCACAATGTTTGAAAGTTCCTGTACCAAATTCAACCACTTTTGGCTACGACAGTCACAACAAAGCCTCACAAGATCCTGGTGGGACTGATTATATAACATGCCCTGTATCATTCTGATTACATATTGGAACGGAAGAAGTCTGGTCACCCTCTTAAGTGAGTCTGTGTGCTTCCCATATAGTTGTGACTTACTACCAGTAGGTATGATATTAATATTGTATTAAGTATTCATAAGTGGGATGACTCCCCACAGGCTCTTAGTGAACACATCCAGCTATGGGCTTATGAAGTCTAACCAAGTCTCTTGTCACTGCAAATAGTCACCAGTGCATTTGTGTACATGTGTTCATTCATAGAGTATTTTTGATATTATTAAAATTAAAATACAGGATAACATCAGTCAATCATGTGATGAATCTGTGAAAATAATTCTGAAATATATATATTAAATATAAACAATAGCAACACAAGAAATTAAAGTGTGATGTGGTTTTCCATAGTGTTACAAAGCATTCAAACATTCACTTTTCTACAATTCACAAAATATGACATGTATGTTGACTAATCTAACAAATACCAACATACACAACTTGGCTCCTGTATCACACATTTTTTCTAACCATGGTGAAAGCCAGTTTGACTAAATAATTAATTTGTAGCAATAAAATGCAAAATAAAGAGAAATGTGTCTACCAAACTCTTGTTTATGCCTTATCAATGCACTTGATGGGGTGATCAAGTGATCAAGGGAGCAAACTGAGAGTAATGATTTACTACATACTGAATGTTTTTGTTGTACGTGCTGCTGCCTCTCTGAAGATAGATACCATTGTCATGGATGGGATGGACGTATTTAATTTTCAGAACAGAGAAAAGCAGACAAAAATGAAAATATCTATTTCCCATCAACAACAATTTATGTTGCAGTATTTTTACAAATGTATGAGTTTTTCAGTTAACTTGTGAAGACACCTGCAGAAGTGCGTATGTAACTTTCATTTAGTTTGTATCTGATGAATGCATGGCTATACCTTCAGGGTGCCCCAATGCAAAGGACTCCATTATTCCCCTCCATGCTCAGACACATACCTGCACCAGTCAGTCCTCACTTAAACCCCCTGTGGACAAGTGGTGGGCAACAGGCTCATAAGGTTCACTTTGTACAACAGGTATTCATTCTCACGGTGATTGGGCTCGACCACATCCAGGTACAAAACCCTTTTCCAATCTTTCCTTTCCTCTACCATTACCTCTTTAAGGTCAGACAGTGCAGTACATTCAGGACTAACACTTGGCATTCATGTAGGAGTACTCCCAGAAGAGGACCAGACAACTAAGTGACTTTAGGAGGAATGAAATCCACTTGGTTTATGAGGGCAGTTTTGTGATGTTTTCAGAACAACTACTTCAGGTAGGGGAGATTTCAAGCTGTTCATAGCTTTTGTTTATTATTTGAAACGCATAACCTAGACTGCTTCTTTGGTTTTTACATGATAACATTTGATTTTATACATTTGTCTACTTTTTCTTTCGAAAAGGTTACTAGGCTACTTGGTATTGGACCCAAATCGATCCTATCTTATCCATATATGTCATAATTATCTGGGTCCTTTAAAAATACCAGTGTGAGTCCTTGAAGTTTCAGACTTCCATTTTAATTAGTGATAACTAGTGCACTTTCATAATGAAAAAGAATGCTTGCACATTTGTAGGCTATAGCCTTGCCTACATAGCGGACTACAAATTCTGGCGTCTCAGTCATAAGATGTATAAATCAGTAAGAATGAAACAGCTACGTTTGAAGTGTCAATGCACGATTTCAGGCGTAACCGGGAGCTGAGAAGGAACATACATACGCGGGGTCCACAGAAGGCGAGAGGGAGAAAAAAACTTTGAATGCGTCCGGTGGGAGGCAGGGAACATCTGTGCGTGTGTTCGAGTGTGAGGGAAAGTGTTTTCCTCCAGCCCAGCACAGGTTGAATACTCGCAGAGAGCCACTTTTTGCGCCCCTCACTCAACTCTTTTTGACAGTATTTTTTGTTGCTGAACTGTGGTAAGTGGCATCATTTGCTTACTCCTTTCTATGATTGCTGGTCTGTTAATGATAACTGAACTATTTTTTTTAATGGATGACTGTACCTAACCTACATTATTGGTATAACAACCAACACTCACCTGTGTCGTCGTGTAGACGCAGGAGACGGCTAGTGGTTTGGCATGACAGCAGAGAAGTTTCTCCCTCAGTGACATAATGAAAAGACATTACAGGGACGGTTGTTTACAAATATTCCTCTTCCTAAAGCAACACCGAATTTTGCTGAAGTACTGTCTGTCGTTATCATAAAACGACAGGAAACGGGATATATTTGTAGCATACCGGTATGTAAATGAATGTTTTTTTTAGTATTGTGGTTTTGCACGAAGTTCTATCGCAATTGACAGTAACCTACATCAATTCCAGATTCAAAGGCTGTAGGAGTTGTTTGACATTTTAACATTCCTGAGACATTTCCCACGTTTGTTCTTAATTTGTTCTTAAGTGTGTGACATCTGTCACTCAGGTAGGCCTACTTCTGAGCACAGACTATAATACTTGCCTGTTTACAAAGATGTTGAGCTAAGCTTAATGGTGTGTCCTGACTCCTGCATCACCTGTCAACCGTCTCCTGGGGATAATGTATACAGAAACATAGCTTGCTCACTCCATATACAATAATATTTCAATCACTAATGTTGTAATATTGCTACTAACTAGGTTTCCATCCCTTTATTGTATTGAAGACTGTCTGTGCAGGAGTCTACCTTAATGAGGGTGTTTTTCATCTCTCACTTCTATTTGAGATGCATACACCTACAGCAAACAGAACATGGAAATGGCATGACAGGCATTTTGGATAGGGTGTGTTGAAATATGGAACATGGTGACATGCAAGACAGCAGGGAGTATTTATAATGACTCCAAGGACAGGGGTCAACTCTCTGATTGGTCACTGTCTTACACTGCCTGTCTTTGTGTGGTTTCCGAATGCCCTTACCACATGTTCGTTCCCACGATAACTGCACGGTTATTGCTGTGGTCTTGTTTGTCTCAGTGGCCTTCGCATCGTCTGACTGAAATGAGGACCGTGGTCCTTGGCCTCTTCTGCCTGTTGGCCTGGCCTGGGGCCTATGGACAGGTCCGACAGAAGCAGCGGCCACGCCCACTCTCCTCCAAAGGCCAGCGGGACGCCGACCTGCAGACCAACTCGCTGGGTAAGAGAGGAGAAATCAGACACCCGAGTCAAGTACTGGGGTGGGTGGAATAATGGAATAGCTGGACTGTTTCCATGCATGTTTGGTGTGTGTGTCTGTGTCTGTCTGTGTGTGTGTGTGTGTGTGTGTGTGTGTGTGTGTGTGTGTCAGGGTTGTGCACAATTCGAATTGCAATTCTGCTTCCTGTTTGCTACCTCAATTGAAATGCAAGTGAAATTCAAGAATTTAATTGGAATCAATTCAATTCTGGAATTTTGCACAAGCCTGGTGTGTGTGTGTGTGTGTGTTTGGGTGTGTGTTTGGGAAGTGAGGAATCCCAGGGGTCAGGGGGAGGGGGTTTGTGTTTCACGTCCAGCTGAGGGATTTGTGTCTGTTTCCGCTGATAGAGATGATCAAGTCCTCCGTGTTGACAGTGTTCAAATATATCCAGTGCAGCGGATAAGTGTGCCAAGGCTTAATGTATTCGCTCCAGAGACAGTTCTCTTTATGTGTGTGCCAAGTCCCACGGTGGCTACCGTACAGCATACCCTGTTGCTTAGATTATGGAGAACTGCCCTCCTAAAGCCTACTGCAGCTGTATGATACCAGGCAGACACAAGCCATTTAAGTAAGCATCCAGCCTTATTTTAAATACAGTACTACTGACCTACAACAATGACAACGACTGTTTAAATTACAGTATATCTTTATGTCAGCACATGGCATCATTATATGCTATATGCTTAAAACAGTGATGTGTTTTTAAAACAGTGGAGTTTTCCTGTTGAAAAATCATGGTTGTTGAGGCAGCTATGTGTAATCTCAGAGGATGCTAATCTTATTTCAACTGGTCTTACCTCAGAGAGCCAGTGCAAAGGGAAGCCCCTGGACTTCGTCTTCGTGATTGACAGCTCGCGCAGCGTTCGGCCGGACGACTACGAGAAGGTCAAGACGTTCATCCTCAACGTGCTGAGCGTGCTGGACGTGGGCGCGGACGCCACGCGCGTCGGTCTGCTGCAGTACGGCAGCGTGGTGCAGAGTGAGTTCTCGCTCGGCGCCTTCACCCGGCGGGCTGACGTGGAGCGCGCGGTGCACGCCATGGCCCACCTGGCCTCGGGCACCATGACGGGGCTGGCGCTGCGCTACACCACCGAGGAGGCCTTCTCCGAGGAGCAGGGCGCCCGGCCCAAGGCCATGCAGGTGCCGCGCGTGGCCATGGTGGTGACGGACGGCCGGCCGCAGGACACGGTGGAGGAGGCTGCGGCCGAAGCGCGGCAGGCGGGCATCGAGATTTTCGCGGTGGGCGTGGGCAGGGTCGACATGGCAACGCTGAGGGCGATTGGCAGCGAGCCCCACGCGGACCACGTCTTCCTGGTTGCCAATTTCAGTCAGATTGAAACACTCACTTCAGTGTTCCAGGACAAGCTCTGTGCAGGTGAGATGGGGGTTAAAGCATTTTAGAATGTTTAGGAATTTATAGTAGGCTACTGTGTTTTCTGTGTCATGGTGTTTATTAACATCTGTGGCAGACCATTGAGACCTTTGGTATAATCTTTGAGACATTTTACATGTGTTTGCAAACCATACAAATGCATACTGTTTATGGCGTGTTGACAAAATGCATACATGGTGTGTATGTTTGTGTCTGTCTGTATGTGTGTCTGTCTGCCTGTCTGTCTATCTTTCCATCCTTCTCTGTGTGTGTGTGTGTGTGTGTGTGTGTGTGTCTGTTCTTCTCTCTCTCTCTCTGTGTGTGTGTGTGTGTGTGTCATTTGAGATACAGATCTGTGTTTGGTAGTGGACCACCAGTGCGAGCACATCTGCATCAGTGCGCCCACCTCCTACATGTGCAAATGCAGGAAGGGCTACATCCTGAACTCCGATGGCAAAACGTGCCGTGGTGAGTCCTGATCACAAATAAGACCTAAATCAAATCTGAAGTCGCACCACAAGCGTAACTCCATGTGTGCTTTGGAAAGATAAAACCTGAACTCTACCCAAGAAGTAGGAGTAGAAGACCCTTAAAACAGCTGGTTCATGGCCATTTTTTCCCATTACAGTCACACAGAACTGCAGTTTTATTGGAATAAGATGGAATAGCCAGCTGGCAAAGTTTATGATTTCTTGATATTTAATTCAACTGTACTTTTGATTTAAAATTATTTCACTGTTTATACACTTGGTTCTCTGAAACCATTGGGGCTGCCATGTTCAACTATGATAAAAAAAAATATGATGTGTAAATCAATGAACTTTTAAAACATGAGATAGAAGAAAGAGAGATGGAGATTGTTACTTCTGCAGGAGAGAGTCCCTTTCGTAACGGTAGCCCTTTTGGTGTCCACCTGTCTTAGAGGAGGACACATGCGCTGAGGTGGATCATGGGTGCCAACACATCTGTGCCAATCTTCCTGAGGGCTACGAGTGTCGATGCCGAGAGGGCTACGAGCTCGACGAGGACCGCAAGACATGTCACAGTGAGACTCCTCTTTTATTACACTGCCTGTCATCTACTGTACAGCCATCTCCTTTGGGTTGCTTTTTTTTATTTGATTGCGTTGCCATTTCTCAAGAGCTGACATAACTCTTTGTCAGCGGTGATGGCGGATAGGTCTGCTCCATGGCAGAGTTGTGTGGGCTTCATAAAGGAAGGTGTCAAGTGAAGTGTTCCCCCACATTCTCCCAAATGAACCATGAAGTGTAAATAATAGCTTAGGTTGTGCTGGAACTAGGGGCTGTTGATACACTTAAGTTAATACCTTCACATTTTCTCGGTTGCATTTTGAGAGGGTATTGATACCTTTGGAAATTTTAAGCCTGTCAGTTTAACCATTGGTTTTTGCTGAAGTAAAATATTTTAAAGGTGCTCTAAGCGATGTTACGCAGTTTTTAAGTGTTTTAAACATTTTTTTTGATACAGCAAACATCTCCTCATAATCCGCTAGCTGCCTGTCTCCTGAATACACTGTATAAAAACGTGGTGTCTGTAGACAGCCCAGGCGAAAAATGGCAACCAAAACAGCCTGGTGCATCCTGGACCATGAAACATAAACTTTTTCAGCCATTCACTGATGAGATGCGCGTTCAGGAGAGTTTCAGTTGCACGGGAGGGATGGGGAGGGAGGGGCGAGCTAGCTCTCTGTTTTGTTTGAACGTCAACAGAAGTGAGTGAAGTCACCCAACATCGCTTAGAGCACCTTTAACTACCATTTTAAATAAATCTTTTTTATTAATTTGGAATGCATCAGTGCACACCTGTTCAAGACATTTTTATTGTTGTGCTCTTCCTTATTTATTGTGCTTTTGCAAAGTTGTCATAGAAACAAGTTCATGTGTACTGTCCTACTAGCTATGCCAGGAAGCATAGTAAGCTGTCTTTTTTTCAGTCAACAATAAATATGAGAGCAGTCAAATGAGACACTCTGGTTAACCTTTTAAAGGAATTGATTTCTGTGACCTGGGGAACCATGGCTGTGAACACGACTGCATCAGTACTGCCGACTCCTACATCTGCAGATGCAAGAAGGGCTACATCCTCAACCTGGATGGCAAGACATGCAGCAGTAAGCACCGTAGTCATCTAATCTGTTTGCACAGCACTTTGTTTAAATTATGTTTCCTGCTATATCCTAATGATTCCAGAAATATGCTGCAATTCTGTTTGAGCCATAGAGCAGGTACAATGGGTGTTGCCAGACATCACTGAAATGGATCAGCTGGTGCATTGCACATCACTGAAAGTATCATAATGCAACCTCCCTTTATGACTGTTGGCTCAAAAAGAAAAGACCAGCAAGCTGCAGTTAGATCATCCATACTCCTCCTGCATCTTTGGCTCAGTCAGTACTTCCTGTGCGCTGTGCCGAGTTATGAAATTATAGCTGGTCTCTGGGCCCCTCTGCCTACTCTTTGGCACCGAGACGGGGAGCCTCGTGTGGCCACACAGCCGTGTTGAAATCCACCTGGCCAACACGGCATCACTCTCTCCTCCCAGCCCTCTCCCACACATGCAGTCATGCACTGGAACAATGTATCTGAACACCAAAGGGAGGGAAGGGGGGTTGTGTTATGATCTGGGCTCGGCTGGACTCTTGGAAGACACCAGTATTCCCTCAGTGATGAGTCATGGTTATGTGTCAGCTCTGTCATTTCTGCTACTGTTATCAGGGTGCCTTAGACACTAGGCTTTCATCATGAACAGAATATTAATCTAGTATGAATGTCACATTGTTAGTAGTAAAACATTGACAAATTCATAAACTCTCTTTGAAGGAGATAAAAGTGGCAGTTGTTGAAATCTTATTTTATACCTGAAAGAATAATATGTTACTTTGTATGTTCAGGGAGTGAATAGCAGATGGATTTTCCTTATGCATCTTATTGTTATACCTTCAGAAATTGACCACTGTGGTCAGGGCGATCACGGCTGTGAACATGAGTGTGTAGACACAGAGGACTCGTTTGTGTGTCGTTGTCGGGCTGGCTACACACTCAGACCAGATGGCAAAACCTGCAAAAGTAAGTGTTTCTTTGGCTGTAGATTTGAATTAAACCACCTCAGGTTTTGAATCAGAACCAAGGCATCTTGTGTGAATATTTTAGGAGCTGTGAGCTAAATGGACAAATCTCTTTTTGAGTGTGCGCTTTCCTAAATAGACAAACTTACATCTCTTTTCTAGTGTTTGTTTTCCTAAATTGACAAGCTTTTATCTTTTTTGGAGTGTGTGTGTTTTCATAATTAAATCAGAATATGCACTGTGCTCTTGTTTGCTACACAGAAACTGACCGCTGTGCTCAGGGTGGCCACGGCTGTGAACATGAGTGTGTAAACACAGAGGACTCGTTTGTGTGTCGCTGTCGAAAAGGCTACACGCTGAGACCTGATGGCAAAACTTGCAAAAGTAAGACAGTTTCCCACAGAAACCCAAGGCAGATTACAGTGAAATCATTACATTAGCTCCATTTTACAGTTATATCATCGACATACTAAATAGTGGCTACTTTGTATGACCTAACACATGCTGCTATTGCCAATTCTCCTCACTGCAGAAATCGACCGCTGTGGTGAGGGCGATCACGGCTGTGAACATGAGTGTGTCAACACCGATGACTCATTTGTGTGTCGCTGTCGGCAAGGCTACACACTGACACCTGATGGCAAAACCTGCAAAAGTAAGTTTGTGTGCCACTGATCTGTTTCAAATTACATTGTTTGCACAGTTCCTTTACTTGGAAGCAGCTGAAGAATCACTTGAGTTATCCTTAAATCTGGATATTAGTGTTGCAAAAAAATCCATTAATGCTTTATTTACATTCCTCACAGTCTCACACTCATTTTAATACCGTATCTCTGAAATAATTATGTCACGTAATGTACCGGTAAGTGATGTTATGTCAGGAAAAGATGTCAATAATTTCGCCTCCTGTACTAGCATAGAGTGCCAGAGTACTGGAAATGAGGCTTGCCTAAGAGGATTCACTGACGGCTTCCCCTTATGTCGTTTTGTTTTGCTGCTGGTATTTGTGTTATGTAATTTGTGAACGAATGCCATTGGCGCCGTTAATTCCTGTCCTCATGAGAGAGTTTATTACCCCCAGGATTAGATGGAATATATGGGCCAGCTAGAGCCAACTAGGCAGGCACACACACACACACTGTCTCTCACTCTCTCTCTCTCTCTATCTATCTCTCTTTCACACACACACACACACACACACACACACACACACACACTACTCACTAAGAGCAAATCGTGTTTACATTCTTCTTTAAAAATGTATGATTTGTGCAGGAAGTGATGTAAGAAGAAAGCTGATGTGGCTAGTGTGTTAGTGGGAGATCCAACAGCACAGACATGACTGTCATGTCTGACTGCATAGTGAGATCAATCCCTTTCACATTGATTTTCCTAATTGCTTTCCTTTGTCCTTATGTGACTGCACAACACTGTGTCACTCCGATTCACAGAATTCCAAAGCAGAATACCATTTCTATATCCACTTTTTAATTGCTAAATGATATCGCTGTATTTCTCTGATCTGTAGATATAACACACTTTCTTCTAATGCTAGTACTGTATTATTTTGTTTATTGTGTTATCTTCTGACACTATATGTAAGTATTTGTCCTCAAAATACTAAGAAATTTAGAGTAATAATGCCATTTTTTCTGAAAGGAGGCATTTTTTCAGGCGGCATCCTATATAAAGAAAAAAGAGTGTGTATTATGTATTCATTGACGTAATGTTTACCTGAGACGTCAGTGCTTAGGACTCCACCTTCAGCATGGATGACCCATTGCACAGATGCTGCCATGCTTTCATAACGGTACAGATGCGTAATACCTGTGACAGCAGACACACTGGGACCTGATTTCACCCTTGGGCAGAGGAATACCACGGATTGTTGTCTTAACTGTAGACCAGTGGTTGATGCTGTTTGACTACTGGACTTTGAGTCAGCTAGTGGAATTGTTAATTACACATGTTCAATGGGATACATATAGGCATCAATCCAATCTGAGGAGTTATCACTGATACTGGTGTTTGAATGAAAATGCTTTTTTCCCCTTTACTTATAGAAGCTATTTTAATCCTGATGACAATGGTGTAGTTTTATCTTGTGCGTATTCTTATGACCAGGCCTGGACATCTGTCAGACTGTGGACCATGGCTGTGAGCATCAATGTGTCAGCACGGCTGGATCTGATTCTTATGTCTGCATCTGCTTTGAGGGCTACACACTGGCTGAGAATGGCAAGAACTGTAAAAGTATGACGTTTTCAGGTCCCATAATACTATGTTGTGTGTGATAGAGTGCTGTTGAGTATCTGAAGTGCTGTTGATTAACCTAACTGATTTAACTTCCATTTAGAATGTATGTCACAATTGATGGTATTCTCTTGCCTTCTGACGGCTATACTTTAATGTCAAAATGTACTAAGTATATCACTAAAAGTAATAATCGATGAAATATCAAAGAAGTTTTTCACTCTTTGTCCCAGAGTCTGATTGTGGAGATGGGGTCATGGACTTAGTGTTTGTGATTGATGGCTCTAAGAGTTTGGGGACAGCCAACTTTGAGCGTGTGAAGAGGTGGGTCAACGACATCGTGGAGACCCTGGCTGTGTCCAGAGGTGGCACTCGGGTGGGCCTGATCCAGTACTCCACCAAGGTGCGCACCGAGTTCACCCTGGGCCAGCACGAGCGCACCCAGGCCATCCAGCAGGCCGTCGCCAGCATGCAGTACATGGGCCGGGGCTCCATGACGGGCTCGGCGCTCAGGCACATGTTTGAGCGCAGCTTCTCCGCGGCCGAGGGAGGCCGGCACGGAGTCCCGCGCGTCAGTATCGTCTTCACCGACGGCCGCTCGCAGGACGATGTGTCTGGATGGGCCACCGAAGCCAAACAAGCGGGTACCTATGTCAACATTCACTGGAGGTTCTTACGGCCTTTGAATTGAACATGTTTGATGTGTGTTTCTGTTGTGCAGTGTGCTCTTAATGTTGAGTTTTATGTCATTTGTATGTGCAATGTCAGACATGGGGTTAACTGCTTGGATTCTCCTCTACAGGTGTACGTATATACGCCGTGGGTGTTGGGAAAGCAATAGAGGACGAGCTCAGAGAGATAGCCTCAGAGCCAGATGAGAAGCATCTCTACTACGCTGAGGACTTGAATCGCATGGAAGACATCACTGACAAACTCAAGGCTGAGATTTGTCAAGGTAGCCTGACATCCATTCTTTGTCGTAGGCCTACTGTGTATAACACTGTGGCTAAAAAGTTTTGGGGAAATGGAAAGGCTTTCATGAAGTACTTTACGGTACCACATAGAGATGTCCAAAGCTGCTGGGCAATACTAGCCTAGAAATCTAGACGCACCCTAGCGGCAGCAAATTACATTTGCTTCCAGGGCTAGTCTAGCAACTCTCCGTTGGCTTGTGAGCTCAAAAAATTAAACTTCTATCAGGCCAATCAAATCGTGTATAGAGTCGTTAGGCGGGCTTAACATAATGATTGATGGCAGAGTTGCAACGGTTTGGCTTGAATTCCTTGCTACTTGAAAACAAAGAAGATGGATGTTGCTGTTGGCCAACAGTGTGACATGAGTTAAGCTTTTATTAAGTTGGCAAAAGTTTGAACTAGCCAACTAGCTCTGCTGGTGGGAAAACGCATGGGACTCTGTCCTATTGCGTGCAGAGGGAATTTGAAAGACAACCGATTATCCCGCCCTTCGGACTGAGCACTGCGAACGGTGAGTGCCCACTACATTTTAATGGGGGTCTGGCTCATCAGGCTAGGGCAGTACTTGTCCCTCTCTTAGTATGGGGAAATGCCTGCTGTGCTATCTGTTTCTGACTGAGCTCAAACTCAGTGCACCAGTTCCTCTCTTCAAGGTCTTGGACATGAAAGTGACCTTGGAAGGGAAGTATTTTTCTATAAGATTTACACAGCCTTGTGTAAATCTTATAGACTTGTTGTTACACAAGGTTAAGTGTTGCAAAATGTCATTACAGCACTCTGGAAGACAGATAGCACATGTAAAGCTCTCGTGGAAAGAATGATTGATGCAGATCACTCTGTTTTATCGATATACATGTTTATTCTGTACATCAGGTGATTTGGAATTTTTATTTGAATCTTGGGATCATCTTTGAGCTCTGCCAAGTTCAACCTTTGTACATACTTACAGTTATGAGTCATGACTGAGTGTACTAACCTCACAATGACTAATGGCATTATAAATGCTAACCATCTGTGGCAGACACCGACCTTCAGAGACCATGGCTTTCTATCGAAAGCTGAATCAACAGCCATTTTGCTCAGGAACACAGATGGCAAATGGCATGCCCCTGTTAGGCCTAAGTGACTTCATTTTACTGGTGTATCTATGCCCCCTACTGGCCAAACCTAAGAATTGTACACATGACTCACAAATGTGTTAATGGTTGAACCATGTTCATCTTTGTGTGCTCTTTTCTAGGTAAACTGGCTCCTACAGACCAGTGCGAGTGCAACAGTTTGGTAGCCTTCCAGAACCAGGCTGCAGAACAAATCCAGAAACTGACCCAGAAACATATCCTTTCAGATCCCAGTACAATAGACTGTCAGTTTAAAATACACTCGTCATCGTACAGCCTTTTTCCCTTAACTGGCGAATACTGGAAGCTGTGACGAGGAAGATTGAAAGCCTGGAGAACTACAGAAGGCACAAGTGAGAAAGAGACCAATGCACTATGGAGGCATTGACCTACCGTTTGTTCAGAAAGTGGGGTGGGTTGGGGGGATATATTGAAGGGTTCCATTAAGTTGCATTTAAGCTAGATCAGATGTACTACACTGAATGATGGGCTATTTTGTATTTAAACTCTTTGAGACATTTAAATTATATTGCCTTATATACAGTTTCAAGGCTACTACACAAGTATCCTTTGGGAGTAGAGAATTTGTTCCTTTAAAACACAAGCTCTTACCTACATCATCCGTGTGTTGCACACTTGGTCGCAAATCCTGAATTCGCACAACTTGAATACTGTATGAATAAACTATTTATCTTGCAACTCTTACAATAGCTGCACACTTAGGATCTGTAATTAATCAGACAAACCAGATAACTTTTGTCAATATTGGAACTTATTAAAGATATTTTTTAAATTACAAATGTGTACCATTGTACATCATGTCAAGTAAAACAATCATGGGGAAAGTAATTGCATTTCTTAGAGCCTTAAACCATAGACATGCACCATTATTTTCTATACACCTTAGGCTATAAAACTATTCCTAAAGACATGTGAAAAGACTGTTAGACCTACTGAATTGTGAAGTTGACCAATATGTAAAAGCCTGGCTTCAGAAATGAAAAGTCCTACCATGTTTACAAACCTAATTTAATGTACTTGGAAATGTCCATTCAGATATGGACCTGGGTGGTTAATGATGCTTTTTTCAGGGTCAACATTTTGGTTTACGTGGTTGGCTCAAACACTGCTGACTTTTGTTCATAGTCAAACCTCAGTTCAGTCGTAAAACAATATCACAGATTCAAAAATGTTGCAGTGCCTATCTTATCAGATCAAAACTGAGGCTCTTGCAGTGTATATACACAGTATGTAATTCTTTCAAAGTGACCAGAGGCACATTAGAAAAATATGTCTTCAATTCAAAGAGAAGAACTTTTTTTGTAATATTTTTTTATTACAACTTTGGGTGTGGGCTGTACAGTTACTTCTCGCCCGGCTGCTGCTGGTCGGGCATGCTCCTGATGATGTCGGAATCGCCTGTGAAAAAAGCACATCATGAGTAACAGAAAACACCAGACCACACACCAAAGTTCAGCTAGCTGTCGCAACCTTGGTTCAGCTAGCTGTCGTTCACATCAGACCTCCGTGCTCATTTTTAAAGAGCTTTATTCCATTTATAAACTATTTGCTAAATGTATTTGCTCTCAAAACAAGATTGTCTGCCTACTACCATATGGTTATTATTTTAATTGTGATAGCCTTATAATTATTAAACATAGGACTAGGTACTCATTGTTTGCTTATTTTATTAGACGTTTGATGAATAGCCTACTGTAGTTGATTTGAAGTGGAGAGGCAAGTTTTCAAAGGTGTTTTCAACTATGATATAAAAGGTACATCATAGTATGTGCATCTTTGTAATGGAAAGCGCTTTTTTTTATGACGTTGCGTGTCGAGACAAGGAAGCACTCACAAAGATTAACAATCCAGCTAGGCATAGAGAACGACTGGCTAAATATTGCTTAAATCTGGTTAGCATTATAACCAAGTTGCGCTAATTTGTTCAATTCTGCAGGAAACACTGCGGCCCAGTTACGTGATTCTCTTCTCCACTCAAGTCAAAGCTGTGTGTAATGGACAGAAAATGACACAGAAAATGTCACCAACAAAGCAGGGGTGAGAACAGAAAAGACCGTGGAGGTCTGATCTGCATATTCTCATGTTGGGTTTTTTTATCTCGCGAAGTACTAGCCCTGTGCAGACCATGGAGTGGTCAGACAGACGAGAATGATTCGCGGTGAGAATGATCAGCACTGTCACACTTTTGTCACAATCAGCCAGGACTGTGTATAAATGCCAGAGTTTTAAGCGTGCACGCGCACACACACACACACACACACACACCTCACAGAAAGCTAGAGGACTACGAGGAGTAATTTAGGAGGCCTACACTCTTGCAGGAACACCACATGATCCAGTGCAAAAGAGTGCAGTGAGACTATTTGATAGATTGCAGCCGAAGAAACTAATGGGGGAGTGTGAGAAAGAAATAACTCAAAGGACTGCGGCAAGAAACATGTTTCACACCAACAGGTTGGTGGATTTTAATGCAAGGAACATTCACAGGAGAGGGACCTAGGAATCGAGGGACCGAGGAATCCACCCTAAGGGAAATGTCGATCTGAGTTTTTTTTTGTGGAGGAAAGGATCCTGCAGGACTGGGACTGAAACATGCATTCTAAACAAACCTCTAGAACAGTCCGCTGAATGAGACAAAGTCTATTGGACTCGACTCTCGGATTCCCATTTCAAAGCATGGACTGATTGTCCCAGAAAACACGTCATACAAACACCCAGTAGTGCACCACCTTCATCAAAATAGACTGAAAACAGACCAAAATATACTGAAAACGGACCATGTCTTGTTTGATTTAACATCTAGGGCCCTCATTTAGATGGCAGGAAAAATCTTGTCAACAAGCAAAGTTCTTGTGTGTGAACTAAAGCTACTGTGAGACCACGTGGGAGTACTTAGTCCACTCATCGATGTTTGTGCTAAGGTCTAGCTCATGGAGTTATTAGCAAATTAAATGTGCTTGGTTATTAAATTAGCTTTAGCTAGACTTAAGACCTTGCACTTTACCTATAAGTAAAATTAGGGCCCCCAGTGTGTTGCTGTACTCACCTGGATCAATGATGGCCAGTGTGCACACCCTGAAGTATTTACCACAAGCTGTGCCGAGCTCTATGTTGTTCCCGCTGTAGTGATGGACTCCCGTCTTGGCCAGCATGGCGTAATACTCAATTTCGGATTTCCTGCAGGAAAACCATGATTAATAGAACATAACACAAAACCACTGCAATTCCTAAGCTCAAAAAACAACTGCAAAGGGAATAGAAAGAAACAGTAATGGTAGTCTTATCAAAATGACATCACTCATCATTTGATATGATCAAAGAGTGAAATCTGAACACTTAACCACAACCTTTACCACCCCTTACAAAGAGTTCCAAACAGGACTGAGTACTGCACCCCACAGTGTCTTATACAATAATTTATGTCCAAAATACGTTATGTTACCTCAGAGCGGGGGTGTTGTTGGCCAGGATGACCAGCTTGGCTTTTCCCTGGCGAATCATCTTGAGCGTCTGTCTGTAGCCCAAGACGTACTTGCCGCTCTTCATCACCAGTTGGAGCCGGGAGTTGATGGACTCCAGGGACTTTTTCTGAACCACCACACAATAGTCCAAGGTCAGACATCATAACTCAAAACACAACAGTCTCATACATTCGGATGACTGCAACACCCACACAAACGAACATCATTCCCTGTTGTCTGCCTGCTAAATTGGATTGAACCAGGTATATTATGTGTGCTGGTTAAAGTAGTTTTCTCTGCAAGCTGTCTGCACTGTAATGGTTTTGAATACGTGGTACCTGAATGCTTAACTTCTCGCTATTTATTTGAAAACGAACTAAAAACAACCGAGTTGTGTGATTCTCTTCTCCACTCAAAAGTCAAGGCTGTGTGTATACATACGATGACATCAGTATTTTTAATTAAATGTCACCAACAAGGCAGGGGTGAGAACAGAAAAGACCGTAGAGGTCTGATCTGCATATTCTCGTGTTGGTTTTTTATCTTGCGAAGTACCAGCCCTGTGCAGACCATGGAGAGGTCAGACAAGCGAGAATGATTCGCGGTGAGAACGATTAGCGTTGTCACACTTTTGTCATCAGTGGATTCTCATACAGTTTGGTTATAAAAGCAACATGTGCATTTAGATCAAAGATCCTTGACTACTGACCGCTCCGCTTCAACCCTCTCTGTTTAGACGTTAGCTCACATTTTCGGCATGTTTCCCATACGTACAGGAAGTAAAGTTAGCCCAATAAGAACTAACGTTAGCACACAGTTAGCCAGCCACTGCTGAACTATCGCCCGACAATGTAAATTCAACTACGAGTTATCAACACATAACACTGCGTTAAAATAAGACATTTGTAATAACTTGTGGCGTTTTTACGACAACATGAAGATAGAAAATACGTTATCTTCGCCATGTGTTGGGTCTATTCACTACCACGTGAAAAACCGTGCACGTAAGCTAAGTTGGCTAACTGGCTAGTTAGCAAGCTATGGGAGTGCAGTTCACTCACCGTTTTCTTTGCGGCAACCATTTTTGCTGTTGAATCCCTTTCGACCCACCTAAGCAAAATAGATAAGGGTTAATTTCAGCAATTCAAATAGTGAGTGTGACACGTGAAAAGTCTCAAATGGTAATAATATTCCCACTTTAACACACAACACTATTTACCGGTTGTGTGCTCCGATGTGGCCTAGGCTAGAAAGAGAGATTGTCCCAGGATGCAACGCTTTAATGTCGTCACCAGCGCGAATTTCAACTCGATTCAAAGTAACTTTATTGACACGACACGATGACCTTTCATAAAGGCCTTTGTTGACTGAAAATATCGATGAAGATGTAGCCTAGGCTACAAGGGAAAACTAGAGCAATAAACGAAGGTTACATTTTCTTTGACGTAATGAGATACTACTCTAATTCATAATATCATTTTAGTATACAACATTCAAGCTTTGTGATTTGGTTTGGTCTGGTTTTAATAAATATGCTGCTTTCAATAAATAGGCCTATGCTCAAAGTTCCTGATGGTCAAGATAATTATGTTTATGTTTTTGGTTCTTTGCAGACTCTTTTGTCCTAAGCAAAATTATATAACATTACGAATGAATACTTATGTAACATAATTAATTATTGGTTCTTGCCAAATTAACCATCAGGACTCAAGCATATCCAGGGGCTGCTGTATCACCCTTGTTCAATGGGTAGCATTAGTGGCAGGCCATCTATATTTAGCAGGAATTAATTAAGCCATATTTTACCTCCTATACTACATTGTAACATTTCGTAAAAAAATCCATTATGTACAATTGGGTGGCATGTTTTTTTCCCTCCTAAAATCAAGCATGTTCTTTTTCTCGTTTTGGTGGCAAACATGTTTGCTAATTAGGGTGTAAATGGTGCGATGGTTCAGTAGTGGAATATTTCATTAAAAAGACAATTTGACTTTTAGTCAAGACATAGTGCTCATAAGGAATGCCTGTAGATGGATGTTCAGAATACCGCAAAATACCTCCTAGATTACTGTTCACACAATTGCTCAGAATACAGCAAAATACCTCTCTAGATTACTGTTCACACAATTGCTTCGGTACTTACTGGGGACACATTTTTTTTTCAATTTTGAAAGACTTTGCAGCACAAGTACTTCAAATATTTTTCTGTGTAATTAGGCCTTGGCTGTATTTTCGCACTCAAGATGAATGGGCAAAATAATAAGCCTGTATAACATTTGAATGCAAGAATGATTTGTGCACAAGGATACAGTAAATCCACATGATAGATTTGAGGTCTGGTGTTCAGTTTCCTTACTCCTAATTCCTTAAAATATGTAAGGTATAAGACGTGTAAATAATAACATATTTGGAATTAAGAATACATTGCTTGAGCTGTCCCCTCACCAAATAACATGCACACACTCTCATATGTATCATCATATAAGAGCCCATTCTTACAAGACCTCTGGATATCCACTCATCCACTAGTGAACTAAGTGAATAACAATGTGATTACAAGGATACAAGGATACAAGGAAGTTTATTGTCACATGCATATAGTTACTGGAAGTAAGAAATGCAGTGAAATTATGTCTGGTGTCAGCCTATTTGTGCATTTGTGCATTAATGGGGGGGGGGTAAAAAGTGCAGTAGAAGAGGGGTTTAGTAGATTAAGTGGCAAGGGCTGCATAAAAAAGGTGGGGGAGGATTTGGATTGGGTGGGGGGCACCAACAAGGAGCACCCAAGAGCAATTATTCCATGGGCGTAGATTTAGGGTGGGACGCTAAGGACTAGTCCTAATCAAAATTTTAAGATGACAAAATTGTCCCCACCAATATTTTAGCGAACTTATTTGTACTGCTGATCATTCCGACAGCCAGCACGACAATACAAGAAACGTCAGGGTTATCTGACACGCAGGCTACACGCATGGAGAATGCCAATGCACAGGCTACTTTGCAGTGGCAGTCAAGCGAGCAGGTGTGTCAACGACAACGGTAAGTTACCAGGGCTGTCTGTCTGCCAATACATACCCCATAAAAGGCCAAAGTAAAACATTTTGATATTGAATTTGACTGACAGAGCTTTCAATTCGGCAGTCGTGGCCTAGGCTACTGGTTAGCGCTTCGGACTTGTAACCGGAGGGTTGCCAATTCGAACCCCGACCCCTCATTGCTACCCAAGCGCTGCTGTTGTTGCAGGTAGCTCACTGCGCCGGGATTAGTGTGTGCTTCACCTCACTGTGTGCTGAGTGTTTCACTAATTCACGGATTGGGATAAATGCAGAGATTAAAATATACTTATACTTACAATTAACCACATTATAATCAATAGGCTAAAATCATAATTGTGTATCAAATTCTATGATTGCCACTGATGTGAATGATCTCACAAATCACACAAACCAAATCAAGTTTTAAAAAAATCGCAAAAGTATCGAAATTGAGATTCTTCACTTAGTATTGGTATTGAAACACTAATGTTGGTATTGTGACAACAGGAGTTGGGGATGTGTCCCCACCAAAGCTGAGACCAAACCTACGCCCTTGGATTATTCACTATAATTCAATTTGTAGTGAATGAGTGGTAGTCCACTGTATGTGGAATCCCTGAATAGCACCATACCTTGTCAATAGGTGGCGACATATCTTCATTTAATTGCCTGCCATCGTTAAACCATCCCTGTGTCGTCTATTCAGACCTGGGATGTATGACGGCATTATTAAACGATTGAGCATACAAAAGCATATCGAAACAAAACATACATAGGCCTACACAAACATGTGCATACATATAATTACAAATAAGCCATGGTTATGCGTGCATTTTTGGTGAGAACAGTGACGAGACAGACACTTAGGCCTATTCATTAATGGTTAATTTTACATATAATGTTTTTAATTGCAATTTTTCAATTTGACTGTGCAAAAACACCACTCATAACCATTCCTACACATCCATATGCTTGCAACTGCGCGAGCGTGCATCACCATCACCACCAGGTGGATTCATTCCAGCACTCCATAGATAAGTAGCCACTTTCTAGCCAGACTGGTTCACGCATGCTCAAAAGCACTTACTTCTCGCACTCAGAGCAACAGTTTGCCAGTTTTAAAGCGTCTTCTCCACGTTCATTTCAGAGCTCACAACGCGTCGTTGTCTAGGGCATGAATGAGGTTGGAAGGCCATGCATTAAGACAACCGACAGGGAGATATGCGTTGCCTCTACTCCTAAAAATCGAGTAGCTCGGTGAATTGCACAAATCTGACGCTGGCATTGCAGATTATTTTGTGAACGAATAAGGGCTGTACTATAAATTCCTGAAGTGTTATAAAATAGCCATCAGTTGCCTCGTCTCTTTGTGCATAAAACAAAATGGGGTGTTCCTCTTCCAGCTCTCAGACCGTAGCCCAAGAGAACCGACCGGGCACCAAACCTGAAGAAAGTAATGGAGACACAACTTTCGGTAAGTGGCACACTGTACATTCTGTCCAAGTCATGTAGGCCCGTCATTTCCTAGAGTGCCTTTAAGCATTTCTTAGCGGATGATCACTCTTGAAATCTGTTATTTCAGCAGCCAGTCTGGCCTTTTGTTTTGTATTTATTCAGTTTAACATATTACCTGCAATGCAATTATGCTGACATGTAGCCTAATTGATAGGGTAAGTGAAGAAATGTGATGCTTTACCAAGGCATTGAGTGCATGGGACGCGTCATCGATTTTGCGATTTTGCGATTTTGTAACCTACTCTAGCCTATTTGTGTGCATTGTCCTACACTCACTATAATTGCGACCCTTTTTTTTTTAGATCGATTATGTAGCCTAATGTGATCTGTTTAAATAAAGGAGCTTAGACGAAATGTATAGATCAGTGTATATATAGTAACTGTATAATTTCAGTATGAGAACATGGTGTTCCTGTGACAGAGTTAATTGATCGCATGGATAAACCTGAAGCAGGATATGAAGGGAAAGGAAGTGTGGCAGTCAGACCTGAATCTTTGTTTCATCACAGAGAATGGTAGTCGATAAGGAAGGGAGAGAGAGACTGATTGTTGGAGCATGACAAATCATAACATTTGATTAACTAATATTACCCTGTACTGAGCAATCATTTGATCTTTTTCACCAAGGTGAGGGATTGTGAGTTACAAAGGGAAGATCTTAAAAACAGACTTTAGAAAAGTTTTGGATGGTTGTTGGCACAGCATTTGCATTTCTGATGAAACACTCTCATGGCCAAAAAGTACATCTGCACCCCCAGGGCAAGAATGCAGAGCTGCTTTTCCTCTGCCTAATCAGTGAAGTGGTTAAATAGAGATCATACACCTCAGTGGGTCCATCATCAGGACTCCTAGGTGCAATTTACCCCAAGCACACCTATTCAACAAGACTAATGACTTTGGTCGGGACTGGTATATAAGGGGGGAAACAATACACTGGCACACTGTTATGAAGTGGAGGTTTAGGAGAGGCACAAAGGACATTCCTGATCAGTAGCATAGCTGCTAGCAATGGAACGCCTATGGAACCCATCATTAGCTAAATTATTCTAAAAATATACATTTTGTGAAGGTCTAACAAAAGTAATGGCGGTGAAAAGGATTGTAGACAATAATCACACATCACATACATGCCACGAGCACTCTGAAGACATGCAAGTCCGGGGGGAGGGGTTCCTACACTGGGGGAGAGGAGAGAAAACACAAACACCTACTGCTTGCATTCCACAGATAACAGAGAAAAGTCTTTTAATGTCCCCCCCCATTGTTGATTTGTGTAAACTGGTGTTGGCCATTTGTTTGGATGTTTTATTTCTCTCTCTCTCTCTCTTGTTTGAATGTTTTATCTCTCTCTCTCTCTCTCTCTCACCCTCTCTCTCTTACACACACACACACACACACACACACACATATAGGCCACATATTGTCCATTCATTGCCCTTGCATCGCATGGCTCCAGCAGCACACTCCCCAGCTGAGGCAAAGTTATGTAATGTGTTTTAACGTACAGAGTGTGCCTGCTGTCTAGGCTGTTCTACTCCCCTGTGGATTTGGATAGCCTCACTTTACACTCTTATTTCTTCAGTGAGTTGAGGTGGGACTTCAGCTGTACAAGTCTGTGTTATCACTGTTTCATTAATTCTCACCTTGCTTTAATTTGAGTTATTTTATTGACAAATCTTCCAAGGCAAATGTAAAAGAACTGGGCTATTGTCTGTCCTCTGGATGTGTATATTTGCTTTAGGCAAAAATGAAATGGAATGCTTTGTTATTTTCAAATGGGTCAGAAATGTAAGCCGCCCCATTTCAGCATTTCTTTCTTCAGAGACGGGCCAAAGCAGAAGCAGACACGATTGGTATCAGTCGTAGCTAGTCCCTGGCACCACTCAAACCATGCCTGGCCTTCTTCTTTGTCTGGACATTGAGTGCTGGTCACCTGGACATGTAGAGACGCTTGTTTGAGAGACTTACGTCACCATCTCAGCCTACACTGTGCCATGTTGTCCCGGTAAGGCAGCATGGTGATGGAGAGATAGAGAGAGAGAGAGATAGAGAGTGATATATTGTACTCAGTCACTGTCCTGCATCCAACATTACAGTGCCCCTCCTCCCTCGGCCGGGACTGTTTTGACTGGGTTCTCTGTCATCCTTGGCCATTTTTCATGTTGACACACAAATCATCCGGCCCCAGTGCTCTGCTGTGAGAGGGCTCTGTCTCGGCCCCTCTTTTTCTCATGCCAGCATTGGACAGTGACAGCCTCTCTGCCTACAGGTCCCATATCGTGCCATCAGAAAACAAAGCACTTTACCTTCCACAGTGATGTCAATGAAGTTTATGGTGTGGATGCGTTATAAAGTGTCTTGGATGATGCATGCATGAATCACACACTGTTTAGCTTAGATTCTAAAATAATGTTCTTTATTTTCCCATGTTGTTGCCAATCCTTTGGCAATTAAAGCGATAGGATGTCTGATTGCATCCGATAGGATGTGAATGCATCCAATAGGAAGAGAGTATGTGTTTTGTATGCGAGTGGCTGTATATATGCATATCAGCATACGTGTGGACATGCACACAGCCTCTAGCCTGAAAGTCTCTTTCAGCTCCCACCCAGGCACGTGACCCAAAGTGGTAATATGAGACAGGTGCGCTCCATGACCCCTCTCCCTCCCCCTCCCCCACGCCGTGCTGCACAGCACACTTTAAGTTAAACCAAGCCAGGCGTTTCCATGTGCATGGCCACGCTCTCCCCCCTACAACAGGACATGTCTCATGCAGACCCGTCCGGCAAAGCACTGCTGGCCCAGGGAGACGCACACGTCTTGCTGTGTTTGGAGAGATCGGGCCCATGAAGCATCAACATCACACGCTGTTCGTTTTGGGGGGCTCTGCGAAGGACACTAGCTGTTTGCTTTGCCTTGCTCCACTTCTGGTGGTTTGTGCTGGCCCATCACATTCCTTTCCAGTCATTGCCCCCCTCTCTCTCATGCCTTGGGAGGGCTCCCACATTTACAACCAGGAAGTCGGGGGCATCAACAGAGGAAAGGCGTTTAATTTGAACATTTGGGATTCACCAGGCGTGCATGATTCCTAAATCGCTCATATTGTTTCAAATAGACAGCCCTGAGCCAGTTTTGATGGGATTAACTGTGCCACTGCGTAGCTATGACTCACAGGCCTGGTCTGTTTTGATACTGTTTTTTCAGGTATATGTATCTGATTCTCTATTGGACACTCCAGGTTGAGGAGTTGAGGGACATGTTGACACCTTAGGGTGGTATACAAGAGTGCAACCCATCACATGTTTTGGGAGAGTGCTACTCCTCAGATCCACCACCCAGGGTTTACACAAACATGCATCTCAGTAAATCACATTTCCAGCCACGGAAAAAGGATATTTGTTCCCCCCCCCACTCTTGTTCTATGCATGGCTTTAGGCATTTCTTCTGAACAAAATGGCTTTGTGCAGGCCTGACTGAGATAGTATCTTTTGTTTGCCTCGTTGGTTAGATGTTGTACACATTTTGCGGCTGTTCAAGTGAAGCTTGTTTGGAAAGTATTAATTGTGCACATTAATGTGTGCTAATAGACGTTGCCATATTCTATCTTAATATGGTTCCTTTCATTGTCCGATTTTGTCCATAATGTCTTCAGTTTGTTTGAGTACCACATCTGAAAGACTTTTCATATGCTGTCTGCCTAGAGAAGTTGAGTGCTTCTGTAGTAAATGATTATTCCAGTCTTTATGAAACATTCTTTTCTACCTCAATTTATGAAAATACTTTTTTACTTCATTAAATGGAGTGTGTACATCTTTATCTATGCGTTATCATTCATTACCCAAACCTGCTAAACATTGTTTGAGCCATTTCACATGGATGATGTGTTCATAAAATGTGGTTATAGAAATATATGACCATGGGGTTCTTAATTTCTTCTGTATTAACTAGATTGGGTCAGGGTTCTCCAGCCTTTGGGGTTCTTAATTTCTTCTGGATTAACTATATTAGGTCAGGGTTCTCCTGCCTTTGCCTACGGGCACTGATCCACTTTCACTGAGGTGTGTGTTGCTCAAAATCTGTGATTCCATTAAAATGACCAGGAGAGTTATGAAATGCTTGGGTAACATGCCAATCAAAACTACAGCATGTTCATGCTTGTGAAAAGATAAATATTAACCCCATCAATGGTCTAACAGGTGTTGTCATGATGATTTGTGTTGGTTAGTCCTATACGTGTTTGCCTTAGCTGCTATTGTCTCTGTTATCTTAAAAGGTGATTTAGTGTTGTCTGTTGCCATGACAAGAGATTCACATTTATAACTTGTGCAGATCTTTTTATGTTTCAAGTAATTTCAATGAAACCCTTGGGGGTCATCGACGTAACAGCCTTATAAACACCTTGATGGCTTTCTGAAACGACATTACTCTCACTGATACATAGTTTCCAGTGAGGCCAATGTATTCAGTCTTGCCTAACACATTCATCTACTCCTTCAAAGTTAGCCAATTACCAGACACATTACAAAAAGAATGTGGATAGTTCAATCAGTGTGGGCTCTGTGATGAATTGACTTAATTGATATATGTTCTTTAGTGTTCTTAATGTTTTGTCCACACTATTTGATTGATGTTTTCTCCACATTGTTCGGTACATTTTTTTCCGGCAAGCTAGTATGACTGTTCTCATTTTATCTCATCTTTAGGAAAACAATTTTCATTGTTTTTTTTCTCTCCTATGACAGTTGCCCATAATGGGATCATTGCAGAGGACACAGAGACCATTGCAGATCAGATGCAGCTGCCGGTTCAGAGTGCGCTACCGGATGAGTTGCTGCCTGGGGCCGTGGAGGAGCCAGTCGTCCAGGCCTGCGAAGCCACAGAGAGTCTGGAGGTGGAGGAGGCAGCCCCCGCCAAACCAGAGCCTGTGACTGCGCCTGAACCTACTGTCGAACCGGTTGCCGAGGAAAGCGTTGAAACTGCAGCTCTGGCCACTGAGACTGTAGAGGCTGAGGTGGCTGTGGAGGCAGTCGAGGCAGTTGCCCCTGCTGAGGCCCCAGCTGTTGTGGAGGTAACAGAGTCGGAGGAGGCCGTGGCCACCGTCGAGGTTGCGGCTCCAGTAGAAGTTGCGGTGCCTGTAGAGGCTGCTGCACCTGTAGAGGCTGCCGCACCTTCAGAAACGGCAGTGCCAGCTGAGGAAGCTGCTCCAGCAGTCGCCGAAACGGCAGCCCCTGCTGAAGCTCCTGCCCCAGCCGAAACTACCCCTATTGAGGCTGCTGCCCCTGTTGAGGCTGTTGAGGCTGTTGCGGCTGTTGCCCCTGCCGAAGTTGCCCCCGTTGAGGCCGTTGCCCCTGCCGAAGTTGCCCCCGTTGAGGCCGTTGCCCCTGCTGAAGTTGCCCCTGTTGAGGCCGTTGCCCCTGCTGAAGTTGCCCCCGTTGAGGCCGCTACCCCTGCTGAAGTTGCCCCCGTTGAGGCTGTTGCCCCTGCTCAAGTTGCTGCACCAGCTGAATCGGCGGCAGCTGAGGTCCCAGCAGAGCCTGTAGCACCTGCTGAGCCAGTAGCCGTTGTGGAGCCAGTCGCGGCCGCTCCTGCCGCAGCCACTGTTGAAGCAGCAGCCCCCGCAGAGCCCGAGCCCACCCCCGCCTCTGAACCCACCCCCGCACCCACAGCTGAACCAGCTCCAGTCACTGCTGCAGAGGAGACCAAAGAGCCAGAGCCAGCACCAGCACCCGAAGCTGCCGCCCCAGCTGAGGTGGCCCCTGTAGCAGAAGTCAGCCCCCCGGAGCCAGTTCCAGAGGCAGCCCTGCCAGCCCCCACAGCAGTGGAGCCTGTCGCTGCGGAAGACGCTCCAGTTGCAGCCCCTGAGGGTACGCCATTAATTTTTGTCCTCATGTAGATGTTGATCATCCCCAACTAATACTGCCTCAACAAACTGGAAAAGTCCCTTGTAAGCATTCATTGTGATCCAGTCATCTGCTGGAGCCTTCTTTTGTCTCCAAACATTTCTTTTTGGTGCCACCACTCCTAGGTGACCTTTTAGGAATTTGAAGTTGTCAGTCGGCCATTTTAGTTTGCGAGTCTGGTATTGCTGACTTGATGTCACCCTTTAACCTCGGAACCTGCCTGATCAAAGATGGCAGTGATGGCTTCTGGCTTATGTATTACTTGTATTTTCTGAATAGATGCAATAAGACTGTCCACCTCTTAACTACTCTTAAACCAGCCTCAACTTTGTTTTGTGGTGTTCTACTAAAATGTTCACATTCATTCCTGTCATAGACAACAAAGAAGGATGGAAGAAAGCGTTAAAATATGCTTTGACATCCCCTCTGTTTCCCCTGACTAGATCCTGTTACAACACACACATACACACACTCAGGATAATCATGGTCATCATAACAGAGAAGTGAGAGTTTAGCAGCGCTAGGAATTTAGCATAAAACATACATTGACATCTCAATGTATATGGGTCAGTTCTACCGGGTTTCATGAATAACTTTGTAAAGGCCGAATCTGTCCACACAAAGTGCCCTTTTGATTTGTCTAGTCTTGGTGATGAACAGAATAGATATTGTTGTAACATTGAACAGCACATTTAACGCTGTTGGGAGACAAAGCAGCCCCACACAGCACTAGAATGCTGCAGTGGAGTGTGTCACTCTCTTCCTTAGACGCTGTTGTTTTTCACAACAGGCTCCCTCTCAGACATGTGCAAACACACACACACACACACACACACACACTCATGAAGACACATACACACACTCCATGTCTTTCTCTCTTTGTGCCCTGCCAAGGACCACAGTAAACTTATGCACTATTGCCTCAGATTACATAAGATGTGTGTGTATCCACTGCTCAGCAGCTCTAATGCAAATTAACCTTGTCCCCCTCTGCGTGGTTGGGACAGGGTGGGATATAATCAGGCCTATTGTGACCTAACAAGCTGCAATACTTATGGCTGTTCCAAGTCAAGGTCCTCCTCACTGCGTTGCTGTGGAGTGTAGTGTCTCTGAGATCCAAATCCCATAGAGCTGCCCACTAAGATGGTTAAAAATAACTATGGATAAACAATTTATTAGTTATTTATGTAACTATTTATTCAAAACGCTCTTCCTTACAATGTATGTGTGCCATACATTACCTTCGCTAACACCTTTTCCCAAAACCACCTCAAGCGCATGTGGCTGTGGCTTACAATCAAGACTTTCCAGTTCCAGTTGGAAGAGCTGGAAGTGTGATCATGTTCTCGTATCACTTGTTAAGAGACCTCCCATGAGGTGAAGGCAAAGAGAACAGTTTTCTATTTTCATACAGACCCAAGGGGCAAAGGCCCAATTACACAAACACATACATCCACCCACTCCGCACTCCAACAGGGAACTCCACTGTAAAGTGATGGAAGTGTGCTTAATGATAACAAGATTGTTCCAGGAGACTCCTCTTGTGTGTATATACAGATATACATGACTAATTATTCATCATTGACTTCAAATGTCCATAAAACAGAATGAAATGAAATGCTTAATAGCACTGGCAAATATTGCTACAATGTACTTGAACTGGTTGTCAGTAGTCTCTCTCAAACACTGAAAGAACACACTGTACTTTTGGGGCAGAGAGGCCTCTGCATCCAGCACGTGCAGAAGGGGCGTTGCATAATGCCCCTAGCCACTCTCCCTAATGCATAGGTTCTATAGGAGCAAAGCCCCACCCCACCAGCTATGGTCTGGAGGTGTTTGTTTATGTCTTAAGAATGTGTCAGGGTAATGTGTGAGGGGCGGGAGTTCACCAAACCAGTTCCATTGAAACAAGCTGTTCCTGTACGTCAGGAACTGTTCATTGATTGAGGACTATCTGTCTGCCGGCTACTTGTCTTGCTAATCAGCTGTCCGGGTCGCTGTGATATTTTCAGCTTTCTCCTGTGAGGCTAATGGAATGTCTCACGTGTAACCCCTCATGGGAATGCCAGCAACTGACTTCCTGTCTGTTGGTTCTGTTCTAGGGGGAGTGGCAGAGACAGGAAGTGAGGTGGCCAAAGTGGAGGAGCCAGTAGAAAGCCCCAAGACTGAGGAGACCCCTGGTGAGAGAGGCCTCTAGCATAACTCTCTGCAATGATCCCATAACTCCTACAGCCTGCGTGTGGGGCTGTGTCGCGTACACAGTGCATCACTTTAACAGAATATTTTCAAGCATCTTATGTGTCCTTTTTCTTGTGACTCACATCAATCTTGTTTTTCATTATCTTTCAGCTGCCAGTGCAGAGAACTAAAGGAGACTCGCCTACAGCAAACATGGTTGACGTGTAGCCCAAAGAATAAATGAATACATTTACACACATGCGTGCACACACAAACACACACACCCCTAACAATATGCAGACCATTTGTCAGAAATGGAATAATTACTAATCTGACACCATGGTGCCTTTTTTTGCCTGTAAATCTGGAGCAGTGGAGATTCTACCATTTGTAAATATGTACTTGTATTAGCAATGTATTTGAAAGCTGATGAAAGTGCCTCGAGCCACCTGAGCTTTTCAAAGGGAAAATCGCCATTACAGAATGGCATGGAGGCAAAATGCAGGCCTTGCAATGGAAAACACTTCACTCCAGGTTTATCTGAGAAACTGAAAGTGAAGGCGACTCCCTCAACTTTATCTGAGAAACTGAAAGTGAAGGCGACTCCCTCCCCCCCTCCCTCCCTCGACTCCACCCCCCCCCACGTACATAGACCTGTACACATCATCATCATAAGGTGGTTCTAGTGAGATTGTGTGCAGTGGTTTGTGACTGTGTAACAGAGGCCCAAGTACTACTACACTCATGTTTCATTATATGTGAGAAAAACAAGCCAAAAATTTAACTGTGAAAAAAAAAAAAGAGAATGTGTTCTGGCGCTAGGCATGAGAGGCAGGGTCCAAAGAAGGGAACTTTGCCTTTGTGAACGCAGCATGTTATTTTAAATCCTGCTAATGTGGAATGTCAAAGTTTTTGTTTTTTTTTGGAAGTGGGGGGAGGTACTCTTAATCATTCTGGAAAATTAATTTGTCCTTGCATGTTACTACTTTTTCTATCTTTCTCTTTGTCGTTTATATGTCTGTCTGTTTATGCAGAAGAACGTTTTGGATATTGAAGGTAGATTGCATTTTGTATGGCTGACCCATTAGAGCACATTCGGGATTTGTTTGGTTTCAGACAATTGCCATTGCAAAACACTATAGCAGGGACTGATGGAATTCTACAGTTCGTCTTCCACCATTGACATACAGTGCAGCCTTCTGGGTCTGGGAGATCATCCCTTTCCTGCGATCTCACTCAAACAGCATGAACTATCCAGTGTTGCCTTCAGATACTGTATCAGCACAAATTATGGACCAATGTGGAAACAAAGTCTCAAGAAGTTCTTCACTTTCTTGAATTTGCATCAGATCTGCACACCTTTCATAGGATTCCTGGTGCCTTTTCTCACTGTGAATTTAGGTCATGTTCATGTACGCCTGTAAAAGCAGGAACAAGTGCTATCCCCACATGTTTGTTTTACTGTGTAACATGCAGAGATCAACTGTGTAATGTACTCAGCTCTCACACTAGCTTTTTAGTGTACAGAATAAAGTTGCTGTTACTAATAAATAAGACTCATGATTTTATTTCAATTGTACATATTCATATTCAATGAAAATAGTGCAATGTTTCTACATAGTACCAATTCATCAGTCAAAAGTAAATCTGAGCAAAATGATCAAGTAAACAAATTCAGACAGGACAGTTGATTATTTTACAGCCAGTAGTATTCTGTGATTTGAGAATGAGAATGTGAATACAAATTTCATCGTAAGGTAAGCTAAAATTTAACTAAGCTAAGCTAAGCCATCCATGAGTTAGTACAGAGAGGAGCTGCAGATATCCTCAGGGACGATCAGCCACTCAGCACAATGCTGAAATATGAAGCGGAGGAAAACAAAACAGGCCGCAGCTATCAGGAGAGCGGCCCCAAACGCAGCTCATTAAGAGTTAATGAGGCAAGTGAAAGCAGCCTGGTGACGAGGGAGGGAGGTGCAGTTCCCAGCAGCGTCCTGGACAGCCCTACATGGCCTAATCAAACCCCACACTCCAATCCCTTTAAGATTAGAACATAATTAATCTGCATTTACATGGAGTTAATAGAATATCCTCCACAACGAGGAATATGAACGTTGTGCACGAGCGGAATCTTCAAGGCACATGTTTGGTAGTGTTGATTTCTGTCCAGTTAAAGAGCGCGTGGTCTGTAAGGCTTTTCAGGCATCTGTGATGGGGCCAAGGACGGCCACAGCTTCGATCTCAACTAGTCCAGCCTGTCAAGAGAGGAGAGTCAACCTCCCATGCAAACAATAGCAGTTTGTGTATAGACTGTTTACATTTGTTGCTATGAAGCTATCATTGCCCACAAATGTGAAATCAGAATTCTCCATAAACTGGAGTGAATGGCCAGTGAACAGCATATAATGGACATGCCGCATACAGGCAGTACAGGACATTCAACCTAGTTCTGTCCTGAATGATGTTAAATATGTTCATATTTAAGTTATGCCATTCTGAGGAGTTGAAGCAAATGATCAAGCACTTTCATTTATTTTTTGAACAAAAACATGTTGACACCTGGCGAGTCCATCACATAGTACTCACTCTAGGAAGTGCGGAAACCTGGTAGGCTGCTCGTGCAGGAAAGCTTTTCTGGAAGACTGACAGAAACGAGAACATGGTTAGTTGTATCAGATATGGAACACGTAACTACAGTTGAACAGGGCCTGGATGTCTTTTGCACAGGTATTTACAGTGATTTTCAGAGAATACAATAGATATGTCCATGTCAAAATGAACAAGAGGGTAGGACTCCTCCTAGAACCGGTTCTCTGCATGCAAGTCATAGATATGAACAAACAGCACCTGAGGCTATGTGAACATGTGCACTACTCTTTGTTTCTGCCTGTTTGGCTAGTGTGTTAAATCATGGTTTGCACAGGGAGCACCCTCAACCTCATAATCTTACTCAATAACTGCTAAATACATTATCTATATAATCACAATTAGTTCAAGCTATGAATCATTAAAGATAACTGTTAAATCCAAAGATGGCGTAAATAAGACCAGGGTATTTCATTACACCTTAAGTGGGCCTTTTCTATGCAAATCCTCATGAGCAATTACCACAGTATTGACTTGGTTGCATGACCCAAAATGTGAAGTAAACAGCAAGAGTTTGGCTAAAATTACAGGTAAGAACAAAATTATTCATAGCTCCGGCAAATATTGATTTAATGTGAACAATATGTTTGTTCTGACTGAAAGTGACACTGTCACATGCCAAAAGGTTGCAAGACAGTGTGAGAGAAACATGGAATAAAAAAAGAAGCGTTTTTAATCTTCTTTAACATTTTTATGAAAAATGCCATGTCCAAAACTTTTTAAATAATCAACAGAAACATCTTTATTTGCATTCACAGCTCTCAAAATGGTTCATATAATACCGATCAAAGTAAACGGTAACACTAAAACAAGAGGCTACATTAAGATTCTGGAGGAAAAGATCATTTGATCATTAAAGCACACAATGATCCAAAACATACAGCCAAACAAGGCAAGAAATGGTTAACAGAGAACGATATCAACATTTTAGAGCGGCCCAGCCATAGTCCAAACTTCAATCCGTCAAAAAAGTGAGCACAAGGCCAGAGTGATGGCAAAGAATCGTTCCTGCCACAAAACCCGGATTGCTACTAAAAAGGTGCGATCTACAATCATTGTGGAGACATGAAGAGGCTTGGTAGGTATTAAATAAACCATTTTGAGAGCTGTTATTACAAATAAGGATATTTCAAGTGATTGTTTAAAAAGGGTATGAATAACTTGGGACATGCCATCTTTCATAAAAATGTTTAAAAAAGATAAAAACGCTTTTTTCTCCATTCCATGTTTCTACCTCATTGTCTTACAATCTTTTGGCATGTGGCAGTGTAATTTTCAGTCAGAAAAAAAAATATCGGTAAAGAGAAAATCAACATTTAATCAATATTTGCCAGGGGTATGAATAATTTTGATCTTAACTGTATGTGGACTTTTACAACCAGTGCCATAGTGAAGATAATCAGAGTGGAACTTGTTCAAGCCCAGCCTGCAATTTGTGTATATTTGGATCCACCCTGCACACAGAAGTGCCACATGTCTCCACTGGGCCCACGCCTCTTTTCCCAGCAGATTCTGAATACAAAGAGGACTGATCACCACCTAGTGACCATTTGAAGAATGTCAAATGATAAAAACAAGGCCGATGGCAGTTAGGTGGGTTTGGTTCCACAATTCATCAGAAGAAGATGGGAAGGGGGGTTCAAACCTTGCCTGTCTGATATCTTGGTGTACTTCTACTGTATTCTACTTACACTCTTTGTAGACATCATTAACACTGACAAAGTCATTGATGTCTGCCAGAAGAACTGTGGTTTTCACAACTGAAACATAAAAAAACAATTATAATTTTGCTTTCTTACATTACTATACTTAGCTAATTAGTCATCAACCATGGTTAGTATTAACTCTTACCATTTGCATATCCACACCCAGCCTCCTTCAGAATCTCGCCCATGTTTATGAGAGCCTTGGAAAAAAAGCATGTTACATATATCTGCAGATGTCTTTTTTTTTTCTTAATGAAACAGATAAAATTTAAAATGAATTTATTTCAGCAAAATATTTGCCTCACAGCAGGGATGCATACAATGAACTGGAGTATGTTACTTTCATTTTTTTTATTTAATTGTATTTTTTTCAAATGTGACCTCAGCCTTACTTGTTTGGTCTGGGCTTGCACTCCTCCCGCTACCAGCTGGCCAGAGACTGGATCCATCCCTAGCTGGCCAGAGATGTACACCGTGCAGTCCACCACCACGGCCTGGCTATAAGAAGAACCAGAACAGAGGAAAATGTCTTCAAGTTTGATCTGTGTGAAGCCCTGTTTCTCAGTGACATTCGGCACCTTCGGTCATTGTAAGGGCCATCTATTATGCTAGGCTATATCATTTTCAAGACAGTATAGGCTACCCATATCTGGGAAAATATGATGTGATCATACTTGCATATATCTTATATCAGCCTTTACGTCAAGGAAAAATACTTTGTGTACATTCATGTCACCTGAAGCATGATGGTAGAAATATCTATTGAAAAGCACAGTTTAGTACAGCGGCTAAGCACCAGAATCGTTCAGTTTTTGCAGAAAGCATGAAACTTGGCACAGTTATACTACTACTCCTAGTGATCAAAAATTGAAATGGACCCCAACATATAGCGCCCCCTAGTGGCCGCCATCTTGAATTCAAATATGCCTACCATTCTTAATAGAATTGTTGATTGACAACTTCAAAATTAAACAAGATAAAAAAGTAGTAAAAGTTCTAACACTCAATTTTTAGGGTCAAGGAAGCTATTGACATGATTTCCAAACCAACTTGATGTTGGCCATTTTGAAATCCAATATGGCGGATACCAAATGTGAAAATATAGACCATCTCTATTGCTATTGATGATAGAAATATCATTCAAAAACAATTTCAAAGTTTGAACAGTCATTTTATCACATGACAACTTCAATAATATACGAGGCATCAAGTATAATCTGGTAAGATTCCAATATGGCCACTATGTGTAAGAAAATAAGCCAATTATTCTATATCTTGGTTAATTGAAGTAACTACCTACATCAATAAATTTAACCACCTTCTCTTTCTGAGTAAACCTTACCTCTGACTATACACTGCTCAAAAAATTATACACTTTAAAAAATAAAACACATCAGATCTCAATGGGGAAAAAACATCATGCTGGATATCTACATTACATTACATTTGGCTGACGCATTTTTAGCCAAAGCGACTTACAACCTGGTAAACAACAATTTCTCTCAACAATTCTAGAACAATTTAAAACAATTCAAAAAGGTAGAGTACAATAGGGAAAAGTGCATCAGTGAGTGCTGTTTTTATACAGTCAAGTCAGGTGGTAAGTGCTAGAATTAGCTAGTTGTAAGTAGTGCTACGAGAGGAGATATTCTCTGAAGAGCTGGGTCTTCAGGAGTTTTTTGAAGATGGAGAGGGATGTCCCTGCTCTAGTAGGAACTGGTAGCGCGTTCTACCAACGAGGAACAACAGATGAAAAAAGTTTGGATTGACCTGAGCGTACCGGTGGCAGAGCTAGACGATGTTTGTCTGAAGAGCGCAACGGTCGGGGGTTAGCATATATGCCCGTATGAGGGCATTCGAGTAGGTGGGAGCAGTAGGTTTAGCTGGGAGGACCAGCAGTTTGGTTTTTGAGAGGTTTAGCTGGAGGTGGTGTGCTTTCATCCATGTAGATATGTCTGAGAGGCAATCCGAGGTCCGTGCCGAGACCAAGGGGTCATCAGGTGGAAAGAAAAGATAAAGCTGTGTGTCATCTGCATAGCAGTGGTATGAGAAGGTGTGCGAATGGATAATCTGTCCAAATGAAGTAGTGTGGATAGCAAAGAGAAGGGGGCCCAGCACTGAGCCCTGGGGGACCCCTGTGGTGGGATGGTGAGGTGCGGACAGCTGTCCAAGCCATGATGCGTTAAACGAGCATCCTGTGAGGTAGGATTCAAACTGATATGGACTGGGTAATATGTTAGAAACAAAAGGATGCCACTTGTGGAAAATGACCAATCCACAGAGGACTGAATTCAAAGACCCCCCGAAAATCTAGGTAGAAAAAATGACACGGCAAGTCCATTTTGCTTGAATTTCAGCGCAGCAACTCATGATGGTACTCAGTAGTTCGTATGGCCCCAACATGCTTGATGGCATTGGGGCATGCTCCTAATGAAACGGTGGATGGTGTCCTGTGGGATCTGCTCCCAGATGTGGACATGGCCATCACTGAGCTCCTTGACAGTCTGTGGTGGATGGACCAAAATATAATGTCCCAGAGGTGTTCAATCGAATTTAAGTCAGGGGAGTGTGGGGGGACAGTCAATGGTATCAATGCCTTCTGCCACATTCTGGAGGAGTTGGACTACCTGTGCAACGTTTGTAGGCTCCAGGTACTGGCTTATGCTACCAGTAGTGACACTGACCCTAGCCAAATGTAAAACTAGTGAAAAACCAGTCAAGGAGGATAAAGATGGAAAATGTATCATTTGCCACCACCTCTAAAACCATTCCTGTTTTTACAGACCTATCTCCCTTCTTCCTTTCTTGTCAAAGTTTTTGGAGAAAGTGGTCTTCAAGCAAGTCTTGGACTTACTATATCAGAACAACCTGCTAGACCCTATGCAGTCTGTTTTCAAGAGTCATTCTACTGAAACTGCTTTTCTGTCTGTGACCGAAGCATTGAGAGTACCTAAGTCCTCATCTAAGTTGCTAAGTCATTAGTATTCATTCTACTAGACTTATCTGCAGCCTTCGATACTGTTAACCATGACATTCTCCTTTCTACACTATCTGAACTGGGATGTCTAGGAAAGCCCTTGACTGGTTTAAATCCTACCTTAAAGGGCACATGACCTCACCACAGGTGTGCCTCAGGGATCAGTATTAGGGCCCCTACTTTTCTCTATTTACACACTTCCTTGGGTGAAACCATTCGCTCCCATGAATTTGATTATCACTGCTATGTGGACGATACTCAACTTTACCTGTCTTCAGCTTTTGGTGTTTCCACCACAAAGCACACCCAAGGACTGGGCGCTGAATGCACTAGCAAGTGTCCTAAAAGTGCTGGTTCACTGACTAGCATGAGCCATAATGTGTCAGGAGGGAGCTAAACCCATAAGGTATTAAGTATTTAAATTAGCTTCATTAACAAGCATAATAATTTTATGGGATGCAAAATGTTAAACTACAATAAAACAAAATAGACCTTTTCAAACAATCACTATAAGCCTTAAAAGAAACTTTAGCATATGGGAATTAGACCCACCCACCTCAATTGAATTAGGCTAACAGTAGGATGTGTTGGACTGGGTTATGTACTAATTTATCTAACTATGACTGGGTGTATGTACTAATTTATCTAACTCTAGGATAGAATACAAAATAGCTAATTTCCCAAAAGGCAGCATTTGTTAGCCTGACGAGCCAGACCCACATTAAAATGTAGGGTCTGGACACTCACCGTTCCCAGTGCTCAGCGCGAGGGGCAGGATAATCGGTTGTCTTTCAAATTCCCTCTGCACACAATAGGACAGCGCTATGAGTCCCATGCGTTTTCCCACTAGCGGAGCTAGTTAGCTAGTTCAAACTTGCGGTCACACTGTTCACCAACAGCAACATCCATCTTCTTTGTTTTCAAGTAGCAGGGAATTCAAGCCAAACCGTTGCAACTCTGCTATCAATCATTATGTTAAGCCCGCCTAACGACTCTATACACGATTTGATTGGCCTGATAGAAGTTTAATTTTTCGAGCAAATGTAATTTGCTGCCGCCAGGGTGTGTCTAGATTTCTAGGCTAAGCATATGTTTCTTTAAGAGACTTGACAGATGCTAGCATCCATGAGTTTTAGCCTCCTTGCTAGCATGCCAGCCTCTAGGGGGCAAATTAGAAGGATTGAGCCCAGACAAGTGCAGGGTTTAGTCACACAGTCGAAACTTCACACATAGCCTAAACGCACCCCAGTTTTTGACTCAGTGTCAGAATGTATGGCTACTTCCTTAAAATCTAACATATTTGCCATTTTAATTATGCATGATTGCCTCATTATGTATTTCATAATGCTGAAAGATGGCTATAGACATGTTATATTATGTGTTAAAAGCAACATAGCATTATAAATGTATAAAAAAGGGCATATTTTGGTGGCCATATTTGAAGTCAAGATAGCGCCCCCTAGTGGCCCCTATGTGTTGGGGTCCATTTTAATTTTTGATCACTAGGGGTAGTACTATACCTGTACCAAGTTTGGTGCTTTCTGCGAAAACTGAACGATTCAGGTAAAAATCTGGCCTATCTGTGCATGCCATGATCAACTTTTGATTATTTGATATGGAAACCAAGGTCATTATTTTGGACTGCTACATTAGAATTTAAGCCTAAAGTTGGATACCATGTAGAAATTTGCTTTTGCAAAAAAGGGTTTACTTTCTTGATTAGACCTATTATCCTTTTTCCAGTCAAATTCTCTTCTCGTCAGCTATCCATTGAATGTGAGTAGGCCTAACTGGTGTTGATGCCTAAATGTCTCCCTCTGTTGGCTAGTAGCCTACTTTCTGTCTTGTTAATGCATTCCAGTTAGGTCGACACATTCACTGGAGAAGGCTTTGTTGACACTATTGCGCAACACACCATCTATAACACAAGATGCGGAAAAGCTATGCAATAGGGCAATAGCACAATGATGGTCCACGCCTGCATGGTCACATTAATCAGGCATTCAGAGCAGACGGTGCATCCAAAGAGAAACTCCTCCCTGAGCGGTCATTGGAAGAAAAGGGACACTCCCCAACATAAGAAGCATAGGCTGTATATGAATTTCTCCTAAAATATCAAGACATTAATACTTGTACTGTTATACTTGTACTAATACTAAGTATTTGCCATAAGCATGAAGAAAGATGGCAAGGTATTCGGGAAATTAAGGCACAGGTGTTTTACTGGCTGCATGGTGAACCCGGCCAAATATGCATCACGTGTAGTGTAAAAGTTTGTTACAACTTTACCTGTAAGGTCCAATAGCCGCCGGAGCTTTCTTGGTGTTGATGATTCTTCTAATAATAGCGGACATAGTTGAGCAAAATGGCAATGGGCTTAACGGCGAAACTGTCGGGTATCCTAGCCAGAGAACCGATAACCAGGAAAGTTTTCGGTTTAATAAGCGACTACGTTACGTGCCTATTGTAGCCTACGTTGTACGTGCATAGCCTACCATAGAAAGCTGAAAACAACCATAGAATACCAAACCACCAAATCATAGAATAACAAACCACCATTTTGCCACTATTGTTACCCTACCTTTGACCCCTTTTCTTTATAACATCACTACCCTTTGCTTATTTTCTTGATTTTTAGAAAGCTCTCTACCCATATCCTGGCTAGTATAATACAATGCAATCCATGCTTAAATTATTCAACAACAAATGTATAATGGTATCATGATAGTAAGTTTATTCATTTTTTCAAGTAGGCTAGGACTGTTGCGTTATTTATTTTATTTTATTAGAAAAAAGGAATTCTGGCTAATCGTAAACCACCTATGTAATACGCCTATTACGCCCGATTACGCCAGTAACCACGTGTGTTTTGGAAGCCAATGGAGCACTGGGGAACCATTGTGCAGTGGGGGAACTGTTTTGTGCGCTGAACTAACTACCCGTAGTCAGAGCCCGTCTACGGAGAGCCTGGCCACTCCGTATTAAGTCCCATTGTACCGAATTTTGGTTGCAGTTCCACCAGATTTCCACTGGGGGCGATTGCCATGAGTGCAGAATGAATGGGAGTCAATGGAGCTAGACGGCTAAATTTGTGTCTTTCACCTGATTGTCGTTGACAAATCTAAGATTTGATTGTAGTTTGTATAACTTCAACATGGGTTATAGGTCAAAAGTTGAATGAACGAGTACTTATGTCCTTTTGATTTCTTACAGTTTGGGTCATTGTTGCCCAAAACACGCTAGCATTGTGCTAATGAGCGACATCATTGACACGTTTGAAAGGCTTTTTAGAACAATTAAGTGACTTTAAAAATATAATACTCCACCAAGTGTATTTTCTTTGCCTCCCCTTTCGAATACAATATTCAAATTACTTGAAAAAAAACTATATCCCGAGAAAAGTGGATTTTGAGGGGTACAGCTCCATAGACCTCCATGCATTCTGCACTCGTGGACGAGCGCCCTCATGTGGAACCACAAACGGAACTGCAACCAGTTCAGAAACCGGAAGTTTTCCGAGAGTGGCAGTTCTCCCCTTATTAGACATTCTCTGCCGTAGTGTATGGTACTAGCCTGTAGTGTTACTGTGTACCGCCGTGACATGATGCAGTGTAGCAATCAGCTTTGCTTATGAGCCAGCGCGGAATATACTTCATGGTGCGTCTACAATATATTATCTGGAGAAGAGTGTTTGTTAAAGCGGAGGAATCAATGTATCTTGGTAAGTGCCAGTTAATTGTAAATGTTTAGAGACACTGATAAATGGGTTAGCTAACGTTGTACCAGTTGCTCTCCAGCAGCTAGCTAGGTAGCTTCAGGCCCCTGCTAATTTCATCCTCCTGAAAGTAGAGCGAGCCGCGAGGTGCATAGGTGTAACGTTACTTCTCTTAATTAACTTAGCAGTGTTGGTAGAGCTAGCTGGTGCTGGTAGAATACGTAGTAAATGTGTTAAAACGCACGTTTGTCACATTCAAACGTTAGTCAGAATTTCCAGTAGTACAGACGCTTGGTACTTTAATGGCTGAACAGATCCAGAGGAGAACTCGTGGTTATGTTATGTTATTACAAATTAGATTCTACACGCTAGCTTCTTTAGCAAGCAGGATGCTGCTGCAGGTTGCCATTGAGTTAACATGGGTTAAGAATAATGAGCGTTTCGGTAACGTTAGTTTGTGTTGAAAAATACGAAAGTTAACGTTAAACCTTTTCTGATGATTGGCTCATACAGCTATTTTGCTTGCATGGTTTGAAGCATGGCATGGGTTCTGTTTATGATGTGATGTGGAGCCAGCACCTGTCATGAACTCGCGAGCTCTGACAGAAACATAATGAGATTAAAATCTCAAGTCAATTGTTGCTACTGTAAACCGGGAAGTTTAACTTCACTGTTCTTTGACTGTGGCTGAGTTGTAGAAAGATTTTAGTAACGGATGACGTGTGTTACAATAACAATAGAGAAAATGCTTCTAATGGGACATTGTTTTCAGCGCATTCGTTGATGGTGTTGTGCACTCGCTAGTTCATTTAGCAGACGTTACGCTGGCACGCTAATTGCTTTGCATTAATGGCTTGAGACTGTTTTGATAGCCAGCCGCTAAATTAGCGTCGTTAAACTTTTCTATGACCAGCACAGCCTTTTCGCAAGCACAAGGGGTTTTGTTGGTTCCCTTCATTTCTGTGGCATGCAGTTTGCTACTGTAACGTTACCTTGGTGTTTATTGTTACCTTGGTGTTTATTGTTACCTTGGTGTTGCGTCATTTTGTCGTACACGTTTTTGCCTGTCACTTGGTGTAATAATGTGCAGACCACATCGAATTCTAGACATTTGTTTTACATTTATACATACAGGCATGTTTCAGAGTCAGAGACGTTGCTTTTAACTTCTAAGAAATCTTAAAACAAGTTTGCAAGTGGTGCGCTCTTTACCGTCGAGAAAAGCAACCTATTGCGCTCTTAGCCGTCAGTAAAAGTCAATGACCTTTTCAAGAGAAATTTCTTTCACTGTAAAATAGTGCCTTCGTGAACGACTGACAGAACGTTTAATAACGCTTTTTCGAGTGCCCAACCTTTTTGTGCTTCCTGTGTTGTTGTGTATCCAGTGTGTACCGTCTGCGTTCTAGAGAGTAGTCTATTTCGGTTTGCGAGATCAGGGGGTTCAAGTAGCCTAACTCAAATAAACACACATCATGCAGTTGACATGTTCTCAAGCAAATGCGCACCTTGTAGCTCACATGTCTCTGAACCTGACTGAGATTTTGCCCGTTAACATACACTGATAACCTTTGTTGAGGCACCATTGGCGGGAAAATGTCAATTAAATCGTGTCAAATGAATCGTGTTTAAGTGGTAGGCCTACTCGTCTTTATATACTAGGGTTGGGGAGAACAATGACTGTTATTGTGTTGGCCATGAAGTAAAAATAGCCATGATATGAAGGAATTTGCATTTGCAAGTGTGTTTTATTATCTGAACAGTCTCTTCTGAATTGCTTTTTGTGGCGTATTACTTACTACTTTTCATTCAGCCCTAGGCATTTTTTTTATTTTTTATTTTTTATTTTAGATTATTTCTTTTCCTCTGTCATGGCTGCTACCTGTGTCCTCAGTTTGACCCCATTGTATTGTGTATGACTTGTAATCTGCATGAAAATCTACCCCCATTGCAGTGTAATGAACGATACGTCTACTGCTCTCACTAATATAGTTTAAATAATTCTTTGTTCACCAGCAGCTCCAATGCTTATGTTGGTGTAAATGCCAGTTCCATTGCATGTACACAGGCACACGTGCCTGCTGGTCATGAGCCAGAACTCATAAACCTAACAAGGACTCCTCAATTTAAGGTTGCTCAGAATAACAAAAGCACAGGCACCCTAAGCCCAGCGGAGTCTGCTGTTTGTTTGGGTTGGTGGGATGTGGAGTTCTTCTCTCTGTGCATCATGTTACCTCTTTAAGCTTCTCCAATCAGGTGGCAAAGGTAGAGAGACTGAGGGAATGAAGGAGAGGCATTGGGATAGAGTGGAAAGAATGAGAGGCGCAAAATGAGAGAGAGAGAGAAGGGGGGAGTGGAAAGAGAAGAGGGATGGACCTGAGCCTCATTTGCGTGGCTGTGAGCAGCTCAATCCTGGATTAGCTCACTGACTGAGACATTGAGTACCTGCCAAAAGCAAGGCCTCTGGCATACTCGTGTAACCTCACTAGAGAGGTGAGAAATATGGGTTTGTACAAAGACAAAATAAAGAAAAGAGAGAAGGAGATGAAGGGATGAACAAAACACAAGACGTGTGTGAGGGAGGAGAAAGCACATAGGGTGAACAGCACCTTGTTTCTGGAGTGGGTCGTGATTGATGACGCCATCAGAAGCACTAGCAACCTGGTTTCATTGGTGACTGGTGTTCAACACTTCATCCCAGTGTTCATCACAGAAAACATTCCCCAAACCTAGTAAACAAGTTGACCCGTGGAGTCTTCTAAACTGGATCCACCAACCAGATATTTCATTACTAGTGCACTTGTGGTGCAGGCTAGCTCTCGTCAGTTTAACGCTTCTGTGTGGCTGGCAGTATGTTGCAATGAGAATGCGTTGTAATGGTTGTTGCGTTGTTATTTGAAAGAACGCGTTTGTGGTGAGAATGGGGATTATTTATAGACTGCTGTGTGTGCTATAGACACTCTGGAGGTAAATTTCCAAGGAGGAATGTGCTGGTAGGTTATACTACAGGGTGTGTGTGCAGTGTTTCCCCTAGAATTTTTTCCAGCAGCGGTGCTGTTGATCGTAGGAAGCCCCCCCCCCCCCCCCCCAGATAAAAGAGAAACTTTTGAAAAAAATACTCCTTAAATTGTGACTTCTGGTGGATTTTGTGAAAGAAATGGACTGATTGAGTTACAAATTATGACATAACCATCAACACAAGCATGATTATTGCAGTACTTGAACAGGATTATTCATGTTTTTCTTTCACCTTTTTCATTTACATTATTAGTATTAGCCACTGTACAACTGTACACTGTAGGCCACTGTACAAACTATTACTATTTAGAATATACAGTGCTGTGCATAAGTTAAGACATTTATATATAATGTATTTATACGATACATGATGCATTAAAAATAATTGATGTCCTATTTCTTTTTTAATTAAGGCATTAAGACAAAAGGCAAAATATGTTTTTATTCCTCCCTTTAGTCAATTTCAGCATGGGTGTCTTAACTTTTGCACAGCACTGTATAAACTATATAGACTTCTCTTTCATGCCATTACACTGTATTGGTGCTGTGCAAGTCGAATTGAGTGCCTGTCACTTTAATGCCGTGACGGCCCGTCACGCTAGCTTGATTCTCACGGTTTTAAGCTATGTTGTTGTGCATGGTGCATAAGAATATGTGGTTGAAATTAATTATGTTTCCCATGTCATTTGGTAAAATAAATGGTCAAAAATTCTAAGAAAATTCACTTGGATTATAAGTGTCTTGTATTATATCTATAATTTTGATGAGCTCTACAGGAATTACAAACTATCTCCAGATGTAAATGCTTGCGTATCCTATTACTCAAATTCAATTAAACCCACCAATAGGCTAGCTAGACCTTAGTTTCACAGCCTAGGTATGTTAGCAACACAGGGCTTGAAAGCATTGCCTGTATCACAAACAAAAACGAAACAATGCGTGGATTTATCTGGGAATAGGCTACTGAAGGTAGGGGCGAGCTATCTCGCTGGCGTGTTTAATTTGGTTCCTTGGTTAACATAATGTAGGCTACGTTTTTTTGCACAAAATTGCATCTGCTAATAAACTTAAACATAAACACAAACAAGCATGATCTCCTGTGGAATCCCTGACTGCGCCTTCAACGTTAGCCTACTATTATTTGTTGACATGAAACCTGAACGAACGGCAGCTGTTCCTGAAGTTCACTTGCGTCTATTTTTTTTTTTTAATTAGGCAACTCTTTTTGCAGTGGCGCTTGAATTCCAGGAGCGGCGCTGCGCCGCTGATGAATACATTGTAGGGGAAACACTGGTGTGTGTGTGTGCACATGCGCATGTCCACTTGTGTGTGTAGACTGTAGAGGAGGGAATCTATTTCACAAATGATTACACCAACCCATTGACCTAAAGAAATATTGATAATATGAAGTGAAATAAGACAGATCCTTGTAAAAGTCGTTGTTGTGCTCTGTGTGTTGGCTTTAGATAGTCACCTGACCCAGGGGAGCTGAATTCTCTGGCTGCGTCAGGCACTCATGGGTCTCATCTCCTGCCTACATGTGCTCTAAGTGAGTTATAAAATTAGGTGGAGGTGGAGCTCATGTCTGGGGTTGGTTTGTCTGGGTTGTTTTTCTCTTTGTGTTGCTCATGCTCTGATAATGACGAGGCATTTCCCATGGCATCTACACCCAGCCTGTCTTGAATGGTTTTGCCCGGGATTACATTGATGTATTTTTTATGTTAACGTTCTTTTATGTACTTTTATTCTTACATTGAAATATATTAAGTAAGTAATTTTGTTTTAAAAGCAAACAAACACCGAACACAATATTCTTAGACCACAGACTCGAGGATTATGTTCCCTTGTGACTGGCCGTGGCCTAACTTTAACCCCGTCTCTCCCCTCTCCAGGTCCCTGAATGGTCCCCAGTGCACCCTGCTCGACTGCCCACCACGTGCCCATGGCGTCCAGCTGACCCCACCCCTGCAGGATGACGGTGCGAGAGCGTCTTCGGGAGAGCATCTCGGCTGCCTTCTACCGGCACGGCCTGCTCTGCGCCTCCTACCCCGTGCCCATCATCCTCTTCACGTCCGCGAGCATCCTCACCTGCTGGTGAGTGAGGGACCAGCCACTGGCTCTGGGCCTGGTTCTGAGGGACTGTGTGCACCTGTGTGGAGGAGGGGATTGGTCTGGATATTGGTGCCATTTTTCTATCTATTCACTGTCCAGTATTGGGTCACATTTCACAGGCCTTGTTATGGTGTATACTATTCAGTTGAACAAAGCAGTCTGATAAGGGAATTTTTCTGTTGTCAAAGTGACAGATCCTACACCAGTGTCTAATTACCCCAGGCCTGTATTCACAAAGCTTGTGGTTTTACCACTAAGAATACTCCTAAAACTCATAAAATGTTTTAACTAAGAGTTTTGTCTTAAAACCTATTCACAAAGCTGCTGAGACCAACTTTTAGCAAGGAAAAAGCCGTCTCCTTAGATGAGAGCGCCGTTGCTATGGTTACGTCAGTTCTCATGCACATGCTTGCTTGCAGTGACTTCAGTGATTGGCTGATGAGCGACAGAAGGACATAAGAAAGAAATAAACATTGACAATAATAAACAAATGAAATTTTGAAAAAAATTTTGATTCACATTAAAATATTACATTTAGTTTATGTTTCGACAATTAATGGTTTTGGTTGTTTCTGGTGGTGTTAAGCATCCCAGACAACGTTTAGCACAAATTCTTTGTGAGTTTCGCCAGTTGGGAGCTACATTTAGCCTCAAGAATCTTTGTGAATAACAGTTAGTTGTCATTGTCTTGGTTGCATTGGTCTCTTGAAATGAGTGAACAAACGAACATTTGAGACAACTTTTGAAACAAAGATAAAATATGTGCTGAAGCAATGCTAAGATAACAAAAGCAAATGACAAAATGGTAGGTTACATGACAGTTTAGCATTTATTGACGTCAAAGCAAATTTTGTTCAGGAAGTATTTTGGCTTCTTCATAAGCTACAAAAAAGGTCCCAAAATGTGTCTCTTTCCATACTGATGCTTGGAGGGGTCCCGCTGGAAGTGGTTTTAGCCGGAGAGTGAAGCACACAGAGTTACCCCCGTTGAACTGCAGACTCTGCTGGATTAGACGGAGCTGTGATCACAAATTGGGCAGATCTGGTCACTCCAGATTACATCAAAGGGCCGAAGCCTGGCGTTGGAGAGCTCACCAGTGCGATGACTGAAAAAGTGCTTTCTCAGAACTTTGTCTGGGTGCCAGAGAAACTCTGCGTTTTGTTAAGCCCCCGCCAGCTTTGAGTGAATCAAAAGTCCTGGAGCTCGCTTAAAGGACAGACCCCCAGGCGGAGAAAAAAAAGAAGCTGCCTGTGAGAAAGTGGCGCCCTGAGAAAAGGAACCAGCATCTGCTGAGCCTCTCCCAGGCTGTCAGAGCTACAAAACGGGCCTTTGTGGAGGTACAGTGACCTGAGTCAGCTTCAGGGAGCAGGGTGAGAAGGGGGAACAATTTGGCAATTTAGCCTGGCGCCCTGAGAAAGGCAGGCTCTGTGTTTTGTGCAGCCCCTGTACAGGAGAATTTCACTCGGCTGAGGAATGGCAGATTGTTCAGAGACGCCATTAAAACGTAGACGCGTCCCACGTGCACCCTCGCAGAATCAATTTTCCTATAACTCATCAACGTTCGGTTAATGTTTCAGGAGTGGTTATGAAGGTTGACATTGAGTCAGAAGCTGGAAAAGGTTTCCAGTACCCTGGAAATCCAGAGTTCTTGCGAGAGCACAATGGAATTGTCTCTGCGAGACTCTCTGGCAAAGAGCAATGATGCACGTTACTTTTACCCCAACATTCCGGGAAACCAGCTAAACTGATGAAGACAGCGCTGCAACGTTGGAGGACAGTACACATTGGTCGTAGTGTTATACGATTGTGTCGAAGTCCGAAATAATTCAGAGTAAACTTGGTCTAGTATTATCCAATTGCGTGCAGTGAGATTTTTAAATGCATGCTTGTTGCCGCACCTCGAGTTGGGCCATTACATTGTTCTTTGCCAGACTCTTAATCTTTCTAGATTATCAGGGTCTGGATTTTCCAGGCTAGGTTTCCAGTGCTTACATGTGTAAAAATTACTTTCTGAAGAAATGGATAGTTCAAGAGTGTGTTTCTTGCAGTTCCAGTTACTGTTTGGTTCTGTGCTGACTACGTCCTAAGCCTATTACACACTGGGCTTTTGCGCTGTTAAAGATAAAAGATGACCGTCAAACAGGATGTCGTACCCAAGTTCCAAGATCCACTTTGCGCTGTGGGGTTTGCAGTAAACAGGAGTCTGTTTTTGTATGTGAATATCTCAATCTGCACCCATCTGATCTCACAACACTGTTTTAGTTGGCTGGTAGTCAATGTCTACAAGATGCAGGATAAGCTATGTACTGTAATACAGTCAATCCCACCACTTGGCAATCCTGTAGTAAATGGAGAAGCCACCCCATGCCATTTCCAAACGTTGCGAAACGGCATCTATTTCAAAAAACACCTCAGTCTGGAATGTGAGGAATCGCACCACAGTCCCATTCCAGAGCATCCCTCCTCCCTGTAAACACCTGTTGAGAACGTGCAGTGCCCCTAAGTGTCTTCTCCCCCCACTAAACAGAATGCAGGTGAACAGCACGTGACCGCTCCAGGGTGTAGGCGTCAATCAGAAATCTTCCGTTCCATTTCTAGCGTTCCCCGTGGCAGCACGTGGGCCTTCAGTGCCGACCGTTAAAAAGAATGTGGTGGACGGTCCTGTCTTACTCACACACTCTCCCGCCCTCCTCAATCTCACCCCAGTTTCTCTCTCTCTCTCTTCCCTCTCTCCCACACACACACACACACACACACACCTGGGGTGAGAGGAGCTCAGAGGGGAAGGTGCAGTGGTTGCCGGCGGGCCCCTGTTTCGTAAGAGCCCTTTCTCAGGAGAGAGAGGGTGGGGGCAGGCAGGCAGGGTGCTGCTGCAGGCTGCTTATCTCAACACGGGGGCCATGAGAAATGATCTGTCCGTGCCCTCTTCCTCCTGCGCTGCCCTCTCGGAAACAAGCCCATGCTTTGTAATATTTCCCATTTCCTTGGAAATGACCCCGTGAAATAAAGCCTTGCTTCTTCTGTGCAGCGCCATCTCAACAGGGGGACTGTGGGTGTTTGTTTGTGGTGAGGGAGGGAAGGCTCTTGGGCAAGGCGTTGTGGTTGGCTACCCAAACATCATGCCTTTTCCATATGGGCTAGTGGTGCTATTTGAAAGTTTTGTGTGAATGCATGTCTCAGCTACTTCACATTTTACCCTCCTCCTTTTCTCATGCAGAAGGTATTTCTTAAGTGTGTGTGTGTGTGTGTGTGTGTGTGTGTGTATTCTACACAATGTAACTTTCCTAAAATGCCTCCTTTGTCAGTTACCCACTGCTGAAGCTGCCCCTGCCTGGCACAGGGCCTGAGAAGTTCACCACCGGCCTGCGAGACTACATCGTCCCCTCCCATGAGCCGCAGGGAGACTTGGGGGAGCGGCCAGAGTGGGTAAGAACTTTCTCACAGACGCCGGAGCACGCACGCACGCACGCGCAGACGCATACTGATGAAAGGCATGTTCACAAGCACACTTTCACACATGCAGCCACACCCAAATTTGCTTATGAATGAATGTGTATTTGAGTGCATAATGTGCACAGATATGGGCTTGCTGAAATACACCTATTCACATTCCATATCTCTCCTGAGAAGTCTTGTGTGGACAGTCCAGAATTGTTTTAAGCTTATTCAATGGAGTGATGTTCTTGCCGAAATCGAACGGAGCTTATAAACAGGACTTACAGGAAATATATGATCTTTACTGTACAGTTAGAAGTCTGTTTAGACTATTTCTTGTTTTGTGCTGTATGCAAAAATAATAAAAAAAACTTGCTTGAAGCATTTTCCTGTCAACACACCACATTCTTGTTCATTTATAGAAATGAAAGTTTCTTCAAGAATTTCCCAAAGGAACATTTCTTGAACTCCATTTTCAGGCCTGGTTATGGTGTTTCCTGACTAATGCATCCGTCTCCTCACTCTCTGCTATCTGTCTCTGTGGCTGTGGTTAGTATCGAGGGCCTCCCGTGGCCTACATCCAGCAGGTCCTGGTCAAGGCTGCCGTTTCCCCCTGGGACAACACCCTAGTGCCGGTGGACGTGTTCCGCTCCCCCCTGGGCCGTGTGTTCAGCCTGCTGGAGGAGATCCGGAACCATGTGTACTCCGACAGGTGAGCTGGCCTCTCATCCCAGGCTCCACGCTACGGCTCCGTTAGCTGGACGTGCACATGTGGTCATGCTCTCGCTCTCATTTTACATTTGAACAATGAGGTTTTCCATTTCAGTCTTTGTGCTAGTTTTGCATGAGTGTTCTTTTTTTTTTCTAGTCTCATGCTTTCTCTTCATCTCTCCCTGGCTGTCTCTATCCCTCTATCCTTCACAGCTCGGGTGTCCGCAGCCTTGAGGTGCTTTGTCTGCAGGTGACGGACCTGTTGCCAGGGTTACGACGCATGCGGGCAGTCCTGCCTGAACACGGCTGCCTGTTGGTCTCCCCTGGCAACTATTGGCAGAACCAGCAGGATTTATTTGACTCGGACCCTGACCTCCTGAAGACTGTCCAAAAGCATGAACCCAAAGTCCTCCACACCTCTGCTACCCTGAGAGGTGAGAGAGAGTGAGAGAGTGAGAGAGAGGGAGAGAGGTAAATATGCAGTTTATTGTAAAGAACACAAGATCATTAAGAGATTACAAATGTGATCATAACATATTATGATCTAAATAGCTCATAGGATGGGAGGGTGGGTCTGAGAGGGGACTAATCGGTCATCTGGATGAACACATGTGAGAGGGGGATCTCTGTGCAAAGGTCCTGGGTGTTCATTTGGTGGCAATTATGCCAAAAGGGCTGCCACTTGGAAAGTTTGTGATGGTCTTGGACATTTGCCTTGTCTGTTGTGTGTAGGTCTATATTTGCAAATTATTTTGTGCACCCTGAAGAGACCGTGTTCTTCTCTGATTTCACTTGAACACCAGTAGTACTACACAAATACCTTTAAAGCAGAGGGTATCTTTCCATCAAATGCATTGTTTAACTTCATACAAAGAACTTTTATCTGGTTTAATGGAGTTCAGATTATGATCATTAAGGGAGCCAAATCCATTGGCCTTTGATCCTGCCCCCAGCGGTGATGGTCATTAGGAAATGACCTTAACTTGGCTTATTATACGGCTCTTCACAATGCTAGTAGAACGCTCCATTGACTTGAATGGGATTTCCCAACGTTCTACGGTAAAAATGTTCTTGTAATTACTGCTGCAAACATATAATTACCGCTGTCAATGACAACGGGTTTTGTGCTGCTGATTTAAAGGAGAATTCCGGTGTGATATTGACCTAAAGTGTGTTGAAACATGATACCGAGTATGAACGTATGTCTCATAGCCCATCTCGGCTTGTCCCCTGCACTCGAAAATCTGGCGCTAGTTAGCCGATGCTACCAACAGCTTTTTCAATGGTGGTGCTTTGGCATCGGGCTAGCCATGCAAATAAATCACTGTTTTACACCATTTACGAGGCTCAATGTATCTCCACACTTCATTGGTAGACTTCCGAGGGCCCTGACATTTAAAACGAGACATTGAGAACTTTGAAAAAGCACTGGTAGTTTACTTACAAGATTCAAAATATAATTCAGTGGAAATGCATGGATTCCAGTTTCTTCCAGTAGCAGCAACTGGAATCCATGCATTTCCACGGAATTATTTTTGGAATCTGATCCCTTATCATACCTGTTTATTCTTACTCTTCGCTCGACTTATCGTGACTAAATTCAAGATGGCTGCAAACGCTAAACATGAAGATACTGTCTGTATAAATCGTCTTGTAAGTAAACTACCAGTGCTTTTTCAAAGTTCTCAATGTCTCGTTTTAAATGTATTTATTTGCATGGCTAGCCCGATGCCAAAGCACCACCATTGAAAAAGCTGTTGGTAGCATCGGCTAACTAGCGCCAGATTTTCGAGTGCAGGGGACAAGCCGAGATGGGCTATGAGACATACGTTCACACTCGGTATCATGTTTCAACACACTTTAGGTCAATATCACACCGGAATTCTCCTTTAAGTTTTTCCATATCTCTCCGCAAATAGTCCGTTCACTTCTTGCATTGGAACTTCATTCAAAAGGTAAAGCAGACGGTTGATCAGCTGTGTTCTAAAGAATGTTTGATCCAAGTTCAGCGTGTGTTGCGAACTATGTTTCTCAGCAGTTTATTTTTACGTTTTGGCAAGTAGCCATATAATAAGCAGGATAATGTATAGAACGCGGTCATTATTGGGAAAATAAGTCCCTTCAGGGCGAAGCAAGACCCCTCCGCGTCCGGTTCACCCTGTCGGGACTTATTTTCCCAATAATGACCGGCGTTCTATACATTATCCCTTACATGTCCAGCACACATGCTGTTTTACGTCTGTTGCTCTGTTTGTGGGGATGCTAACAGAGCTTTCTCTCTGTTCTTAGACCTGCTGTTCGGCGTGCCAGGGAAGCACACGGGAGTCAGTCTGGACGGAAGGAAGCGTGCGGTCACCTACACCATCACCATAGCGCTCAGTCACTATGACGCCCGGTGAGTACACACCAGGAGACTCCATGAATGTTAACTTGTGTTGATGTATTTGTATGACCTTGAATTTGGGTTTTCCTTGGCGTGTGTGTGTGTGTGTGTGTGTGTGTGTGTGTGTGCTTGTTTGTTTTCACGACATGTTGTTGGGTTATAAATGTGCACGCTTAACTGTGCACCTTTGTAGACCTTTCCATTCCTTTGTTTAGTGTGTGTGTAGATGTTTATGGTGGATTCTGTTTATGTATGAGTGTGTGTTTCCTCTGACCATTTGCCTTGTTTATATTGTGTGTGTGTGAGAGCAGGTTCCTGAGTAGCCTCCGTGCCCGGCTGAAGCAGCTGCATCCTTCTGTGAACTGCAGCCTGCGTGATGACCACCTGCTGCACGTCCACTTCAAAGAGGAGATCGGCATCGCTGAGCTCATCCCACTGGTCACCACCTACATCATCCTCTTCGCCTACATCTACTTCTCCACCCGTACGTGTCTGTCTTACTATCTCTCTGACACACTCACACACACTCACACAGACACACACTCACACTCCCACTTAAACGTTCCACATACTCGACGCACCCGACCGGTAGCGCGACAATGTGACGTCACAGAAGCGCCGTAACCATTTATACTCGCGTCATTTTGACGTCACGGTGTTGCACTACCGGTCGGGTGCGTCGAGTATGTAGAAGCCCTTACACTCACACTCCCACTTCCTTTCCTCTAACTCCATCATACACATAGTCACCCTACCTCATGTCCATCATTCCTTATGACACGCTTGTTATTTCTCAGAACTTAATCCTCACATGCCTCCTTCGAGCTAATCTAAACATGTTGTTTCCAGAGAGTTCATGAATCAGGTGGTTTTTGCCGTTTCCTAAACAAACGTTTTGTTTATACAAACTTTTTTAACAAGCATTGAAGTTGGAGGTCATATATCAATGACCTGCCCCATTCTCTACCTCAGGGGTCGGCAACCTTTTTTGCCTGGAGAGCCACTTTTACCAATTTTTTTTTTTTTTTTTTTTTAATCTCAGAAGAGCCAGATAAAGACGGTTACAAAAAAAAGTTTGGATATTTAACGTACAGTTACTTTCATTCAACAGAGGATTTTTAAATACATTTTCTACTCTACAAAAGTAGGCCTAATGTGCAAGTAACTTGAAATGTAAAGTGGAATGACAGAAGTATAGGCCTTAGGCTTCCCATGTACTGTAGGCTAAACACCACCCCCTATTTTTCCAGTGTCCTTTGGTATGCAAAGTAACATCATAGTTAACAACACAACACTCAATTTTCGTTGACATGTCATTGGCGAAATTGAACATTAGGCATACCAGATATTAGATTTGGTGATGGCCTTGGAGTCTGGCTGGCTCATATTCAGTGAGGTGAAGTTTCATGCAAGAATTGAGGCTGTCACCATTTAAGGGCAACTCCACTCAAAACTGTCATATCCATAACAGCAACTAAATACCATGGGATTGTGTTGGCGTTATGGATGTGGCAGTTTTGCGCAAAATTGCCCTTAAACGTGAGCGCAGGTTTGTCTTTATATTTTTCATATGCGAGAGATTTCTCACATGCAAGTGGAACCGAACAGGTCTAACACAGCAATACTAACTCGTTGCAGTGTGCGATATATAACGGCCAGTTCATTTCGCGTTTTCAGAATCAGTCTAGATAGATAGCTAGGTATACATACATACACACACACACACACACACACACACACACACACACACACACACACACACACTTTATTGATCCCCAAGGGGAAATTCAGGGGTCTCAGTAGCATACAGACATCACACACAACATGCACTTACAGCAGAAATGGTAAACATATAACTAAACTCCACTGTACAATAAAGACAGTAGAAGATAAGAAAACTAAATACACTATATAAATTAAATTAAGAAAGTCCAATGTGCTTGAGGGTGATCAAGCATAAGACGCTTGTAGTGACAGGGCCGGGACTGGTGAGGTGCTAAAGGGAGTGAGTGTCATGGTGAAGGTGCAAACAGTAGTCCAACCATAGTCCTTAGTTATGTGTGCCTGGCAAGGTGCTCAAGAGAGTGAGTGTCATGGTGAAGGTGCAAAAAGTAGTCCAACATTAGTCCAACAGTGCAAGAGTAAATAAATAATAATAAGTAATAAATAATATGGACAAATAGGAGAGTAAAGTATAATGTAGACAAGGTAAAAT